>NW_016107594.1:5265700-5289929 GCF_001604975.1 Cebus imitator
CCATCCCCCATCCACCCACCCACTCATTCGCACATCTGTTTATCCACTGACCCCCTGCACATTGTTGTTTGATCTCTACTTCCCTCGGTTCCTCCCCCGTCTCCCTCCCCCTTCCCATCTGCCCATTCCCTCCACCCACCTGTTCATCTCTCCGTTCTTCCCTCCCCATCCTTCCACCCCCTGTTCACCCCCATTCATCTGTCCCTGCATCTCTCCATCCACTTCTCCCTCTTCTTGTCTCTGCTTCTCTTTGTATTTTGTTCTCACTGTTCTCTGCTGCATAAAGCTTCCTGAAAGCAGCATCCCTTTATTCCTTGTAGCAAGATCCCTAGAGAAAGACTGATAATTTGTCTCTCAGTGTTCATAAACTCTCAGGGTGAATTTTATTTGGCCTGACTTGGATCACCTGCCAATATCTAAACTGATTGCATGTCCAGGTGATGGAGTATTTTAATCACTGCAGACCCCCCACCCTCATCTGACCAGCATGCCACTGACCAGCATGCCACAGCAGGACGATATGCAGGGCCGTGGCTGCAAGGTGCTGAGGAGCTGAGCACTTAGCCAGCCCATGGCCGCGATGGTGCACCACCAAGGCCATGCTGCTTACCTCACAGCCAGGATCTGGGATCAGGTTATGTCCTGTGCAGCCTGATGAAGGGTGAAAAAGAGTTAAATGCAGAGTGCTGGGGAAGACTAGAGAGAGCTGGCACACCTGACCCAGCCTGGGATGGTCAGGGATGACTGCCTTGCAGGAGGCGGCATCTGAGCTTGTCCTTAATTGAAAGCCTGGCATGGAATTAAGGACGCATTCCTCAAACCTGAGTCAGGGTGCAAGGCATCCACGTGATTGTGCTCCTCTTACCCTTAGGAAGGGACCTGAGATTCCATCCTTTGGCCTCCAGCTGCCGAAATAACCCTTGCAAGATACTGAATCATCTCTAATGAAAAAATACACCAATATGCTGCACATTTGGAGCTTATTGCTTCAGCCTCATCCATGGGCTTATTCCTAGTAATGCTGCTGCAGCTAACAGGGACTTTTTTCCTCTGAGTCTCTGCAGCTGTAGGCTCCCAGGGTCCCCTTGAGAGGCAGTCAGCACCTGCAGCTTCGGGGGCTCCACCAGGATGCATTTTGAAGACACCAGTTCTTCACCGTCCTTGACCCAGACAGTGGGCCCCATGGGACCTGCGGGCCCCAGGTTCCCTGTTATTCATGTCTACACTCAATTGACCCCTCCCCCATAAACCATTTTTGACCACCAAGTCCAGAAAACGCCCCGGGCATCCTGATGAACTAGACGATGTGTTTTGATTCTTGATGAATTTACTTATGAATCCTAGCACCTCAATTCTAGATGATGTGTTTTGTTCAGCATGTTTCAGTCATACCAAGTAAAACTATTTCCCCCAGAAAATATAGTCAACATTCATAATCAAATCAGCTCTGCCTGGGGAGGCTGTGCTCATAGTGCCATTTAGCGACAGGTGAGCAACTCTGGGGCAAGTTCCAGAGGTGTCACCCCCATGGCAGCAGCTGAGGTACAGCCCCCATTTAGGCATTTTCACTGAGGGGCCCTCTGAGGCCCCTGCTCTGAGATTCTAAAACAGGATTTGAAGAACGTTCCAACATTTAAACAGTGAACCCTACGTCTGCCTGCTGTAAGACAGAGCAGTGTCCCAATTTTGCCCAGGTGATGTGAACATCTCGGTGTGGATCCGTTATGGGTTGAATTTAGTCCTGCCCAAATCCTTATGTTGAAGTCCTACCCTGTGATGTGACTGTATGTGGAGACAGGGCCTTTAGGGAGGTGGTTAATGTAAAATGGGGTCACCAGGTGGGCCCTGATGCAATGTGGCATCCTCACAAGAGGACATGAGGACACAGACACACACAGAGGGGTAATTGTGTGAGGACACAGGGAGAGGATGGCATCTGCATGCCAAGGAAAGAGGCCTCAGGAGCAAGAGCCCTGCCGACACCTTGCTCTGGGACTTCACAGTTGATGGTGCTTTGCTGTGGCAGCCCCAGCAAGCTAATGTAGGGTATTTAAACTGGTTCAGTCTGACTCTAGGATCTTTCCACCAAGAAAGTACTCTAAAAACTGTTCTAAGATGCAGGAGTTGAAATCTCAGTGGGGATTGGTCCAGTCCTGCATGGATAAATATGTCATAACGTGTTAACTTCTTTGCTTTTCAGCCTCTGGTTGTTTATGTATATTTATAGTTATATAATACAGTATGCAGCACCTGTGTTTGTTTTCAGATGTTATCTGCGTGTGATGCATGGTGTGTGCCTTATGTATTAGGTTTATAATATGCCCTCTATCTACAATGTTACCATGACCGTGCATCTCCCTCACATCGCAGTGTGGGTGGGCTTGCCCGGGGCCTGCTCCTGGGGAATACGGCCTTCTCTCTCCCTGACCCTATGGCCCCATTGCCCAGCTGCCTTGTCTCACCTCCTGCCTTTGTCCTGAGCACTTGCTCCTCTCCCGGCCTCCCTCATCTTCTTTGCCTTCAGAGTTTCCCACTTTCCAGACTAGCTGCATGTCGTCTCCAGCGATCCTGCCTTTCCGCCCTCCTGTCACCTGTAGTGGCTGGTGTGTGAAACCTGAGAACAGGGACAGCCCAGTGTCCACCTGCAGCCACAGCCCAGGGGTGTCCAGTGCTGGAGAAGTGTGTGCAGATGAGTGCACCACACCCCCTCTGCAAACTCCAAGTGTTTCTTTAGCTATAGATTGAAACTCAGTGCCTCCCAGCAGGTGAACCCTAAAACACTTTTCCTCTCTCAGCAGTTCAGGGCTCCCTCGGTGTCTGCACCAGTGGAGCTAGGCCAAGCTTCCTCACCCTGAGCAGATTTTGGTCCCTTTGCAGGCCAGATGCTGTGTGATGATTCCTTAGTGATCCTTACGTAAGTGGGAATCCTGCGAGTTTTGTTTTTAAAAACAACAGAAGTCTACATGGAGTATTTCAAAGAGCAATAGCAGCCTCTGTATAGATTTGTCAAGCAAATCAAGCATCTGGGTCTGGGGTGAGGAGGGTGGGGCTGGTTCTCCCACACTCTTGCCCCTTTCAGGCCTTTGCCTTGTGTGGGCTGTGTGGCTCTGGCATTGTGTGTTAGAAGTGATGGGTTTCGCTGTACCGTCATCAGCATCCTGCTGCCAACAAAGCAGAGAAGGGTTGGAGCAGCCCTCCTGTGAGCCACGTGAGGCTGTTTTCTTCTGCAGTCACCAGTTCATGCAGCAAGTGTCAGGGCGCTCCTGTCAAGCACGGCTCTCGACAGCTGCCAGGGGAGCTTTCTCTGGCAGAAAGTCTTCATCACTGTATGTAGGATATGGCAGCCTTTGAGGCTGGGGAACTGAAGTTTTCATTTTATTCTATTTTAATTAATTGAAATTACAATGAGTATTATCACTAACTTTACGCAAACTTATGAGGGAATGTTGATTTTGAGTTTGTGGCATAAGGTCCAGAGCTTCTGAGAAGCTCACATAGAAGCCTTGTTTCTCCGTGTTTTTTGTAGTTTGTACTGAATCACACACCATGCTGCCTCCCTATTTTTTCAGGGATTTCCAACACAGATTTTCCGGAGTAGCCTGGATTAATCTCCTTTTGGATAGATCCATGGAGGCTCTGCTGCTTTTTCCCCTCAGCCCTGGGCGAGGTCATCATAGAGGGGTAACGGCAATGGCTCAAAGGTACTGGTGGAACCCAGCAAATTATCCCAGAGCCCGCTCAGAACACAAGTGCTATGTCCCCCAAAAGCTTTGCAGTGAGTCTCTGATGGGAACAAACTCAGTCAAGGACAGGCCCAAGTTGGGGCTTGCAGGCTGCCGATCCAGAATGGTTTATGAGATGGGAACCACATTTTCTAACACCAAGACCTGAATTTCTCAATTTAATCCAAGTCGTGACTTAAGCTAGCGCCCTTCCGTTTCTCTTACATTTCTGTTCGGCATGGATCAAATTGCTTATAAGGTAGAACAGATTTGAACTGCAGTCTCTGAACCAGAAAATTCACTTACTTTCATGAAAGTTTGTATTCTTTGGAGAGTTGCTTAAAGAAACACGTAAAACCATCTTTCCTCTTTCAATACTTCAAACTTACCTGCTGCAATTTCTTGCGAGGCGGCCAAGTGCCGTTTGCCTATTTGTGTCTCTCTTTACCTTCAGAGACTCTTTAAGAGCTAGGGAATTCACCCAGCCTCAGGCCAGGCTGAGCCTCCCTCTAGAAGTCACATTCCTGAGGCGTAGGAGGTCAAAGTGATTCTCATTGTTCAGAACCAGGTGAGGGATCAGCCAGGGCACGCCTGCTCTCCAGGCTTGGTTCAGATAACCATCAGCCCAGTTTTCAAGTGCACACATAAGAAATGCACCAAAGCTTACATCCATACAAAAACTGCACATGGATGTTGATGGAAGCTTCATTCGTAATCGCCCAAACTCAGAATCAAGCAAGATGTCCTTCAGTAGATGAACGAATAAACTGCTATGCCCAGACAATGGAATATTATTCAATGCTAAAAAGAAATGAACTATCAAGCCATGAAAAAACATGGGAACCTAAAATGCATATTACTGAGTGAAAGAAGCCAGTCTGAAAAGGCTATACATTACGTGCTTCCAACTAGAGGACATCCTGGAAACGAAGAATTACAGACACAGTAAAAGATGAGGACTGGTGGTGTGGGGAAGGGTGAATAGGTGGAGCACAGGGCATTTTTAAGGCAGTGACTCTACGCTGTGTGACACTGCAATGGTGAGTTCATGCGCTATATGTTTTCCCAAACCTATAGAATGTACAATAGCAGTGAACCCTGAAGTTAACTGTGGACTCTGGGTGACCACAGAGTGTCAGCGGAAGTTCATGGACTGTAACAAATGCATCACTCTGGTGGGGGATGTTGATAATGGGGGAGGTTGTGCATGTGGGGAGGTGGGTATATGGGAAATCTCTATTTTCTGCTCAGTTTTGCTCTGACTCTAAACTGCTCTAAAAATAGTTTATTTTAAAATACACCAAAACAATGAGGCCAGGTGTGTATGCAGCCACAACCAAATGGTATTTGTATGAGTCAGGTAAATTTGAAATCTGAAAAATGATCACCCCAGGGAGGCTGAGCTGTCAAGGGGCATTTACTGAGAACCTACCATGTGCTCATCTGGTGCTTCAGATGACCTATTAGTTATGATTATTACTAAATAATTCAAAACAAAGTCGCTTTTCTCAGGGTGCCTTCAATCTTAGTGCCACCAAAGATAACAGAAGGAACAGAATGAAAATGCACACAGGCACATTTACCAGAACATGCCCCGTGGAGGCCTGGCCCTGCCTGTTGTACATGGGTGTCACCTGCAGGAGGGTTCCATGGACAGGTGAGTTTGGGAAATACTGGGTTACAAAAGTATCAACAGGCTTCCTTACTGCAAGATTTCTTATAGTCAATTCACACTTCAGATCTCCAAGAGGGTAATACAGACAGCCATGTTTCCCATAATTAGTTGGCCCAGAAACAGTTTCTTCTGGGAACATTTTGTAAGATTAGTGCTCCTTGAGGGAGAGGCTAAACTGAGTGGTAGACACTCATAAATCATTTGGATTCTTGCCCTGGAGCATAAAAGGCCAGGGGGAAAGGGCTGTGCTCCTAAGATGCTGTGGTGGGGAAGGGGACGTGTTTCTCCACCACCCACAGAGCGGGCTGAAAAGCCCTGGCACACAGGCTGAGTCTGTGAGGTCAGAGGGTGAGGTGAGAGGGCAGAAAAACAGGCCACATGACTTTCAAAGGAAATGGTGAGTCTTACCATGGCTCTCTGGGCTGATGCCAGGGACTGGCACAAGGTAGGGACTCAGTGTGAGTGCAGGAGGCACCCAGGTCTGGAATGCTTAGGAGGGAACCTGGGCTGGGCCCTCATGGAATCTGAATGGCTGAAAAGAAAGGAGGGTGATCCTGCTAAAGCAGGTGTTGTGAATATTTCCTTTCCCTCAGAACTAACATCTCACTTCCATCAGTTTCCATCATTGTCTTCTATGGAGCTCTTCATTCCCATATCTTGTTGCCTTTAAAATCCAGCTGTTGAGTACCTGCCAAGGATCTACAGTCAGCATGGTACCTTTGTTCTCAGATGATGCTTGTAGCAATGCCATGGGATTCGCACACTCTTGAATAGATGGGGACACTGGGGCTCCGGTGTGGTTAAGTGATTGTGTGACTCCTTGTGAAGTGGAGAACTGGGACTCAGATTCACAGAAATCTGATTCCAAAGCCTGTGGCCCTAAGCACAGTGTTACATTAGACAGTAAGCCCTCTTCGGGAAGATTTCCAGTGTTGATGGCAGGGTCTGTCATGAGGGAGAACTCTGCTGAATTTTTCTTTGAACCCCAGGAAGTGCCTGGCACAAAGCTCTGCAGAAATTAGAATGCAGCCAGTGGTTACTGAAGAAATGAATAAATCAAATAAATAGACAGAGCTGTGTGCTAATGAGATTTTCTCGGGACTTTAGGACCAGCTGGTCTACAGCAATGGGTAAGAATTGGAGATCTAGAAAATACTCTTGGACAATTATGAAAGCAAGTGTAGGAGTTCAGGTTTAATTCCATATGAAATAAAGAGTCACAGAAGAAAATGAGGAGAGGTGTGTTCAGGCAGATGAGCTTGAGAGTGCTATGAAATATGTTTGGGACTCAGAAAATAGTTCCTGAAAGAAATGAGCACATTGGTGAATGAAGGTATAGTTATTTGGAGAAAATGAACCTGGATATAAGAGTAACCATATCAAGATGTGTTTCTTAAATTGGGGTCTTCAGAACCCATGAGGTTCCTTGATATATTCTTGGGAACTATTGTGTATGTGTCAGAAACGTACTTCTGGTGTCAAACTGACAGTCACTTCACATCCATCATGGCACTTATGAGGAATTATTTTCAAGTTAAATGCTATAAAGAAAATACTTCTCTTTTGAACTATTAACTCACAATTTAAGTGTTTTTTACTGACTACACGTTGGTTCCTCAGGTAAGAATTCCTCAAGTCTCAGGTCTTTAGGGTCTTTGAGGAGTGTGACTTCCCAAATTGGATGACGCTGACCTAAGTGGCTGTAGTATCCATTCAGGCATGAGGGAGGTCAGAGCCTGGGAAAGCTGAGCTCCAAACAGCACTTTAAGGAGGATATCGAAGAGCAGGCTGCTTTGCATGAAGGGACCTGTACACACTGAGAACACTGGTTCATCAGGAACCAGCCCACCCTTTCCCTCTGCCAGGCACGAGGATATGGGATACCCATCTCTCACCATCTCCTGAAGGCATAACCTCGTTTGTTAACACATACAGTTGAAGGGAGAAAGGCTTACATGGAAGCAGAAAGGATGGAGGTTTATAGGCATCTTTTCTTCGAGGCCTCATAATGTTCTTCTCATGGACTAAAGTTGTTCACTTTCTTCAGAGGATATTAGCTAAAGATCTGGTAAGACCATGGTTTTGCAGGAAAGTGAATATTCAAAGACAAATGTATACAGTGATTTTTAAATTGTTTTCACGCCACTTCACAACTCAACTTTCAGTTAATGCAAGAGGGATGCAAAGGGAGAATTGTGCTTATAATTCCAGCATTGGGATGGAAGCTTCTGAATGCAAGAGCGCAGCATTGCAGCTGTGGAATGCAATTTTTTCATTTTTTAGGCAGTTTTAAGAATAATGCATTGATTCCACAACATGCTATTGTGAAGCCGTCCAGGACTGTTCACTCACTTATTTAAGACAGATATATTTTCCACTTGGGGTGTGAGAAAAAAATATGGTGTTCACTCATTGTTCTTTCCATCTGGGTTTTATTTCTCTGATTTTTAAAGAAAGTAAGAAGCCGGGCGCGGTGGCTCACGCCTATAATATCAGCACTTTGGGAGGCCGAGGCAGGTGGATCATGAGGTCAAGAGATCGAGACCATCCTGGTCAACAAGGTGAAACCCCGTCTCTACTAAAAATACAAAAATTAGCTGGGCATGATGGTGCATGCCTGTAGTCCCAGCTACTCGAGAGGCTGAGGCAGGAGAATTGCTTGAACCCAGGAGGCGGAGGTTGCGGTGAGCCGAGATCATGCCATTGCACTCCAGTCTGGGCAACAACAGCGAAACTCCGTCTCAAAAAAAAAAAAAAAAGAAAGTAAGAAAAATACCATCCCTGAAGGATAAAATTTCCTCAAGTATAAAAACATCTGCTCTCTGAAGACCAACTGTCTTAGTCCGTTTTTTGCTGCTAAAACAGAACACCACAGACTGGGTAATATATAAATGATAGAAGTTTATTTGGCTGATGGTTCTGGAGGCAGGGATGTCCCAGATTAAGGGGCCACATCTGGCAAGGGCTTCTCGCTGCATTATAACATGGCTGAAGGTGTCATGTGGTGAGACAGTGAGAAAGGGCCGGTTTCACTTTTATAACAAACCCACTCCCGTGATAATGGCATTAATCCATTCATCAGGGTGGAACCTTTATGACCCATCACCTCTAAAGGCTCTACCTCTCAGCATGGTTGCAATAGGGATGAAATTTCGAACACATGAACTTTGGGGATACGCTCAAATCATACAAAGGGCCCTGAGAAACACATTTCCACTAACTTCAAAATGGTTCCTAAAAATGGAGTGCTGGGAGAGGAGCAGCGTGTTAAGAAGGCTGGCTATGAAGAGGATGGACTGCTGGGAGAGGAGCTGGGCCTTAGGAAGGGTGCTTATGAAGAGGATGGAGTCTGGGAGAGGAGCTGGGCATTAAGAAGGGTGGCTACGAAGAGGATGGAGTCTGGGAGAGGCCTCACTGTGCCAGGCACTGCCCTCGGGGCAGGGAGCTCTGTGCAGCCCCCAACGGCAGCAGCTGTTCATGCTGCCCAAACTCACCACTTTGGAATCACTTCAGCACCAGCTATCTTCCCTTGAATCAATTGTCTGCAGATTTTAAACTTGTTTCTTCATGTCCAGTAGGTGGAGAAGCCCTCAGAAAAGAATCCTGACTTGGTGGTTCATGCAGAGCAGTAACATTTGGCAGTGTTTTCCCGGCATTCAAGTCTTTGAGGCTGCCCTCACGCTGATCAGCAGGTACACCAAGAGCAAGAGCTGGCCTGGGATGATGGACAGGTCTAGGCTCCAAGGCCCAAGGGCAAGTCCCATTCTTCCTTAATAGGCCTTTAGAAGTACCGTCAGCAAATGTCATCCCCCTCTGCATTCATACCACGCTGTGCAGGGAATGCTAAACAGAGGCAGATCTAAACTTAGAAGGTCCGGCTTCTTCTCCATGGAGATGTGGATCTGCACAGACAAAGTGTCCAAGTGGGATTTTCCTGCTGTTTCAAGGACGGCTGCTGCAGCCTGCAGGCTCTTCCTGCTCTCCCTGCCTCCAGGAAGGACTGTCTCTTTGAGTTAGTGAAGTAATCAATGTTTTAAAAAAGCATTCAGGAGCTGCTGGTTGTAAATGACCACTGAGAAATAGTATTTCCCTCACTTGTAGCCACCTGCTTCTCTTTTTGGTTCTGAAACATTCTAGAACCTTGGAAGGTTGCTGGGGCTCAGAGTCTCAGCCAACAGGGATACCCAGTGCTCTTTGTCCCCCCTGAGCAACACGAGCCAGGCTGCGGTAATTCTGGGTCTGTGTGTCTGGGATCATAGTTTCTAAATCTGCCCCAGGCTTCTCCAGTCCCAGCTGTGGAAAGTTGCCCTCAGAGGGTGACGTGGGTGGCGTACCTCTGTGTGAGTGGCCCCATTCTTCACAGTGAGTTTGTGTCTACTGAATCCCGACTCTTGGAGACCGAAGGGTTACAGGAGGTCGTGCGTCTCATGTCACCACTTCATAGTTGACGACGTGGCCACCTGCTTTGCTCAGTGGCTGCCCTAGATGAGTAATGGCCTGAATCAAAGAAAATGTCTCAGATACATCTTGTGTAATGAGGAAAAAATGCAGCCATGTTGCAGTCCTGACAAAATACCCTGTCAGTATCATGCCGTAAAATGACATCTTAATTTTCAGTAATAGATTCTCTAATAGTTTTGTAGTCCTTTAGATGCTAAACTCTTTAAGTATCTACATTTTCTAAGCCCATCTAGTGGAAATATTCTTAAAAAAATAAGCTTTTCATTCTTTCCCAAGTAGGTTATGTTAGTTATAATATACACTCTGGAGGTGACTTGACCTGTCATTGTGAACAACTATGGCTCTTGGACCTAGGCCAGGAGCTCAGGACCTAGGCCAGCTGGTACCTACCCCAGTGTGTTGGAGAATCGCACTCGACTTCTTCCTCTGTGCTGAGGCATGAAAGTTTGCGGAGCAGATGCAGTTACACAACTTCCAGGCAGCATCACACGATCACTCAAAAAAAATAATCATCAAGTCCAGGATGCAGCATCTGTCTCAGTGCTTGGCATAGGATGGTGGTCTGAAATACACTTACTGTATGTGAATAAGAACAGGCTCAGGTCAGTGATTATCGCTAGTGCCTTATCAATGCCCTGTGGCTTTTTATCATTAGTCCCCATATTTTTGTACGGTGTGGAAATGAGAGCAGCTTAATTCTTGCTGTCACTGGTTCCCAGTTTGTTTCCATGACTGGCACAGGGTCAGGTCCACTGCCAACTGGCTGTGTTGAAGCACTTGGAACACAGACATTCTGATCCTAAATTATGCTTTCAATGCCATGTGTTTTCTTATAACAGAAATCCTCATTCTCTAGTTTCTGTATTCTTTATTTTTACATCATTTTATTTTTTATTTTCCTTCATAATTCATTGCTCAAATCTACTTTTTTTTCTCAATTTACTTGCTTTGGTCATTTTTCAGCATGGCACTTTAAATTCTTAGGCAAACATTTTCAGCATTCTCCTGTTTTCTCAAGGATGCCTGTTTTCTCCCCAGGTATGATCCTGTTTAAGGACTGGATTTAGGATAACTACTTAAAGGTTAAAAATCACAGGGTGTATGGATGAGGTTGGAGTGATCTGGGACCAAAGGGTATGGTTGACAAAGTGGAGTGTCTAAGCAATTCCTGGGATTGATATCTTTTTAAAATAATAATAATAATGCATTTACGTATTTTAGAGACAGGGTCTCACTATGTTTGCCAGGCTAGACTTGAACTCCTGGGCTCAAAGGATCCTCCCACCTCAGCCTCCTAAATAGCTGGAACTGCAGGCATGAAGCACCACACTCGGCTCAGCTCACTATCTTTATTCTTTTATTTTTTATTTTTTTATTTTTTGGAGACAGGGTCCCGTTCTGTCCTTCAGGCTGGAGTTCAGTCCTGCAATCTCGGCTCACTGCAACCTCTTCCTCCTGGGTTCAGGTGATTTTCCTGCCTCAGCCTCCCGAGTAGCTGGGATTACAGGTGTGTACAGCCACCACGCCTGACTAATTTTTGTATTTTCAGGAGAGACTGGGTTTTGTCATGTTGACCAGGCTGATCTCGAACTCCTGACCTCAAGTGATCTACCCATCTCGGCCTCCCAAAGTGCCGGGATTACAGGCATGAGCCACTCCGCCCAGCCTAGGTCACTATCGTTTAATCAGTAGAGTTTCTTTAATTACTTTTTAACTCCATGAATCCCAAGCTTTGATTTGTGTTTTTCAAACAAATTGTTTTTATAAATAATAATTTTTATTTACAATAAACAGACATGTAGGCTTGCCGTCAAGGCTTCTGATCAACATGAAATGATCACTGTGTAGCAAACCCACGAACTAACCCATTAGCCTTTGACTATAGAATGTGGAAATAAGTTGGATTACATGCGTGTAATCCTAGGGGTTCAGGACCCGGGCTGGGGGTTTCCATAGAGTGGTGGGTTGTGCAGGTAACTTATGCTCTAGTCCTCTGTAACTGGCTAGAAGGAAGAAATTATGTCCTTTATACTAATAAAATTCCTCCAAACCAAACACAGCACCTACTATAAAGACACAAGATACTTTTATAGTAATAAAAAGTTTATCCGGGCCGGGCGCGGTGGCTCAAGCCTGTAATCCCAGCACTTTGGGAGGCCGAGGCGGGTGGATCACAAGGTCAAGAGATCGAGACCATCCTGGTCAACATGGTGAAACCCCGTCTCTACTAAAGCTACAAAAAATTAGCTGGGCATGGTGGTGCGTGCCTGTAATCCCAGCTACTCAGGAGGCTGAGGCAGGAGAATTGCCTGAACCCAGGAGGCGGAGGTTGCGGTGAGCCGAGATCGCGCCATTGCTCTCCAGCCTGGGTAACAAGAGCGAAACTCCGTCTCAAAAAAAAAAAATAAATAAATAAATAAATAAAAAGTTTATCCGTTGAGAAATTCCTTAATGAGATAGCATAAGTATCCAAGAGGTCATTTGCTAGCTGATTTCTTAAAGGTATGATTAAAAGAGGACATTGCCAGATGGTCACAGCAGCTGCAATAGATCCTCTCTGTTGTTAAACAGCGGGATATCTTGTATAGGATTTTCACTTGACAATCAATTTTAAAAATTAGTTTCGTTCCCCATCAATCAATTATTTATTAACTCATCAATAAAAACTCAAACCCTCTGCTAGGTACAATAGCTATTAAAAGAGACAGAGGCACTTTCTATGTCCAGAGGGGCTTTTAACCTGCTCTGGAAAGGGAGGGACTCACAGGAACCAGAGGAGCTTCAAAGGGAGGCTGTGGGGACTGGTAGGTCAAGACCTGGAAATAACACGTGAGTAGGCAACAAAGGTTTCCATTCATCCTCCATGCACTTCAGTCCTTGAAAACCGTCTTACCATTTTTCATGCAATTCCACAGCTTGGTGGCACACTCTCCTTTCTCTGCATTCTTGAAAATGGTACATGGGCCATGCCATCTTATTGAGAAGTTGAACCAAAAATATTTTGTAATACCCATCTTTGACATTAAGTAGGCAAATTACATAGAAATGGGTCTTCTGATTCCCATTTATCTGAGAAATCACAGCTTAAGTGCGTGTGAAGCCAGAGAAGCACTGTTGTGGCCTGCGGTCCCATGGCTCAGCTCCCATGGGCTTCACATGACCACAAAGCATCCAGCGGGTGCAGGCTCTGAGGCATCAGCCAGCACTGTTGTCTCCTGAGTCTTGTGCCTCTGCCTCGGTCGCGGTGTTGTCAGAACCAGAATTGGGCAGTTCTGGGTGACGCCCAGGTGTGACTGCTGATGTTAAGCTTGGGTGAGGTTTCACTGAGGTAAGTGAGCCCTGGGCTTGGGCTTCTAGTGTGGAGCACACCATCACTCAGCATGTGAACCCAGTTCCAAAGCGTGTATGTTCATGTGTACCTGTGCACATGTGCACATGTGTATGCATGTGCTTTGGTGCATGTGGATGTACATGTGTATCTGTGTATTGTGTATGTACACATAGGTGTATATCTTTTTGTACATGTATGTTGCATGTGCACATGTTTAATGTGAACTTGTGTGTGGTTGTGTGTACATGTGTTCACATACATGTGTTTGTGTGTATTGTGTGCAAGAATGTGCACGTGTGTATAAGTGGGTTCATGTTTGTGCAGTGTGTGTAGTGTGTACACCCATACACGTGTGTGCATGTGTACATGGTGTTTACGCATGTTTGCATGTGTGTGCATGAATGTGTGTTTGTGTATTGTGTGCAAGAATGTGTGCATATGTGTATATGTGGGTTCCTGTTTATGCCTTGTGTGTAGTTTGTGCACACATACACATATGTGTGCATGTTTACATGGTGTTTAAGCATGTTGGCATGTGTGTGTGTGCATGTGCTGTGTCTGTGTTGGTGGGATGTGGGGAGGCTGCTAGGCTGCTGTGAAGATGAAAGCTGGAGAGAACTTGGCAGAGCAACCCATATGGGGAAGTGGCACCTGCAAAGGAAGGCTGGCGTGCCTGGACTCACATTGTAATGGCCAATCCATCAGCTGGGCTGGGCACAGCCATCACACTGGGCAGCTGTGAGGTTAAAACAGAAAGTCCGTGCTGCAGGGGGGCTGAGAACTGAGATGCATGAATGAAATGAGTCACAAGTGCTGAGTAGTGTGTGTGAGAAAGCAAGCACAGCACCGCTAAGATCTAAAGAAATTTCAGGGCACTTGCAGGTGGAGGGAGGGCATCAGATCTACCCTGGAAGTTAAATATGTTTCGAATGCGATAAATGCTGTGGGCCACAGATGCCTTTTCTCCATACCTACTCTTTTATAAATGAAGTAAAGTTCTTGTCAAATACTTTTCTCACTGTAAAGCTCACAACATATGTTGCAAAAAGTATTTTAAATTCCACCCCAAACAAGCCAGGGTGAAGAGGGAGCCTGTGCACCAGGCGCTGCCAGCCTTGCTTGGCTTTCAGCTTCTCTCTCTTCCTTCCTCAGTCGCTGGGGGTTTTCTTACTGATGGAGATGGGTCTGGATTTGTTCTGCTGTGCCTTGCTCTCTGCCTCTGTCCTGTTCCCTGAGCCACCTCAGGGAGGCAGGGTCCCCCACCTGTTTGAGTGCCCGGTGCTGTGCTGTTATTTGCAAGTTCCTCTTGTGACTGAACTCCAGATGGCACTGGGACTGCTGATTCCACCCACTGGACACCCCATGTTCTTGCTTTTGGGGTTTCTGAAACAGCCCCAAGGCTCTGGCCATCTTGATTTTGCTCCCGTCATTTCTCGGGATCCCCTCCTCCTGTGGTTTGCAGCCCCAGCCTTATGGACCGGGAAGCCTCTGCTCTTCTGCCCCACACTCGGATTGGACCTTCTTCAGCACAGCCAGCGGCCGAGGCTTCCTCCCTGTGGCTCAGTGGAGCAGGACAGATACTGCATCCAAATTTTTCCATGGGATTCCAGTCTGTTCCAGTCATGCCCATGAGCCTCTAAAGCTCCTGGGTGAGAGACGTAGCAGCTGATGGCACTTCCCACTTGATTTGGAGGGACTCCAGCCTCCCTGGCAACAATAAGAGGGCATCAAGGGCATCATTGAGGAGGCCACTGTGGAAACGCTGAGTGCCCACCACTCCCAGGTCAGGTGGGACTGGCAGGCCAGCGCTGGTTCCTGAACACTTGGCTCTCAATGCTGGCCACAGCCACACACTCTGGAATCTGCTCCCCTTCCTGCCTCAAAGCCCCTCTCTCATGGGGTCCAGACACCATTCTCCTCAGAGACTGCCCCAAAACCCAGCCATCTCTTGTGCTTGCGGAATGGCACAACCCTTTCTCATAGCATCACTCCTGCTTAACCAAAGGGCTTTTGTTAACGACCAAGTCATATTTAATTGATTTGTGTTCAACATATTTCATTTCTACCAATAAAACTTAAAAATATCCCCACACATGCATTGCCTATTGAAGAGCCTCTTCCAGGTACACTTCACTTATACATCAGTTAAGTTGATAATTTCTTCCCATTCTTGTACAATAAATTTCCTTCCCAATCAGCTCTGTCCAGCAGTAACAATAATCCACGTAGAGACATGCAACCCCTGAAAAAAATGACTGATTTGATTAAAATTGGGACCTACGGGAGTGGAGCTCTGCCTATTTTAGAGGCAAGTAAATGCCTGGGAGTCCAATGACCGACATTCTGTTTGAGGTTTCTAATCACGAGGAAGATGGAGAAAATGCAGAACAAATGATCAGGAATAGGGAGATAATAAATAGAATTACTTATTGACTGAGAATAATTCCCAGGAGAAAGCCCAAGAAACAAAGATGAACAGAGAAGATTCTGACTGTTCTCTCGTTTGGAAAGGCCTAATCACCAAAGGAGGAGAGGAATTATGAGGAGCAATGACCGAGTGGGCAGGACTCATGGGGGTCAGGAAAAGGTGCATGTGGGGGAACGATGAGAGGCCTGGGCAGCTTCCCACAAAAGTTTTTGAAGCACTGTTTTATTTTCTCTGTCCGCCTCACAATCCCCAAATTTTAGTTGTGACTGTCTCTGAGTACATGACTTCTGACAAGCAGTATATACAAACTAATGTAAGTTTACTTTTAAAACTAGCCATTTCCTGGAACTTAAGTATCAAAGAGCAAATGTCCATGTATGATCTTAGTTGAGCTTTGTCTCAGTGGGATTTGTGCTGATGCAATTTCTTTTTCTTTTCTTTTTGTCTTAAGGGGTCAGTTTTAGAATTGGGAGTATAAGTTATGACTATACAGCACAGATCGGTTATTTTAAATATAGAAGTATCTGCCTTTAAATAAGACCTGAAAACAGACCTTCCTGGAGGTCACGTACTAGTGGCAGTGATCTTAGCAATGCTTAAGCTTTCTTTGAACTCCTTTTTTAAAAACAGCCTCCATACCCAATGGTGTACTCACTAAGATCTACTCTCTGGTGGCAAAACTTACTCATTGAAGAGTGTTTTTTCTTTTCCGAGGAGTTGAACTGTTCCAATCTGAGTATTCTGAATAAGGAGAGTGATCGAGAACGAGTTCTACCATTTAGGCTTAAAAATAAGCGTGCCTAAAAACTAAGATTGTTTTTAGACATTGTTCAGATATTGACTCAAATAGCAATTTTTAAAAAAATATTATAGGTATCCAGGACTTGCAAAAGCTGTGTGCAGCTCAGAGGGAGATGAAGTGGTGAAGACCTGGTTTCCCCCGAAGCTTTCGCAGCCCAGCCTTTTCACTGTGTGGCCAGGGGGGAAGAGTGGTGGCAGATGGGAATGGTGGGGCTGGGGATGTCCCCCCCTGGGGCCACTGGCCTGGAAGCTGGTCACGTGGAGGACCACAGGAGATGGGATCGGAAAACAGCGATAAGCCATGTGGATAAAAACAGAGGACTGGGTTTTAAGGGGGTTGTCCTAAAGTGCTGCTAATCTAGTTTCAGATCCACAGGCAACAAGAGGTGCAGGTGAGAGGGCAGTCCAGCGGGAAGGAAGGAAGAGGGTGGTGTTGAGTCAGCTGAGTGTGGAGCCTGCCACCCAGGGCACCGTGCTGGGCTAGACCCCAGGCATCCAGTCCTTCTGACAAACCCCCCAGCGCCTGGTTTGGGGCCAAACGTCCTTCCTGTGGGAAAGCAGGCAGACCCTAGGCAGCAATCCAAGCCCATGCAGAGTGGTGGCTGAGTGCAGAGCAAATGGAGCCCAGCATTCCAGAGACGTTTCCCTTCACCGTGATCACTTCATAAACAGTGAGGCTTGCAGAGGACTTGAGAGCTCTTTCAATACAATCTTCCATCCACTGAACTAGAATAGAAAATTAAGAAGAGCTCGGCTAAGTTCTCTGCTGAGAAAATGGGGACTTCAGGTGGTTATGTGAGATATTCAAGTTAAAAAAATTTATTTAAAAGTACATTCTTATTATTAAAATTTTAGAAAGTACAGAGAAGGAAATTTTAATAGCCTACACCTATAACACTAAGATACATTAACTTAGAAATGTGTGTAATGTCTCAATGGATTCTTTTCCATGCAATATTTATGTCTATCCACAAAAAGCATTCACTCATTTATTTACATGGCTAATATATTTTATGTAAAGTTCTACACATTTCTTAACATTTCACTTAATACCTCTTTATAAACATTTTCCATCAGATAAAAATTTTTCAAAATAATTTTAATGGCTACATAATATTTCATTGCATTTATATATCATTTGTATTTCTTCATTTTGGAGTCACATATTTTTAATAATTTCCATTATAATACTGTCATGAATATCTTTGTACATGAATATTTATATTTAAATTATTTCCTTAGTCTAGTTTCCTAAAAAGTAAAATTCCTACATCTAAAGGTCAATGTGTGTATGACTCTAGATTGACGGATTTTTTTCCATGAAGCTTTTATCAATTAACCCACGCATAGTGTTTGCAAGTGCCCCTTGCCCCATACCTTCAACAATATGGACTCTTATTGGAAGTTTCTAAATTCACTTCAGAATTGCAGCCCCTAGTTTAATATTAAAAACTGCACCTATGAAATTGCCTATAAATTGTCTTAGTTTCTTTTCAGCTTTGATTTCTAGAATTGTATGACACTGAAGACAAATGATATCCATGAAGAAGGTTTTATGACCTCTTTCATTATATCCAACAATCATAAAGGCAAATTCACAGTAGAGAGACAAGAAATGTTATCTGAAAATTAACTAAAATGCTTCTTTTGTCAATGGAATGATTTGAGCTTCATTTCATTCTTTGATTTCCTGTGTATTGTTTATGACAAGAAGAAAAAATTCCTGCCATACAAAATGCTCCATGCGCTAGAACCAGGAAGCTAAAGAAACTTGATGAGGGTGCTAGATTCATCACCACCACCTTCTTCTTTTTTTTTTTCTCTGAGACAGGGTCTTGCTCTTCACCCAGGTGTAACCTTGGCTCACTGTAAACTCCACCTCCAGGGGCTCAAGCGATCTTCCCACCTCAGCCTCCTGAGTAGCTGGGACACCAGGCACACACCACTGAGCCCAGCTAATTTTTTAACTTTTTTGTAGAGACAAGATCTCACTGTATTGCCCAGGCTGGCCTTGGACTCCTGGGCTCAAACAATCCTTTTGCTTTGGCCTCCCAAAGTGCTAGGATTACAGGCGGGAGCCACCGCATCCAGCCCCACCTTCTTTTTGATGGAAGCTGAGCACAGAAGTTGAACTTATTGGGGAACCTAAAGACATGCCCTTCTTTGAAGGCAGAAGTTCTACCCACATGAAATGCCCTCCACCCATCCCTCCCAGCTCTCCCCATCATCCTTCCTATTGGCTCCAGGAGCGAGACACCCTCCCTGTGCCTGCAAACATCAGTGCCATGGGCCCTCTTTGGTCCTCCTGCCCACCTTCTTTGACTCTGCCCAACACCCATGGGCCAGACCCTTTTCCTTCTTGCACTTCTTGGCACAGTGCAGTTCAGCCATCGTGCCTGTTTCCTACTCTCCAGCTGGACTTCTCTACTCCCTTACGTGGCACTGATGCCCAGAGGCCCCCTGTGCTGGCGTCCGTGGCCTTAGACAGTCCCCTGGCCTTCGTGAGCACTAACTTCACTCTTGAATTTGGACATTTTAAGGTGACTTTTATTCTTAGCCTTCTGTAAGCGTTTCTGATCTCCCCGTAGCAATCAGTGTAATTATTTTCACCCAGGGTGTTGGCCCTGGCTGCTTCAATTTTAAAGTAATCTCTCATTGTGCTGAGGAGAATTCATTAAAGTAAATGACTGTTTTCTTCTGTCATGTCACATTAAAATATGGAGAGTACTGGCTGTAGGGGGCAGTCAGGCTGCCTCTGAGACACATCGAGCAGCCATGGGTCTCCCGGACAGCTGGAACACTGATCAGGGAAGAGATATTGAAAATAAGAATTGCCTTTATATATGTGTGTATGAATATACACACATCATGTACATATATGTGTGCATGTGTACATGTGTGCATGTGAAGATGGATAGGTGATAGACACATGGGTGATTTATAGATAGGTAGATGACAGATATTAGTAAATAATTGATAGATGGTAGGTAGGTTGATAGTTTATAGCTGATGGATGGATGATGGCTGATTGATTGATAGATGATAGATAGTAGATTATAGATAGATGATAGATGATGGATGGTTGATAGATGGCAGATAGGTAGATAATAGATAAAGATAATAGATGGATGATAGATGATTGATAGGTAGATAGATTATAGAAAGATTAGGAAGATAGTAGTTAGAGATGATAAATAGATGGATGATGGATGGATGGTAGATGATTGATAGATGGTAGGTAGGTAGATAGGAGATAGAGATGGTAGATAAATAAATAGATGACATAGATGGATGGATGATAGATAGTTGATTGATGGTAGATAAAGTAGATAGTAGATAATGGATGGATGATAGATGATAGAGAGATGAGAGAGAGAGAAGGCTGATAGACTGAGCATCATAACTTCACTGAATCTTACAGTTGGGTTCAAAAGTCAGCAGACGGAAACATCAGATTTCACCTAGCTATCAGAAATACTGTATTCTGCAACAAAAGTTAAACAAGCGGGCAGGGAAAGGGCGGGTATTACAGAAGCTGCGCCTCTCAGCATGGGCACAGAGCAGGAGAAGTAGGGCCGAGCCTCCAGCAGAAACCCCTGGAGCCCAGCATCCTCTCTACCTCTCCTCTAAGTCGGCGTTGTCATTGTCACAATGGGTGGAGGCTGGACATTGTGAAGGCAAGAGCACATGATGCTTTCTTGCTTCTGCTATTTGATGACCCCTTACTCATTCCCTCTGCAGTGGCTGAGGGCCAATGGTCAGTTCCTCTGCCCAAAGTGCCCTGATCATGCCTCCTCTCTCTCTTCCCTGAGCACGATCTTCCATGCTGCCTGGCTATGGTGCTGGCTCCCCTCTGATATGGAGATTCATGGGGAATTGCCAGGACATTTTATGTGGTGATGGGGGCTGGGGCCCAGTTCAAAATGCTTAGGGTAAGTAACCAAAAGTCCCAGTGTGAGTGTGAGGCATGGCTGGACCCAGATGCTCAGCACCATATGGAAATTTGTCACCATCTTCAACTCTGCTGTCTGTGTGGGCTTCATTTCTAGGCTGGTTTTCTCTGCATGGCAGCAACAAAGCTCAGGGCTTGCATAACACTTTGCAGCCCGTACATCCCCAGAGAGGACTTAACCTCAAGACTTCTGGCAAAGTTTCGATATAACATGCCGGTCTTGCTGGAGTCAAGGGCTCATCTCACACCAATCTCTCGGGCCAGGGGATGGAGAACTCTCCTAGGGTGGTCTCAGGTTCTGTGCCTCCCCTGAAAACACAAGGTCGGAGCCTCCGCATCCAAATTACTGCTCATAGTGTCAGGGAAGAAAGATTTCCCAAAGAAAAACCAAGGGCCCTTATGAAGAAGAGGGAGGGATGCACCTACAGCTACCAGTTCTGTTTGGAAGTGAGGGAGGGGAGTGCAGAGCCCCTTGGTCTGTTCCCTAGGACAGCTGTACTTAGGTTTTACTACACAGTCCACTGAAAATGCTTCTCGTTAGTGCTGTACCTCTCTCAAGCCTCTTCCCTTGGATAAAGAACTAGCATGTTTACCAGCCACACTTGATGCTGTGCTGTGGCATGCAACACCACCTAATGTGGGACAAAGAAGTGAGAAAATATCTGGAAGATAGAAAAATACAAATATATACAATACAAAAATGCAAATATAATCAGTTATACAGTAAACAGCTCCGGGAACAGCAGCTCTGCTTGGAGGGTGGGGTGGTGCAAGGTTTCAGATTTGATAGCATTTGGATTGGGCTTTGAAGTATCGCTAGGAGCTCACCAGATAGACAAGTGGTGTTTGGACATTGTATGCAGAAGGAAACAATCTGAGAAGGTGTACAGTCCTAAGTGAATCTGTCGCAGAAGTGAGAAGACGCTGTGTGAACTGGAATAATGCTTGTGAGCGTGGGCCTTGATCCCTTTGTGAGCAATAAAAATGATTTTTGTGAATAAATTCGAAAAATGCTAAATTAGATCATAGGATATGTTTGCAGGGGTGGGGAGAGAGGAGAGCATTGAAGCTGGGGAAGTGGGGAACTGGTGATGGTGAAGCCTTGGGGTTCCAGCTTCACCCACAGGATGTGGGGAGCCATGTCAGTGTCACCTGCATAAGCAGGCCCCTGTGAAGGCAGCGATGTCCAGGGTGAGTCATTTGCTTTCTTTGCAGGCTGGGCCTTGGTGTTTTGCAAGTGCTGTGCCCAAAGGTTAGATTGACAGGAAGAAAACATTGAACAGATGTGGTTATGTCCATCAGGAAGCATGGACCAAGGCCAGTGCTTTTAACCACACTCACTTTTCATTGTGTTCAGAGGGGATGGGAAACCTCCCCTAAGGAGGAGATGGACATTTGCAGATTGAGAGCTGGGACCACACAGATTCCTCCAGAGGCAAGGGCTGTTGACTTTGCAGTGACTTCCACACGCCCTCAGTATCCTCAACTGTACAATGGGTGTTGGGCTAGCCATGGCACCACAGGAAGGGCCAGCAAGGCATACCCTCCTTGTCTACTGCCCAGGCACACATGGGCATCAATGACAGGCCATGCGTCTCTTGGTGCCTGACCAGAGTTGAGCTTCATTTCTAAGCTGGTTTTCTCTGTATGGCAGCAAAAAAGCTCAGGGCTTGCATGACGCTTTGCAGCCTGTACATCCCCAGAGAGGACTTTCCCTCGAGACTTCTAGCAAAGTTTCGGTATAACATGCTGGTCTTGTTGGGGTCAACCTCCCTTGGCTGAGGTTGGAAAACGGGAGGCATGTTCAACTGCTGGAGAGTTGGGATGCCTTACGTGAGTGAGATCCCTGTCCTTGGACGCTTATTCTGGGGTCACAGAATTAATTCCCCAGGACTGGGTGTCACAAGGAGCTCACTACTGTGGCTGAAAATACACCAACACCTCCTTTCCTGGAACATTTCCCTCCTGGCATGGGGCAGTTCTCATGCCAGAACACCTTGGGCCACAAAGACCCTTTAGGACTGAGTGTGCTTTTCTGTTTCCTTTAAGCTTTTAAGAAAAAGGGTATGCAGAGACCGATTGAGAAAAAAATACAGGCTATTTCTGGCATTCATTCTGAATGCCACCTGACTCGGCCAGTTTTTGGATTGTATGCCAGCCTCTTTGTGCAGGATGTAATCTCAATGCCTTTGAGTTCAATCGGTCCTATAAATTGCTATCCCTATTCATGCAGCGTGTTTTCCCCTGCATGAGGCATTTGGGAGCTCCATTAGCACTGAGACTTTTAAATGCAGAAGCAGTGGTGAAGGGAGCAGCACTTCCCAGCTGTAGGGCACTGGCCTTCTTTGAGATAAAACCGCACTCTGGCACCAACGACATGGGAACTATTCTGTATCTTTTCACCTGAGAGCTCTTCAATTAACTGACCATGACACCTGCATAACTGCTATGAGACCCACTCAGGAGGAGCCTGGCCCAGCCATCCCCTCTTTGTGGTCACAGCATGAATACCCTGGGACATCCCTTTCCTCACTGTCTCCTCGCAGTGCTTCCTGACCATCGGGGCCTTTGTCTCACCACCCAGCTGTACGGCTCCTCTGGCCATGCACCTCTCCAGCTCAGAACTCTGTTTTCTCCCTGATGTTTTTATGAAACCAGGTTCCAGTCCTGCAGCACCATCTGCACAGCCTCCACCACAGCTCTGGTGAGCCTCGTGGCCAGCTCCTGGTGACAGTGTGTGCCTCCCTGCTCCGAGAAGGTCTCCCTCTCCTCTCCATCTGCCCTGTGTGTACAGAGACATCTTTTAGGACCACCTCAGAGGAGAGTAGCCTCTCTCCTCAGCCCCAAGAGGGTGGTGGCCTCTCATGTGGGTCTCACTCATCTGACTCATGGTTGATCTGAGGGTAGATGTGGGCCCAGCCTGCGTCTGGTTGGGGATGTCTCCCTCTCATTTGTCCTTGCTTGCTGCATGATGTTGGAAAGTGCTTGCCTCTTTGAGACTCTCAGTTTTCACGCCTAAGAAATAGAAAGGCAGTGCCTGCCCTGCAGAAGAGTTGAGGTAGCATGTGAGAAAATGCCTTACAAACTACAGCGCGAGCAGCACGCGGCATGCTGTGAATGCCATTATCGTCAGTTCCTGGTGAGAGAGTTGACCGCCAAGCTTTCTTACACCTCCCACAGGGCTTGTCATGATCACGTGCAAATGAAGGCCATCAGTCGTGTTTGATCATTGATGTGTTTCTTTATTTTTCTTAGTTCTAGGATATAACAACTCTATTTTTAGCAGCTCTAGAGGCCAAAACCTTGTTAGCACTCAGCAGTTATATGTTCTTCGAGAGTAGGTTTTGTGCTTTAAAAAAGTCTGAATCCTCTACCATTTACAGGTGTTCTGTACATATTTGGTGTATGAGTTGCTCAGGAAGGAAGAAAAATGTGCCCTTTTTATCTTTTAAAAAGATAGCTTGGTACTCCCTTGCCTGCATTCCTTCTCTGTATTTAGAAACAAACCCACAGAAATGAAGGTAAAGGAAGCCTCTTGAAAGATAAGGCAGGAAAAAAGAGGACAGAAAACAAACTCTCTTTAGAGAGTTTACGTGGAGGCTACCGTAGGCGTTGTTGCTCTGCAGTCTGTCAGTCAGAGGCCCCTAATGCTGCACCACCGCCTGGGCAGCTTACCAACAGGAAGGTGCTCTCCCGTGTCCTGGAGGGTAGCAGTGCCAGAGCAAGGTGTGGCAAGGCTGGTCCTCCTGAGGCCTCTCCCTGGCTTACAGACATCTTCTCCTGTGCCCTCACATGTTCCTCTCACTGCGTCTGCAAACCTGACGTCCTCCCATTCCCTAATGTCGTCCTCCCTCTGCAC
>NW_016107594.1:5290550-5302850 GCF_001604975.1 Cebus imitator
GTCCTCCCGAGCCCTCACGTGGTCCTCCCTCTGCACTCTCATCCCTGAAGTCCTCCCGAGCCCTCACGTGGTCCTCCCTCTGCACTCTCATTCCTGACGTCCTCCCTTGCCCTCACGTGGCTCTCCTTCTGCACATACATCCATGACATCCCTTCGCCTTCTCCTGGGGACACCAGTCCCATTGGATCAGGACTTTCCACTGTGGTCTTACCCAACCTTCATCACCTGTTTGAAGACCCTGTCTCCAAAGACAGCCACATTAAGGGTTATGGCCTCAACACAGGACTTTGGCAGGACACAGTTCAGTGGATCACACAGTCCAAGGACCTCAGGCTTCTAAACATGAGTGTGGCATTGTGGACCTCTGTCGGTAGAGACACTTTCAAGAGAATCTGGGTGAACTGTGGTGTCCACATGTTGATATTCTATTAAGTTCACAACAGGGAGTCCTCCATTTCAAAAGGATAAGAGCTTTTGTAGTGTTGACATGTGGCTGGCCATCTGCTCTGGGGATGCCAAGGCCGCTCTGCATGGGTGTCCATCCTCTTGTGGATGTCCTAAGAGAGCTTGTGTGCATGTGTGTGTGTGTGTGTACATGTGCACACATGAGTGGGATAGGGGCCCTGGGGGCAGGAGTCAGAAAAGGAAAGGAAGAGGGGTGAAGGAGAGATTAATATTAGCACTCATTATCATGACCATGGATACAACGTAATTATAGCAACTTCTTTTCAGAACTGTGGGGGCCTTGAATGCCAATCTCTAGAGGAAATAATAGCAACTCTGGAGGAGGGTGGAGAAATGAGGACAGAACTTAGAGGGGACAGATGAATAATATGCAGACATTAGCGCCCAATGGGTTGCTTCCTTGCAATTGTGGAAATGAACTGATTTTCATTCTTGTGTCATTATCTTAGGTATCGTGAAAACAAGCAGTGTGCTTTCCATTTTGTCATTTAAATTTGTACTTGCATTTCTCAGGTTTTTGTGTGTTTCTTCTGTAAAACTTAAAACATATCCTAAATTACCTGGACCTCCTCTTATTCTCCAATTTTCCTGCTGTTTTTTGGCTTCAAAGTTTCTCTTGCACTGAACTATCTTCTCCTTTGTTTAGAACTAGATGAAGAAGATGAAGGCTTTGGACTTGCATTTTTTTTTTTAACACCTCTGACTCTAACGTTAGTGCTTCGGTGCTCCAACCTCCCTTGCACATACTTGAGGGAAATGTGTCTCCGTGTCTGCACATCATGTGGTGGTTTCTCCCCCTGAGAACAGGACGCTGTCGGGTGCCACGTGCAGGAGTCTCAACTGTTTGAGGACAGGAGACAGGGCTCGTGCATGGTGCATTTTAGACTTGCAGATTGGTGCTTACTATTATTCGTGAAGCTGCCTTCCTTTCGATCTTCTAGATACCATCAACTGGGGAAAAAACACCATTACACAGACTAGAAATTCCTTGGAAGTTGAACTCTAATTTCTCTCTAGAGTTCTTTTTTCAGAAGTGGCCCTTTCAGAACTTGGAGCCAAACGGCTGTGATTGTGCAGTCTGAGGCCAAGAACGTGTCGAGCTACAGAAATCTGAACTCTGCCACTGGGGTTGCTGTTAACAGGGAGGGCACAACAGCTACCTGTGCCAGTACTCCTGCCCTGCCTCAGGACAGAGGGAGTTGAAGGCAGAGCATCTGCCCCATCAGATGGGGTGTGCACGCCCCAAGAGCAAGCAACGCTTTCCTCCAAGTGACTCTTGGATTCAGTTTCCCAGCTGACTTGAAGTCAAGCTGTGAGCTAGCACAGTGCCAGGCATTGCAGGGTGGGCAGTGGACGGGGCACAGAATTTGCCATCCAGGAGTTTGTACCAAACCCAAGAAGCCAAGACCCATGTGGGAATTAGTGTAGAATAAGGTCGTGTTTGATAAAACCAGAAGTGTGGCTCATACAACCGTTCTCTCATACAAACCAGGATAAGCCAGAACATGTGAAGAAAGGCTTAGAAAAAAGTGACAGTGATGAAAACAACAGCCAGCGTTTACTAAATGCCTCGCGTGACAGGTATTCCACATTCATTACTGAGATCTTTCCATAACCCAGTTATCAACCCATCAGTATGCAAATACGCTACTCTCCATCCAAAACCAAAGCAAAGGAAAATCAGCCACCCAAACACAAAGCAACAGATGACCCGACTTTCCTCTCTGGTGCTTCTGCACTCACCTCCAGCACATTCTTCCCCTCCGTTCCTGTAAACTCCCAAAAGAGCTGCCCATCAGTATGCAAATACGCTACTCTCCATCCAAAACCAAAGCAAACAAAAATCAGCCACCCAAACACAAAGCAACAGATAAACTGACTTTCCTCCCTGGTGCTCCTGCACCCACCTCCAGCACATTCTTCCCCTCTGTTACTGTAATACCCAAAACAGCTGTCCGTCCCTTCTCCATTTAACCCTTTCTCACTCTGTCCGTTGCCTCCCACTCTAGGGTTCAATAGGAACTACTCTTAGTAAAGTTTCCATTAATGTCCATTTTGCAAAGTTCAATCAAAAGCCTCACATTTCACCTTCTTTGTCCTCGCAACAGTATTTGGACACTTTTTTTCTTTTTTGAGACAGGGCCTTGCTCTGTCACCCTGGCTGCAGTGCGGTGGTGCGATCATAGCTCACTGCAGCCTCAACCTCCCGGGCTCAAACGATCCTCCCATCTCAGCCTTCTGAGTAGCTGGGACTACAGGCGTGCGCCACCATGCCTGGATTTTTTTTTTTTTTTTGTATAGATGAAGTCTCACTTGGACACTTTTGCTAACCTTTTTAGAAACCAACATTTGAAATACTTGTCTGTGAACAGTTTTTCACTTGGCTTCCAAGGCACCGCCTTTCTGACTTTCCTTCTGTCTCCTTGCTGCACAGCTGGACCCTTCTCTCCCAGCCTGTACATTTTGGGAAGCTCCGGTGTACAGTCCTGCCTCTCCTTTCTCCCTCCCCAGACCATGTCACGCTGTCCCAGGAGTCATGATGCTGTGGATTCACAGACTTATGTAGTCAGCCCTGTTCTCTGGGCTCACATATACAACTTCTTGTAGGACATCTCCGCTTGGAAGTCTGGTTCGAAACAGAACTTTTGACTTCTCTCCCTGCTCTGTCTGTGACTGTAGAAAGCGACGCTGCATTTACTGGGCTGCTCGTGGCCCAGACTCAGGGATTTTCTTTAAACCCACCCCTCTGCATCCGGCGAGTCTTGCTGCCTCTACCCTCAACATACTTTCCAAACCCGACAGTTTGTGGGTCGCCCCATCACTACACTGGGCTCAAGCATTATTGTCCCTTACACAGGAGCTTGGCAGCCCATGCTACCTGGCTACCACTGCCTCCCCACCTCCACTCTCTACACTGCAGCCTGAGCCCTTTGTGAAAGACAAATACAATTATAGCATTCCCTTGCTCAAAGCTCAGCAGTGAAATCCTGTCACCTCATAAAAGAGCCCCTGCTTCGAACTGTGGTCCACAGACCTGCATGGCCTGTCCTCCCAGGTAACCTCTGCTTTCCTCTCTGCCATGCCTCCAGCTGAGACCATGTCCAGCATGGAGCAGGTACCAAGGCCATGTCGTCTCCTAAATTATGTCCACTCCACTGTCGGGTAGCTTGAAGCTTGAAGAGCTGGAATAATGTAAGTGCTCCCACAGTTCTCGAGAGTGGCTGAATTTGAGCCCAGGTCATCTGATTCCAAGGCAGCATAGATGCAATGCCTGCCTCACGCAGGGCCCCATTGCGGTGGCTGGGAAACCTGGACCGTCTCTTAACTGTTGGAGAAATAGAAGCTGGCATTCATATGCAGGGAACTAGCAACAAATGTGAAGAGGAAAGGGACAGAAGGGGCCAGTGGAATTAAGCTTTATAGGACCAGAGTTGGAACACAGTGTGCCGAGCGGAGCCTGAGGAGCAGAAGGCGTCTGTTGGGGGTTACAGGACCTGAGTGCACCCAGAGCCCCGGGAAGCTGTGGATGGCCTGCGGCCACGGAGCGGCCAGGTACTCCGAGCTCACCGTTTATTCCATCAACAGGCACACCAGGGGTTTCCACAGAAATAATAGATCTGCTCTATAGAGTCTGTGGAAAGAAAAAAGCTACATGTTTTTGTGTCTATCGGCAAGAAAATATACTTCATCTCACATTTTAAGTTGAAATGTGTGGCACTTAACTTCTTTCTCTTAAAAAACATTCTGCTTTCAAATCAGTAAACATCCTATAAAAAGCAATAAGAAATTCTTACTGACTTAACGTTCAGTCTGTTTGGATCATTAGGCTTCAGATTACACGAAACCCAAAATCCTTCCAACCCAGCATCTGACACGAGAATTGAAGCACAGTCTGGAACCTGTTTGAATGAATTTGGAACTGTATTTCCTTTGCTCTGTGTGTGTGTGTTTTATGCATATATAATATATGCATATAAATTTTATATATTTCTTCTTGAGCGATATTTTATTAAAAGGGGATACATTTTATTCTAGACTCCAATTTTTTAATGAAGAGACTAGAGAATGCCCATTTCCCCTTTGGTTTTAATAACCGTATTTTGCCTTTAACTTAAAGGAGCCTCTCACAATTGGCCAAAGCTAGAATACTTAGAGCTTGCTGTGTGCTATGTCCTCCGTGGAAACTCCTTCTCCTTGAGAATTATCAGTGCTTCAGAGGTGACATCATTTTCCATATGAACAGATGTGTGTTACGTCTTCAATTTACGAGAAAACTTTAGCTGAAAATCATGTTTTTTCCTCTAAGAATGTTGGAAACTGAATTAAAATTCATAAAGGTGATAAATGAGCATATTAAAAGATGCTCCACGTGATATGTTACCAGGGAAATGCAAATTAAAATGTCAACAAGACACTGCCACAGCCTTATTAGAGGGTCTGAAATCCAGACCCTGACAGACCAAATGCTGACAAGGATGTGGAGCAGCAATAACTCTCATCCATTCCAAAGTGGGAATGCAAAACAGCGTAGCCACTTTGGAAGACAGTTTGGCAGTTTCTTATAAAACTAAACATTTTACCATGAAATCCAGCAGTCATGCTACCTGGTACTTACCCAAATAAACTAAAAACATATGTCCATGCAAAAATCTGCACACAGGTATTTATAGCAGCTTTATTCATAACTGCCAAAACTTGAAAACAACCAAGACGCCCTTCAGTAGCTGAAAGGATGAGCTGTGGTGATCAGACAGTGGAATATTATTCACAGCTAAACAGAGATGAGCTGTGGAGCCATGACAAGGCATGAAGGAAGCTTAAATGCATGTTCTTAAGGGAAAGAAGTCAACCTGAAAAGGGTACATACTTGTGTGATTCTGGAACAGGCTAAATTATGGAATCAGTAAAAGGACCAGTGGTTGTCAGGGGTTAGCCGGGAGGGAGGGATGAACAGGTGGAACACAGAGGATTTTTAGGGCCATGAAACCACCCTGCATGATGGTGTAATGGTGGATAGACATCATTATACTTGTTCAAACCTATAGAATTAACACCCAAAGTGAACCCCAATGTAAATGATGGGCTCTGGGTGGCAAAGATGTCTACTCAGCCTCATTGATTGTCACAAATGCAATGCTCTGTGGGGAACACTGATACTGGGGAGACTGTGTGAGGGGAGGAGGTAACGGGAACTCTCTGTGCTTTCCACTTAATTTTACTGTTCTAAAAAGGAAAGTCTATTTAAAAGGAAAAAAACCCATTAAAAAAAAGTTATGACAACTGTGCTCTCTTGATCGCTACCAGATATTTCTCCTAAAAGGCAACTGAGAAATATGTGAAAGCTGAAAAATCTCTTCAGGACAGTGCTTCCGTGAACCATTTGGTGAACAACGTGTCCCTGGACACAGATAGCTCTGCGGAGGTTTTCACGCCCCCACCGAAGACTGTCTGTCGGCTGCTCCTGCAGGGCTGGACGTGCCTGCCGTGTGTCTGAGGCCCTGCTGTGTTGGCCTGTGGGGAAGAGGACAGGTCCCAGTCAACACCGGGCATCCTCCCCTCTAGGGCTCTCTCTGGGTTTGTCTAAAGTCTGGGTGGCTCTTCTCCATCTGAGACAGTGCTTGGTATGTGCCTGGACAACATGAGCTATTCTTGAGTGCAGCTTGGGGACGTCATCCGGCATGCACTGTGGCCCCAGGCCCTGGCACAGAGTTTAGTGGTAAAATTCAGATCCTAAGAAAGGACTAGAAAAAGGATCGTAGCCAGAAGGATGAGGGGTGCAGCTACCGACCAGTCCTGAGTGTGTCGTTATTTGAAAGAGGGAAAGACAGACAAGAAACGACTTCACAGCTAAGGACATGGAAGCCCTGAGACATCAAAGGCCACATGTGGTGGAGTCGGAGGCAGGCCGTGGAGGAGGTGGGGGGAACAAACAGGAGACAGTGGGTGCACACTGACTCCTGGGCCTGGGTGGCCTGGTGGGACCTGGGTGCTTTTCAGGGACCTCCCTCTTTTTATGAGACTGATGTGTTAGAGGTGTCCTGTGTAAACAAACTGTGAGGGCACTGGGAACTCTGGGATCAGGGCCAGCTTTCCACAGCCATTACCTGGAGGGGCAGCTGTGGGGTCTTTCCTAGCCCCTCCTGTTGAGGGGTGGTCTGAGCCCATCCACCACGGCCACTGCTGGTACCTGGAATTCACCTCAGGGGTGTGGTTGTTTTTGTTTTTTTCTTTTCTTTCTTTTTTTGTTTTCTTGCTTTCTTTATTTTTGTCGTAAGTCTCAGCCTTTTTAAAGACCACTTTATTGAGAGATGATTGCCATATAAAAAGTTGTACTGGTTAGTCCTGTTGCTACTTTTCAAGGCCACTGTCTTCTCACATCGAAGAGTTTCTGAAATCAGCTGACTCACCGTATGCCCCAACTCCATGCCATCCGTGTAAAGAATGCCGTGACCGTGCTGCCTTTAAGTTGTCTACCGCTGCAGATCCAGCTTTCAGCTCTTTCTTGCTCTGTGGTTCTGCAGGAGACATGACTGAAGTCCCTGTGGCAGAGAGGTGGCTAGAACAGAGGAATGCAGGAGGCAGGGTAGTCCTGGGAGGAAGTGGTCAGTTGCCAGACTGATTAGAAATTGGATCTCACGTTAGGTTTGATCCAAGAATTGAGATTCACAGGGCAATCTCTGCAGACCACTTTCCACTGTGAAGCCTGAGATGAAATGAAGATTACTGGACAAAGAAAATTGGAAAATGCCTGATACGCAGCCCATTTGGAAGGTGCTGAGTTTGGAGATCCCTAGAAACCAGACGATGAAGAGCATGGCTCCTCAGGCAAGGCGTTTCCTCCGCGGCTGCAGTGGCCCTGGTGCACTCAGGAGACTGCAGTGACCTCACATCCCTCCTCAACACCAGTGTGACCCCACCCAGACTCCCACAGCCTCAGACTTGGAGTAGAGGTTGGGGAGAGGTGTTAGGGTGACAGGGAAGAGGACACATGGCTTGTGCTTGAATGTGGAATGTGAACTCTGTAACATAGAGCATCTACAGTAAGGCTCTCTCCAGCAAAAACAGCAAGGCCGGGACAGCTTGCTCTTGTGCCTAATGGAGAACCTTCTGTCTGAAGACTGGAGAAAGAGCTCCAGTGAGATTGACCGTGAGGTCCTGGTTCACGTAATCGTGAAAGCTGCAAAGTCCCACAGCCTGGCATCAGCAAGGTGAAGATCCAGGAAAGCCCGTGACTTCGTTCAAATGCTCGAGAGCTGGAAAGTCGAGGGCAAGAGAAGACTGGTGTTCCAGCCCCACCATCAGGCAGAGAGGGAATTCAACCTTATGAGGCCAGCCCATGATCTTCACCCAGCCCACTGCTTCAAATGCTCATCTCCGCCAGAAACATCCTCACAGACACACTCGGAAATTATGCTTTAACAGCCATCTGGGCATCTCATGGCCCAGTTAAGTTGACACATAAAATTAACAATCACATAAAAACACACCTTCAAATTCAGGTTGTTTCTGAATGCCTGAGTATGACATTCTAAAAAGCGTATGCCTATGAGGTATTAGAATGAATACATCCTCATTTAAATTCCATAATAGAATATGTAAATAAATACTTTATTTGTCTTAAATATATCTTTAATATAAATATACCTATTATATAAAAGTTACATCATTTCATAGTATTTTGTGGTCTCAATTCAGTCCAACGTAATGTAACCATAAAAAATGTATTGAAACCTTAGGTTACAGGGAAGGAAAACTAAAGACAGGTGCAGCCTTGACTTGCAGTGAGTTTACAAATTACTATGGGAAGAAATGCATGTGCACGGAAGGCCATGATACGGGCAACGCTTGTCAGAGTATTCTGAGGAAGGTGTTTCCAAAACAGCTCTGATTATGAAAAATGTCCAAGGTCTCTACATTGTCTGCAGGAGAAGACCTAACCCCTGTAGAACTTCCTGCAGAGACATTTGCTGTCGAATTTGATCTCCTAACTTACATTCGGGACCATTTAGGCTTTCGTCACACCCAGCCACTCACAGATCTCTCAAAAATCTGTAGCCTAGAATTCTTGTTTTCTTTTCTACACTGAGCATACGTCAAAACTTACTTAAATGTCAACTCCCTGCCCGGAGTCCCCCGCTTCTCCAGGCAGGGTTTGTCTTTTCCTCTCTGGCACTTCCTGGACACATTGTATGCACCTACTATAGATTTTCAATATAAAATCACGAGGATTCATTTACTCATCTGCGTTCCTTGGCCGAGGACTCCTTGGGCCAGGGCCGCTCTACTCACCCTGCAGTTCCCTGAGGAGCCTGGGTGCCCCCTGAAGATGTGAGGCGGGGGAGTGGGGTGAGCGCATGGGTAAAGGGGCCTCAGGAGAAACCTTGTTTCTCCTGCTTCTGCTGTTCCTCATGAAGGTGTTCAGAAACTTTCATCTTGGCTTCACCTGGCAGAATTGTGCCCTAATCTTGTTCGTTTTTCCTAAAATACCAATGCACAGAATAATGGGCCCCCAAAGGTCCCAAATGGCCCCCTACTAATTCACAGAATCTGTGAAGAAGCTCTCTCACTTGGAGAAGGGGCTCTGCAGATATGACTAAGTTATGGATCTTGAGATGGAGATTATCTGGTTATCTGGATTGGTCATACAGGGGGAGGCAGGAGAAAGATGTGAGGGTGCAAGCAGGTCACAGGTGGCAACTGAAGGTGCTGCCCTTCTGGTCCTGAGGATGGAGGACAGGACGGGCATGAGCTCAGGAAGACGGGCCCCTCTGGAAACTGGAAAAGGCTGGGAACAGATTTCCCCCCGAGCTTCCAGAGGAACGCAGCCCTGCTCACACTTTGATATAAGGATGTTTGACCTCCAGAACTGTAAGAAAATTAAGTTGTTTAAACCACTAAGTGTGTGGCAACTTTTACGGCAGCTGCAGGAACTAACCCAGCACTCACGTCTTTCCTCTTCCAAGCTGCTCTCCAGGGTTCCTGCTCTCAGTGTTCCATGGCCGACACCGTGCACAGTACTTCTGTGAGGGGGAGGAATAGCGAGCATATTTGCTTTGTGGTTAGAAGAGTTCTTATTTCATAATGCTCGTGGCAAAATAATGTCTAAAGTACAGTACAGTCAAGAACTTTTGGAGAAGATGAGATTTCTAGAGAATTCTGAGTACCAGAAAGTCACACTGAATTTGAGTTGTGTGACTCAATTTACAGTGATGTATTCTTTTCCATTGGATGCATAGGAATCTATACTTTATAGAGCTTTGTAGAGCCACACATAACATGCATCTGATCTTTTCTGCAATTAGTCCTGTTCCGTTTCCTCAGAGAATTAGAAGCACATTTAAGAGGAACTCTGGGGAGGTGGTAGCAATGTTCTGTTGCTTTTGTGTTTCCCCACATTCTCCCAGAAACGTACACATACTAGAGTTTATAGCAAAACAAGGACCCATTGACATACATTCAACAAAACCGGGGACTAAGTACTCCCGTGAACCCCACATGTGGCAGAGCAGACAAACGCCATGACTCAAAACTCTGTGTTGACCAAGTTGGGAAGGGAAGTGTGCTTCCAAAGGCCCCACAAAAAGGAGCACCTTAAGATGCCGAAAGGAATTCACGAGGAAGTGAGGTATAAGCAGAGGGCCTGGCCCAGGAGCCCTGAAGGACACAGTGTGCAGCTAGTTGGTCCCGGTTATGGACCAAATATTTGTGTCTCCCCCCTCCCCCTAAATTCCTATGTTGAAGCCCTAACCCCCAGTGGGATGGTATTAGCAGGTGGGGCCTCTGGGAGGTCTCTAGGGTTAGATGAGGTCCCATAACTGGACTAGTGTCAAAAGAAGAGGAGGAGACCACAGCCCTCTGTCCTCCAGGTGAGGACACAGCCAGAAGGACCATCTATGAACCCAGCACCACAAGAACCCACCCTGCCGGCACCTTCGTCTTAGACTTGCAGCACCCAGCATGGTGAGAAAGCAGCCCAGACGGCGGTGAGCAGTGGCTTCTCCTTGCTTTTCCCTCTACCTTTCCCGATCTTTCCATTTTCCCAGCCTCCCTGGGACTCTAATTGGCTGGAAGGAGGAAGCCCCTGAGCGATGCACTGTGTGTCATAGGCCCATTGCTCTGTGAGCTTTTCTGGTCTATGTAGTCACCATATGTGGTCTTTCTTGCCACTCATATACATTTTCCTGAAAGCCAGACCCATGCCTGCCTCATTTGCCACATGTCTCAGAGCCCTGGGCCCATGTGGCCAAGGTTAGTGTTCCGTAGGCATTTGCTGAATGATCCCAAACCGGCCTATGGCCCGATTCTGCTGCTGGTGTTTCCTTGGAGTGGGGTTCATGAGTTCTTCTCCTATGTGAGAGTTTGGCATCCTTTGTGAAGGGAGGAAGAGGCTGCAGAGCCTTCCTGGATGGAGGACTGACTCCCGCAGTGTGGGTTTTATGCATGTGCAGGCCACAAGAACAGGCACTGGGAGGCAGGCAGGCCTCCATGCCATGCCTCTGCCCCACAGGGGGCCTCCAGTCATTGACATAAGGAGAGCCCCAATAGTGAGGGGCAGAACTGGGGTGGGCTGTGGGATCCAGAAGCTGTTTTAAGTCAGAGCCATAGAATGAGGCACACTATCACTCTGAGGAACAAACACCCCAAATTTTCATGGGCCATTCATGGGCAGCCTCCACCACCAAGATTCATGAACCCATGAAACAGCGCATTATCTCTGCTTCTCCTGACCTCTCCGTGAAAGACCAGCTCTCCTGGATCCTGGGGCAACTGGACCCCAAGGGTACCTCCCTGGGGAATGGATTTATTTTTCATCAGCGGAAATATAGTGGGTCCTCAGGTTCAGTTGCTGACGTGATCAAGCATTCCTTCTACAGAAAAACCAAGCCCCAAGAAGTGGCCTTTAATTAACCCCTCTAGTCATTCCAAACTAATTTTTTAAAAGTGCTCATTGGGGAAAAAAAGTGCTCATTGGTTTAAGAGCCTGCTATGTGCTTTAAAATGAGAGCTGGCTGCGTCTCCTAGGAGGAAGTAACTCTCAGTGGTCTCTGGGAGCCGGAGGTCTCTGGCTCGGTGACCGCAGGGCAACCCCGTGCTGAGACAGGCTGTGTTCCAGGTTCCAACTGGTACCTAAAGGCGGCAGATGGGAACCTGTGCTCTCCTGACCTTGTGAGCAGGGAGGCCAGGAGCCCTGTGGGCTAAGTAATCCTCTGAAGTGCTCGCTGGCCTGGAAAGAATGTGTTTTTCAGGCTTAATCTGGTTGTTGGAAAATGTAATTTGCTGTGTAAACAAGCAGCAGACCGGCCATTCTGCTGGCAGCTGCCGCTGCCTCAGGCATCTTCCCAGAGCTGCCTTCCTGCAGGGCTCCACCCCTTGTTATCCCAGGCCCTTGAAAGACTGCACGCTGGGAAAAGCCTCACGTCTGCACAGAAAGCACATTTAATCCTTATTTAACCAGGTGAGCTTACCTCTTGGGACCTCCCAGTTGATAGATAAGAGACACCTGACTTTGAAAAGGAGCCAAACCCAAGCGTGTACACTTCACAGCGACTAGATTAATCCCAGCACTCGCCTAGGCTGCACGCTAAACCTGCTAAGCCTTTCTGAGGGTCTGTTTCACGTCCTTGAATCACAGCGGTTCCAGGAAGGGCACTGGAGGTGTGCTTTCAAGCTGGGCCTGTAGGAGCCAAGGGGAGGGCAGAGCTCCCGCCTGACACCCTCAACCCCACCCACACCTCCCACCTTGCAGCCCACACACCGCATCCTGCACCCCACACCCCACACCTCCTACCCCCACCTCCACCCCCAACCCCACCCTCAGCTCCCATCCCACCCCAC
>NW_016107594.1:5303870-5310362 GCF_001604975.1 Cebus imitator
GGGGTTTCACCGTGTTGACCAGGATGGTCTCGATCTCTTGACCTCGTGATCCACCTGCCTCGGCCTCCCAAAGTGCTGGGATTACAGGCGTGAGCCACTGCGCCCGGCTGTTATATATAGTTTTACCTCAACTTTAAAAATAATAAATAAATAAAACCCCCTGCCCCAAGGCACTCACAGTCTTGGGCAGGGACGTTAGTGGGAGACTGTCAAGATGGAGAAATGGTGACCAAGAGTGACAGATCCTGTAACAGAGATGGGATGGAGGGAAAGGATAGTGAGTTTCTGGGGTGGTCTGTGGCCCCGTGGCATCTCAACGGCTTGGAAGTTTTGGGAATCTGTGGCTCCAAGCCTACATACAGGCAATTTATTGGAGCCATCTCCCTGGTCACGTGGGGGCACACCCTTCCCGGACGGTGACTCCACCATCCTGCTTGTTGCTACATTTGAATGTGCCCTGTGTGTACAGAGGGCACAGACGCATTATAATGAGAGTCCCTGTGTCCTTGCCTTGAGTGACACAATTGATTGTGACAGAGACTGTAATACTGTATCTAGACTGCAGGACATAACTTTGCTGTGTGTTTTTGCACTACCCACTTTAATAACAATGTTTCCACATGCCATTTATTCTCTCACAGGCAGTAACACAGATATAAACGGTCCTGAGGGCTCAATGCTGCTGGGTTTTGGGGTCTGCTTCAGGGGAAACATGATGGTATGGTGCCAATGGCCATGGTGTGAAAAGCTTCATAAAACCTGGCACCTGCTGTGTTTGCTCTTCTAAAAAAATGTCCTGAGAACCAGCAGCTACCTGGCCTCTGGGGCCCCCAGAAGTTATGTGAATACACGTGGAGTGATTACGCACGTAATCAATGGAAACGGAGCGACTGAAACGGGACACACGGCTGCTTTCCCACCCTGGGGGAGATTCTGCCATCTGGCCTTGGGCTAAGTGGGAGGCAGTGTGTGGACCTAATTTGTCCCTTTATGTAATTAAGGTGTTTCCCAGATCTGTGGCCCTGTTATGCCATGACTTTGATGAACAAGAATAAAAACAGGCAGGTGTGAAAACAAATTTATCTGTAGGAATTCTCAAAAAACTCCAACTCATTGCCTTCTCAAATCTCAGATACTACTACTTTAAGAAGATAGGATGTGGTAAAAATAAGTAACCCAATGATTTCTCAGTGTCCATTTTGGGTAACTGTTGAATATAAGCCTCAGGTATTGTTTCTCTTGTGTGTGTGTCTGTTTGTGTGTGTTTAACCCAATTGACCAATTTAGGAAGTGTAATATTCTTTTAAACTTCAAAATTTTTTTAAAAATTGATTATACCTAAAAATATATACCTAAAAAATGATTAGGTATAATTTTAACTAGAAGGCAGATAACATCAAAAAAGATATTTTAATCAGAAATTTCATCATTAGATTTTCTTTTCGATTTTTTCTTTTGGAATTGCAGATGTCTCCGGAAAGAGCAAACTGTTATCATGTGTTCATAGTGAACATGTGGGGAGAGACGGGCAGGAGGGACCAGGTTTGGTAGGAGGTGGACGCAGGCCTGGAGCTGGAGCTGGGGAGCCTGCAGGCGCCGGTGCGGGGCATGGTCAGCAGTGCGGGGGGCAGGTGCTTCATTGCCCCCGCCTCACTCCACTCTCAGAGCCCCGCCTGCAGCTCTTCGGCTGCTGCGCTCCAGAACCTGTCACCCTTTTCCAGAAAGAATTCATCTCATTTTCCTAACAGTTTACACAGGTCTTCATGCCCTGTTGAGTTCCCCAGTGCAACATTTCTTTCATTGCATGTAGTAAACAGTTTAGGGTTTGTCATCTGCTCCCTGTGGTGAGGCTGGAGGGATTACCATGTACATCGCTGGTGCTAAAGTTTGAGGAGACGTACAATCTGTTTTTTTTTAAAAATTAATTGTTTGATCCCCTTCGCCCATATGCCCTAAGGTGACCTGGTTCATCATGAATTCCCCCAGGCCTCTGGTTCCTTTTTTTCCCATATACCCAGGTACCCACCTCACCCACCATCCTGTCCAGGGACTCTCATCAGCTTCACGTCCTTACTCAAGCCCGGTCACAGTGCCATCGCTGACTCTTCTGATGTCACTAACTCTAATTTCCCTCATGTCCTCGGGTATTTAGGAGCTACGGCATGCCCTTGTACATTGCACTTGCCCCCCCGCCCTACCACCACTGACCGGCTTGCTTCTCCAGGAGCACAAATCCTACATAGTGAATTATAAATTTTCAGGTATTACCCAAGGGTCCTCTTTGTTCCCTGCAGCGCACCACGTTGCTGATCTCGGGATTTATTCTCCCTGGAGTTTCCATTCTCACACCCTTCTCTGATCTGTCCCATGTCGGGGAGCTGGCTGCCTCCAGAGGGATGTGTCTGGCCCAGCTTTGGTACTGCTCACTGTGAATCTGGGTAAGTCCCCTTCCCAACCTGGGCCTTGGTTTTGCCGCTTGAAAATGTTAGGTCGTTGGCTTGATCATATCCTTAGAGTTCTGTATATCTGAAAATCAATACATCTGTGCATATTTTTCTTGATAAGCCCTGAGCTACATAGCTTTTCCATAGGGCTCTGATCTTGAATAGCACTTCAGTACAATATTTTATACAAATTTCAGCAAAATTCAGTGACATATTTTTAAGCTATGTAACTGTGATTTCTCTTCACTTCAACGAAGCATTATAATTTACATGACTATGTTTGCATCCAAAGCATCTGCCATGGTTTTGACCTCCGTGGGATTGAGTGGTCAAAGCCATCCTCACCTTGATGAAAACCAGCTACATTGGTAGTGCTCATTTCAGTTGACAGAAAAATTTAATCACCTTAGCAAAAACTGTCTCAATTACCACTGCCTTTCTCAAAATAGACCTTGAAGTGACAAAGCCTGCTGTTTTTGAATATAGTTGTCTGCCTTAATTTTGAAAAAGTCTCTAGTTGCAAAAACTACATTGTTAAAGTTGAGAATGTATGAACTCAAGGCAGTCTGTAAATGTGATACTAGCTCCTTACGTTGGTATTCAAACAATGTAACTTTATAGTCAACCTGTAGGATACTTTCCCTCCCTCCCTTTCTGTATTTTTTGCTTTTTGTTCAGTGTTGGTGTTATGTGGATAAGGGAACACCTCACTCCTTATACATCTTCTTTATGCAACACGCATTCAGGCTCAGATTCAACTGCTATCTACTGCTTGCTAACATCTTTTTGAGCATATGACATCTATTAGGTAGCTGCATGCAATTTAGGTCCAGATATTCATGGGTTCTGCATAAGAGCTCAGCTTCTAATAAGATCTGTGGCAATGCCCATCATTTACCAGTCTGTGGCTATTCCTGTCTTGATATTCCATTTTTACTTTATAATGATTTTCTCTCTTCATTTGGTTTTATGTTATTAAATACCTCATTGCAAACTGTTTCAAATCTTTTCTGGAACAGGGTAGCATCGAAACAAACCTCTTACTCCTCTCACTTGTCCATCTTTTTTTTCTTGGGGGAGGGTGGTTACTTCTAAATTAATTTTTATTTTAAGTTCCGGGATACATGTATAGGATGTGCAGGTTTGCTACCCAGGTAAGCATGTGCCATGGTGGTTTGCCGCACCTATCAACCCATCATCTAGGTATTAAGCCTAGCATCCATTGGCTATTTTTCTTGATGCTCTCCCTCTCCTCACTCCCTCCAAACAGGTCCCAGTGTGTGTTGTTTCTCTCGCTGTGTCCACGTGTTTTCATTGTTCAGTTCCCACTTACAAGTGAGAATATGCTGTGTTGGGTTTTCTGTTCCTGTGTTGGTTTGCTGAGGATAATGGCTTCCAGCTCCATCTATACCCCTGAAAAGGACATGATCGTGTTCTTTTTTATGGCTGCATAGTAGTCCATGGTGTGTATATACTACATGTTCTTTATCCAATCTATTATTGATGAGTATTTGGGTTGATCCCATGTCTTTGCTATTGTGAATAGTGCTGCAATGAATATATGTGTGCATGTATCTTTATAATGATAATGTTTAATATTCCTCTGGGTATATACATAGTAATGGGATTGCTGAGTCAAATGGCATTTCTGGTTCTAGATCTTTGAGGAATCACCACACTCTCTCCCCCTAACCAAATTTAAAACAGTTAACAATTTATAAAATAAATTAGTTTCAAGTGGAAACTAAAATTTGCTGAATAAAAACTACACTTCACAGTTCACACTCTGTCTCTTGAAAATGTTAACATTTGTTCATAAAACCTATAAATCTGAAGGAAAAAATTGCCTAAAAGCAAAGAGAATATGAGGGTAGCAATGGGGAAGGCATAAATTGCCACCAACATCTTTGAAAAGTATTCTAACCCAAGCTGTTTCAGGTTTTCACGTTACTCAATTTACCATTATCAGAGTGGCCTGAAACAATAAATTCAAGGTTACTGACTCTATAATTTATACTAAGGGATGGTGTATCTGCTGGCTTTGAGATTTCTAAGAGATGGTAAAAGGATAAATAAGTGAATTGGTCACCTAATCAAGAAAGGTGGTTCCTTGGTAAGATGATAATTTAAGGTATGAATGACCACAGTGTATTGCTCTGTCTGCCCCTTTGGCCTCATACTGTCAGGCAAGGAGGCCACTTCAGTACAGCGCTACGAAGTCAGAGGGCCTGAGTTCAAGCCCTAACACCTTTTTCTCTCCAATTTGCCCACTCTGACCCAAGGCAGGGTTCTCCCTTCTCAGAGAGTTTTCTCATTAGGAGTCTGATAATAATTCAGATCCTACCTCCCAGGGGAAAACAGGAAATAATATATACAAAAATGCTTTATATAATATACCTTGATGTCCCTAAATCATTAGATTTCTGGATGCTTTTCCTGAAGAAAATGTTTGGCTGGTCTACCAAAGTCAGTAATTTCATAGACTTTTCTCAAATATTTATCTTAACTACTGTCCTGTCCATTTTACTTAAAACGTTAATTTTCCCATGACAATACACCAGAGGGTCTATAATTGTATTGCCAGACTTAATTTCTCATCCTTTTTTCCTTACTCTTTGAATAAAACGATTTCTATAAATTTATTGAAAAATCCAAGTCTGAATTATTCGATAACATTAACTTTGATTTCAGATACAGATAGATATATTTCTTCAGTCAAATCATGATATTTTGATGTGGAAAACAATACTCCTAGTTCTTTGTCCTTTCATCGTATGGTGAAGACTTCAAGCACACTATAATTTATTCATGCCTTGCCTTAGTCCTTCATGCCTCTACACTCTTATTAAATATTTTTAAAATTAATTTTTATTACATGGTAATACATGCACATAGAAAAAAATTAAGAGTTCCGAAGGTTATGAAATGAAAAATAAGGTTTGTGCCCTTCCCCACTCTTCTATTTCCACACCCACTCTTGGCATTGAAGAATCCTTCCAGAAAAATCTCACGTCCATCTAAGCTTGTCCACATGGATTTGGTTTCCCATTATGGGCTGTGTCAACTAAAACTGCTCTGTGCTGTGAGCTTCTGGTCTAGTGACTATTCAAGCTGCATTTCCACAAGAGCACAGGAAGTCTACCCCACGCTGTCCAGCCCCCCACCACGTTGTTCCCAACATCCCACAGACAGTGCCCCCTACATCCCCCTACCTAGCCACCCTTGTCCCCAAAGTCCACCTGCCAGCCCTCCCACGTCCCACTCCAGGTCCCAATCCCCTCCCCCATCTCCCCACATTCCCCCACCGCCCCTGTTCCTGGTCACCCTACATCCCACTCCAGGGTCCCCCCAACCCTCCCAACCCCTCATGCTCCCATATTCTCTGCTGACTCCTCCACACCCCTGTCTCAGTCCCTTCACATTCCACTGCAGGGTTCTCCTAACACTCCCCCTGGCCCCTCAGACCCTACTCTTTGTTCCCTCAAATCTCACTCCAGGGTACCACCCAAAACCCTCTACCGTCTCCCTACACATCCCTCCTGGTTCCTTCTCTCCACTCCTGCTGCCCCTCCGCAGGTGCGAACTGACCCCCCATACTGTCCCCTCCCCAAGTTCGCAATGACTCCTGGCCGCCCCCTGCGAAGGTGCGCACTGACTCCCAGACCGCCCTGTCCCCAGATGTGCCCTGACCCCCGAGCCGTCCCCTCTTCAGATGTGCACTGGTCCGCATGTCCGCCTCCCCCGCAGGTTCGCACTGGCCCCGGCCCGCCCCCTCCTCAGGTGTTCACTAACTCTCAGACCACACCCTCTGCAGGTGTGCCGTGACACCCAGAATGCCCTTCCGCAAATGCGCACTGACTCCCGGATGCCTCTTCTGCAGGTCGGCACTGACCCCCAGCCGCCCCCATCTATCCAGGTGCGCACTGACCCCGGCCGCCCCCTCCCCAGGTGTGCACTGACCCCGGCCGCCCGCTTCCCAGGTGCGCACTGACCCCGGCCACCAGCTCCCAGGTTCGCACTGACCCCGGCCGCCCCCTCCCCAGGTGCG
>NW_016107594.1:5310594-5350071 GCF_001604975.1 Cebus imitator
CGCCCGCTCCCAGGTGCGCACTGACCCCGGCCGCCCCCCTCCCCAGGTGCGCACTGACCCTGGCCGCCCCCACCTCCCCAGGTGCGCAGTCACCCCGGCCGCCCCCTCCGCAGGTGCGCACTGACCCCTGGCGGCCGCGGGAAGCAACTGCCAGATTTGTCTCATGCTCCCGGGCTGGGTCTTTTTAACACTTTTCCCAATTATTGTTTTTCAGATTTGCCAAGTTATTTCTGATTAAACCTAAACTAACTCTTCAGCCCCGCCACCTCTGGGAGCCCAAGCCCCGCTCCCTTGGACGCCTGCAGCCGCCACCTCCCGAGAGTTCACACCCCATCTTGTCTCCAGCCTGTGCTGGGTGAGTATCACAGCACATTATTGAATAATTAGTTTGGGGGACTAAGAAAAGTTGTTGTCTTTTGGGATGAATTGGCCGGAAAATGCTTTAAAACATGGATTTTTAGTGAGTTTATAAATGCCACGCTCCCTCATCTTAGACAGGAAGGACCTGAGGTCTGGAGGCTTTCTTCTAAAGGAGCACTGCCCAGGGAGCCACTGAAGGAGCTCTAGTGGAATAGAGAAAGAATTGACGAAGAAAGTTATCTTTGGGTAAAAAGTAATTTCATTGTCAGCAACAAAGTTACTCTGCTTTTGTAGAAGGCTCACACAGACAACCTCTGGCAGTCTTCAATCTCTGGGGAAGTAAAGTCATATTAAGGATTTTCCGTGGGATAAGAGGCTGATGGGTGTTCCATGGGTGAAAACGGGGAAGCGTAAGATAAGCTTGTTATTATGACTGTAAGACCCTGTCATTCATTTCTACAATTGAAAAAGCAAAATATATTTATCTCCTTGTACCTCAGCTGGATTACACTTCCTTACCCAATCCTAGTTCTTGCTCAAGTAACAGATAGAAGTTACTTCTGTTTTTCTTGGTTACAAAATCGCTTTCACACCAGCACATTAAGCAAGCACAGAGAGGCAAGCTGTCAGCTCCACCACATGCTAAACACAGAAAGACTTACCCATCGGAAAAAGCTTCTTTTCCAGAGGAAAGTGGCTGAGACTTTGGACCCAAAGCTTGCAGGGGTGACCACTACCCTGCCTGTTGGAGTAGTTACTTCTACCAGCTCTGGACATTCACCAGAAGACGGTTTCCCGTGTTTGTCTTACTTTGGAATAAAGAACCACCTGTTACTCAGTGAACAAACCTTGCAGCCACTCCAGGACACTGGTTAAATTGCTAAGCTTTCACCAGAACCCCCTGTGTGCCCACCATTGTGCTAGATTAACTCATTTAATTCTCACAAACTCCATGAAGCAGCTATTGTTTATCTGATTTGGAGATGAAAATACTGAGACTCAATGAGGTTGAATACTATGCCAGCCTCATAGGGTATGAGATGAAGCTGGGATTCCAAGCCTTGTGTTGTATTTATTTCCCAGGGCAGCTGTCACAAATCACTACAACCCTAGTGACTTAAAACATTAGAAACATACAGCCTCACAGTTCTGGAGGCCAGAAGTCCAAAACCAAGGTGCCAGTGGTGTTGGTTTTTTTAGGAGGGTCTGAGGGAGAATTTGTTCCAGGATTCTCTCCAGCTCCTGGTGGTGGCTGGCATTCCAAGGCAGTAGGCCTATCCCTCCTCTCTCTGCTTCTGTCTACCCGGCTAATCCAAGATAATCTCCTTATCTCAAGAGCCTTAACAATTACATCTGCAAAAAACCCCTTTCCCATACAAGGTAACATTTACAGTTTACAGGAGTCAGGACTGTGTACCTTTGGGAACGTTATTCGGCCCACTATCCCTGATTTAATCCAAAGCTGTTTAACTCTATCACATCTGCTTCTAGGGCCCAGTTATGGTTTACTTAGAGTATCAGTCTCATTAAGAAATCAGGCTGGGCGCGGTGGCTCATTCCTGTAATCCCAGCACTTTGGGAGGCCGAGGTGGGTGGATCACAAGGTCAGGAGTTCGAGACCAGCCTGGCCAAGATGTTGAAACCCCATCTCTACTAAAAATACAAAAATTAGCTGGGCGCGGTGGCTCGTGCCTGTAATCCCAGCTACTCAGGAGGCTGAGACAGGAGAATTGTTTGAACCGGGGAGGCGGAGGTTGCAGTGAGCCGAGATTGCGCCATTGCACTCCAGCCTGGGTGACAGAGCGAGACTCTGCCTTAAAGAAAAAAAAAATAAAGAAAAGAAATCAGAGTGAACACTAAAACAAAAATTCCCAGAAGCACTTTTTCAGCAACTTAAAGGTCTCGAGTCAGCTATAGATATTGAATACTGGCTGTACTGTTGTGTGTCAGAGTGGCACTATTATATCATGGTGGGCAGGTGCCTTTTAGACAAGCCCATCAACCGCATGTTTACAGAGATGTGGCTCAGATAACTGAAGGGAACATGGGCAAGTGTCCCCCTCAGAATCCCAAAGGTCTTGGCCCTCCATGAGTCCTTCCAAGTCCAGCTGGTGAGAGAATACCTAAACATGTGAGAAAAAAAATGTACAAAGATCTGCAGGATGGTGTCAGACAGTAGAAAAGAGCTGGACTCAGCAACCCAAGATTGCTGCACATACATGGCACAAGTGACAATGATTGTGTTCCATCTTCAGAGGAGGAGACCTTGTGTGTACACATGTGACCTTGTGGTGTGTGTGTGCATGTGTCTACTTAGGCATGTGAGTGTATGTGTTGGTGGGGCAAAAGCACAGGGCAATAATTTTGCTCCTCCTCTTTTAAAAATGTTTTATTATTTACCTGTTGTATGTCATGCCACTTTGTGTGGTCCCTGCTATTACTAGGGCTTGGGAACACTACCTCATAAACAAGCTTCTGTTTTGATTATTTAAATTGATTAAGCTTGATAAATGTGGCAACTTGAGAGGTGAGGCTCTGAGAGAGAAAAGCGTCAACTATGAGCTGGAGTCTACTTGAGTTCCTCTGTCTCCTGCAAATCTAATGTGATTTGAGAATTTATATTTACTAACAGAGAATAGCATTTAAAGAACATTTTTTTTGGGAGGGTGAGAGGGAACACTGTATAAATGCACAAGCATAAACTCAGAAGCAAGACAAGGTCAGCGCCCAAAAGCCTCTCAGTTCAGGGAACATGTTGAGCTCTGATGGAAAGCTTGTTCCTTCCCTGCCTTAAGGGGTTAATACTAGAATAATTATGAAAGGCTTCAAGTTTTGGGAGATTCCTCACTCCAAAGTAAGGCAAACATAGGCAAATGTTTTCTCATATCATGTCTATAAATAACAGCACTGCCTTGCTTGAGTCTCCACGACCTGCTCTTGCAGGAGGACTCTTTTCACACTCCCTGTCTGAGGCCTTCCCTGTGCAGTGCCTGCTCTTTTCTGGGACAAGGCAGTGTCACAGTGCTGCTTGCATAAGTACCTCTTGCCCCTGTCACATCCCCAGAGTTCAGCATCCCTATACTTCTAACTCACCAGCTGCCCCGTCCTGTGCTTGGGTGGGTGGCTGCCTTGAGGAGTGGAACTGCTTCAGGGATCGGTGCAGAGTGTTCCCTGTGGGGACAATAAACCTCTCAGAGGAGGGAAGGGCCCACTGGCCACTTTTGAGCTGCTAGAACGAATTTCCTAAGATGATTGAGTAGCCGGAAATAGAGACCAAAAGAATTGAGTTGAACACAGAGAATGAAATAAAGGAGCTTCACTGCCCAGCACAGGAAAAGCAGAATACCAGAATGTGAAGTTGTCCCCATGTAAGGAATCACTTATGGATTCATACCAAATATCCGCAAAATATTCTCCTCAGAACTGGCCTTGACAGCCTTACATGTGTGACGGAAGAAGACCTTCCTCTGATAGCATGAGAAGTGACCTTCTTTTTTATGCTGGCACTGCACACCCCAGCTTTCCCACACATGCCCAGTGTGATTGTGTCAACCAAGGGAGATGAACTCAACCTCCCATTGGACCTTCTCTGCAGCTGTCCAGCCCCAACAAACCACTAACAACCACTGTTCCATTTACATCTCTGTAGTTTTGGTATTTCCAGGATGTCATGTAAGTGACATCAAACAGTATGTGCTCTCTTCAGATTGGCTGCTTTCATTAAGGAATATGCATTTAAGACTCATGTCATTGCATAGACTGTTCATTAAATTCTGTTGCTAAGTGCTGTTTTGTGTGTAGATGCATCCTGGTTTATTTCCTCGTTCCTTATTTGGCCATTATGAAGAAAGTTACAATCCCTAATTGTGTGCTTGCATTTGTTTGGACATAATTTGTCATGGAATTGACCTGGTAGCATTTGATCTCAATGTCCATTGGGTATTCCTATGTGTTTATGTGGTAGTTTTTATACTAGCAATGAGAATATTCCATGTGCTTATGGAATTAGCAAAAATGTATGTATATAGACACTTTGTAGCCTATTTTAAATGGTTGTCATATTTGTGTGCATAGAAACAAGTTTTACATATTAAATTATAAGCTAATCAACGCAGTTTAGCTTACTAATTTTGGATATGGGAAATAATGGCCTCTACCTTTTTTTGCAGCTGCCATAATTGTCCATTATCATATCTCTGGCCAAAAACATTTTTATGTCATTATGTGTTTTTAATTTAGCAATAATTTCTTAAACTAGAAAGAAATTTTTTCTTTCAATAAAGAGAAATTTTTTCTTTCAATAAAGAAATTTTTTTTTCAATAAAGAAATTTTTTCCTTTCAATAAAGCTTTCTTCCATTGCTGTAATAGTATATTTTTATATTAACATACTTTATGATATGTTCATATTAAATATTGTTAGCTAGGGCTGGGTATGGTGGTTCATGCCGGTAATCCTAGCACTTTGGGAGGCAGAGGTGGGCAAATTGCCTGAGGCCAGGAATTGTAAACCAGCCTGGCCAAGATGGTGAAACCCCATCTCTAGTAAAAATATAAAAAAATTAGCTGGGCATGGTGATACACACCTGTAGTCCTACCTACTTGGGAGACTGAAACACGAGAATCGCTTGAGCCCTAGAGATGGAGGTTGCAGTGAGTCAAGATTGTGCCACGGCACTCCAGCCTGGATGACAGAGTAAGACTTCATCTGAAAAATAAAAATAAAAATAAAAACAAACAAATAAATAAACATTGTCAGCTAATTCTGGTGTATAATAAAAAGGTAACAAAGTATTTTCCTTTTGATATTCTCAGTTGCATTTCAGGGGTAGCATGATTTCCCAAGAGCATTACAATTTATTTTTTATTTTATTACACAAATAAGGCACAGATCCCTTTTTATCATTAGCTTCATGACTATGTGACTCTATGATAACCCTAAATTGGCAAAGGCAGCCTCGGAAAGGAGAGCTATTCAGAGTCATCTGGGACTCAGCTCTCGATCAGCAGAGTGGTGAAATACTGGAGGGATGTAGGAATCATTTGTCTGGTGTTTATGTGCTGAAATGGGTAAGCGCGGGTAGAATGAAGAGAGCTGGGGCCTGAAGTTTGGGAAGTAGGGTCATTGCAGTGGAATTTACCATGTGGGAGAGGGCATGAGGACTCATCGTGTGGACTGGATGAAAAGGAGGGGGTCTCTGATCATTTATCTGACAAGTGGTAAGCTGGGTCTGATATCTATTCCTCAAAATAAGCCCTTTTAGAAATTTGAGATTCAGAGACAGACCTTAGTTAAAATTCTAGCTGTGTCATTTTCTAGCCATGTAACTTTGTCGTATTAATAAAGCTTTCTGAACCTGGTTCATATTTGTCATTTGTTGAATGGTACACTGACCTGTAAATAGCAAAGTTATTGTGAGGATTCAATAATCAAATGTATGCAAATCACAGTCACTAGGTCTCAATTACTAGTACTAGAATTTTTTTTCTTTTTGGTACTTCAGACTTGAAGGGTGATAATCCTAACCCTTCATGATACATAGTCATTTGCCCATGCTGTAGTTATTAACATTGTCTTATATGGTGCTTAATCTTGACAAATGATTTTTATATGCATAAATTAGGAAATGAAGGGTTATTTCTTCTAATCATAATTACTACAACAGGACTCTAGATTTTACTTCTGTAGTCAACTGAATTTCCTCTAAAACTGACTCCCTTGCCCTCTAATTCATGTGCTGACCTGCCCTGTGGGAGTCATGGAACACAGCAGTAGCATTATCACGTATGCTCTTGTTTCTTGCACAGTGGATTTTGCTGCTGGATCTGCATGTTGAAAGTCTCTTGTTCCACCTTATCATCAAATAGATTCCAAAAGAGCCTGGCCACACATCTCACTATGTTGCCCAGTCTGGTCCTGAGCTCCTGGGCTCAAGTGGGGCTTCAGCTATTGCACCCTGCCAGTTCTTTTTTTTTTTCAGAGTTTAATTTCTTTTTTTCTTTTTCTTTTACTTTAGGTGTATAATATATCCAGCATTCCTCCCCATGTTATCCCTCCCCCACACCGCTGTCCCTCCCCTACCCCTGCAACTGCCCCCAGTGTGTGATGCTCCTCTCCCTGAGTCCATGTGTTCTCATTCAACACCCACCTATGAGTGAGAACATACAGTGTTTGGTTTTCTGTTCTTGTGTCAGTTTGCTGAGAATGATGGTTTCCAGATACATCCAAGTCCCTACAAAGGACATGAACTCATCGTTTTCTATGGCTGCATAGTATTCCATGGTGTATATGTGCCACATTTTCTTTTCCAGTCTATCATTGATGGGCATTTGGGTTGGTTCCAGGTCTTTGCTATTGTACACAGGGCTGCAATGAACATACGTGTGCATGTGTCTTTATAGTAGAACAATTTATAATTCTTTGGGTACGTACCCAGTAATGAGATTGCTGGGTCAAATGGAATTTCTATTTCTAGATCCTTGAGAAATCGCTACACTGTCTTCCACAATGGTTGAACTAATTTACACTCCCACAAACTGTGTAATAGTGTTCCCATTTCTCCACACCCTCTCCAGCATCTGTTGTCTCCAGATTTTTTAATGATTGCTATTCTAACTTGTGTGAGATGATATCTCAAGGTGGTTTGATTTGCATTTCTCAAATGACCAGTGATGATGAGCATTTTTTCTTATGTTTTTGGCCTCATATATGTCTTCTTTTGAAAAGTGTCTGCTCATATCCTTCATCCACTTTTGAATGGGGTTGTCTGTTTTTTTCTTGTTTATCTGTTTTAGTTCTTTGTAGATTCTGGATATTATCCCTTTGTCAGATGGGTAGATTGCAAAATTTTTTTCCCATTCTATTGGTTGCCAGTTCACTCTAATGATGGTTTCTTTTGCTGTACAGAAGCTCTGAATTTTAATTAGATCCCATTTGACTATCTTGGCTTTTATTGCCATCGCTTTTGGTGTTTTAGTCATGAAGTCCTTGCCTATGCCTGTGTCCTGGATGGTTTTGCCTATGTTTTCTTCTAGAGTTTTTATGGTGTTAGGTTTTATGTTTAAATCTTCCATCTGGAGTTGATTTTAGTGTAAGGTGACAGGAAGGGGTCCAGTTTCTGCTTTCTGCACATTGCTAGCCAGTTTTCCCACCACTATTTATTAAACATGGAGTCCTTTCCCCATTGCTTGTTTTTGTCAGATTTGTCAAAGATGAAATGGTTGCAGATGTGTGGTGTTTCTTCTGGGGCCTCTGTTCTGTTCCAAAAAAGAGATATAGACCAGTGGAACAGAACAGAGGCCCCAGAAGCAACACCATACATCTACAACCATTTAATCTTTGACAAATCTGACAAAAACAAGAATGCTGTTTTGATGACTGTAGCCTTGTAGTATAGTTTGAAGTCCAGCAGTGTGATGCCTCTGGCTTTGTTCTTTTTGCTTAGGATTGTCTTGGCTATGCGGGGTCTTTTGTGATTCCATATGAAGTTTAAAGTGGTTTTTTCCAATTCTGTGAAAAAGGTCATTGGTAGCTTGATGGGGATTACATTGAATCTACAGATTACTTTGGGCAATATGGCCATTTTCATGGATATTAATTCTTCCTAACCATGAGCATGGAATGTTTTTCCCTCTGTTTGTGTCCTCTCTTATTTTGTTGAGCAGTGGTTTGTAGTTCTCCTTGAAGAGGTCCTTTGCATCCTTTGTTTGTTGTATTCCTAGGTATTTTATTCTCTTTGTAGCAATTGTGAATGGGAGTTTGCTCTTGATTTGGCTCTCTGTTTGTCTGTTATTGGTATATAGGAATGCTTGTGATTTTTGCACATTGATTTTGTATCCTGAGACTTTGCTGAAGTTGCTTATCAGTTCCACAAGATTTTGGGCTGAGACGATGGGGTCTTCTAGATATACAATCATGTAGTCTGCAAATAGAGACAGTTTGACCTCCTCCTTTCCTATTTGAATACCCTCAGTTTTTTTTAATAGAAAATAAAATTATCCCTTTTCTTCCGCAGCATAGTGTTTAACAGTAGAACAATGGTTTCAAAATTATATAGCCATTGTAAAATAAATAGGAATAAAATGAGGCTGGCTCACTTCTAGTTTAGCGGAAAACGCAAAACTGGAGACAGTAAAGTCAATTAGATTCAGAGGCAGATTTGAGAGGCTGGGTGGCTCATGCCTGTAATCCCAGCACTTTGGAATGCCAAGGTAGGTGGATCACTTGAGCTCAGGAGTTCAAGACCAGCCTGGTGAACATAGTGGGCCTCCTTCTCTGCCAAAAAAAACAAAAAACAAAAAACAAACAAACAAAGAAAAACACCCCACACACAAAACACAAAAAAACAAAACACAGAGACAGGTTACACAGGAGATCTCTCTTTGTTCTTCTAATGTCTCTCACTCTTCAACTTCTCTAAGCAAATGAGACTTCTATTTTGTCCTCCTCTTAAGCATGTAACATAGAAAATAAACCCAATTAGTGCTACATTCCTGGAGACTTAACCTGATTACACAGATATCAAACTCATCTGGGCTTCTTGTATGGGACATACCCCTTTTAAAAACTTGATTGGATTTATGAGACATTTAAAAAGTTAAAGCTTTCATAAAATGATGGAGAAAAAACATAAGGGCCTTTTGGAAGTTTATTTGAACATTTAAATGCAGCTCTTTAAAAAACCTTAAGGTAAATGCCGATATCTTTAGTTAAGGGTTTGCTCTGGGGAGAATTACATTTAGTTATTATTTTACATTACATTTAGTAAAAATAACCACAACCTTTTCCCTAATATTCACACACAATTAAAACAAATGCAGCTGCTGCAACACGTTACAGAATTCTTATGTACTAGAGCAAAAAACAAAATCTAAATGCATTTGGATTTATAAACCTTGGGTCAAGCTGTACATAAGAAAATCATTCTACTTTTCCCTGTAAGTTTCTAAAATCTCACTTACTATATTCCAGCATCTGTAGTTATTTAAAAAAATTTAGGCAACTTTTTGTGCGTCATGATAATTTTTATTCCCTGGCTCTTTGGCTTAGTCATGAAAAACCAAGACCTTCAAAAATTAAGTTTTTCTTGAAGTCACCCAGTTGGTTGCAAGGATGAAGACAGCGCTGCCTCAACTGACCCCTGCAGTAAGGACATGTTAAAGATTGCAGCAGTCATGTATCTGTACAGTCAAGGTGAAAGAAGTGCTTGCATAGCAGACATCGAATAGGCACCCCACAAACAAATTCCAGTAAACAAATCACATGCTCTGGCATCTCCTCTTCTGATTTGTCTCTTCCAGGGCCATAAACTTCTTTAGGCGAACACTGTAGAAGCCTTCTTCTTTGAGCTGTTCTAACTTGTTCCTCTTCAGTCAGCAGTGTTGCCAATAACAGAGGCTGGCTAGGTGCTGGATGAGAGACTGGAACTGGAGCTTATTCCAGATGTGGCAGTAGGGGCCAAAGATCCTGTCCTGTTGATGCTTGTACAACAGTGTCATCTGAGGTGGGCGGTCTCAGGCAGTTTCCTGTCTTCACAGGTTCAGGTGGGTGGTCAGTGCACTCTCTGACAGAGTTCTTAGCATAGCCTTAACTCACTCCTTTCACCTAAGGTTCAGATAAAAATAAAAAGTAAAAATTATCTGTTCGTTTGACCTCTCACTATCTCATACTATCTGATCTTACTCTGGATCTAAACACCAATCTTAGTGGCTTCACATTTTTTCCTATTCAGTAGCCAGTTCTGACAGAAAACATGATTAGGAGATTGATTCTGGCCTAATATAGACACACAATTCCCAGTAACTCTCAAATATGTCTGGCAATCCCCCTGTATCTTGCTATCTAAATTATTCTTGTAGCTCCATAAATACATCATATCTACTTCATGGCTTTTGCCTCATGCACATACTTACCTTTATCATGCTTTATGCAGATGGAATTTCCTCCTCCTACAAAGATGAATTAAATCTTCTCACAAATTAGCTTAGCTCACTGCCATAAAGTCTACAGTTATACTTTAATACATACCCATCCACTACTACTTCTTGCCCTTAAAACTGAAGTCTTTTCTTCCCTTGGCATGTTTAATTGATTCACTTAAACTCAAACTTTATCTCTTGGTCTTGGGAGCTTCATGTTACCACTTATACAGTAAATCTTCTTTACCATCCCCCCTCCTCCTCTTCTCAATCTATAGTCATGAAGCTATTGTATCTCTTCTATTTTGAAACAAAAACCTCATCTAAACCTATTTTCTCTCTAGTGTCTACTTCCTGTGCCTTCCCTCAGTTGAGCTGAAAATAAGAAAGTTGAAATGGTGACATTTCCTCATGCCCTCTTACCCTGTGACTTTTCTAAGACCATCAATGATCTGTTCATTAATATGTCTTGCTAACAACATCAATAATCTCCCCATAAAATACCTAACGAGTGTTCCTTGGTCTTTTACTTGGAACAAAAAAGAACTGAACTATGATCCCCTTTTCATACCACTGTTTTAAAACTACTCTGTAGTCACTGCTCCCCTAAGTACTCTGCAAAGAGTACAAACGATACTATTGAAATGACCCAGAATTCCATCCTAGACTCTCTTCTCTCTTCTTTTTGTACTCTATCTTGGCACTCTCACTCATTAATTCAATTGCTTCCATTTCTTCCGTTGCTATCTCCAAACTGGCAGTGACAGATTCTTGTCTGGATTCTACTTCTGAGATCATTTCTACTTGCATAGCTGCAGACAATAAAATGTCTGAGGACATTACTTTCCCCACAAAACCATATAAAAATACACCCCATAGTCTCCAATATTAGTTGATGGCAACACCAGTCATCGATGAACCAATCTTTTACAGGCACCCTAAGAATTACACAATCACAATTAAACATTAATTTATCTGTTCCCTGTTTACTATTACCCTTCTTCCACGTGTACATCCACCCCAATCCACACAAACAGATTTTTTCTTCATTCTCCCTTTCCCAAAGTCTAAATTTAAATGCCACTCCTCAGAGAACAATTCTCTGAATCTCAACCTAGTATACTTATTTATGTACTGTATTCCTCCACTAATCTAATTGCAGAAAATAGACTCTTTTGTTTTATGTTTGAGACAGGGTCACTCTGTCCTCCGGGCTGGAGTGCAGTGGCATGATCCCAGCTCAGTATAACCTCTAATTCCTGAGCTCAAGGGGATTTGCCTGCCTCAGCCTCCTGAGCAGCTAGGACTATAGGTATGAGCCACCGCCATGCCCAGCTAACTTTTAAATTTTTTTTATAGAGATGAGGCCTCACTATGTTTGCCATGCTGGTATCCAAATTCTGGTCTCAAGTGATCCTCCTGACTCAGGCTTCTAAAGTGCTAGAATTATAGGCATGAGCCAACATTCCCAGCCCAGAGAAATCAACTCCTGTGTGCCAAGGTTAGGTAAGTTTTCCTCTGGTCATTGCATATAAACTAGAATTTGAGATAAATTCCATGTCCACAGTAATCTAAACTCCCCTTAGAGAGCTTGCCATGAAATACCCACAGTCCAATTAAATGATTGTTTTCACATTAAAATTCATTGACAAAATAAAGCCCTGGTGAAAATTTCTCCAGTACTCACCAGAAACCAAACAGAGGAAAATCCAGTGGAGCCAGGTCTTTATGGAGGTCACTGTCACTACACTCTGGTGCTCAGAACTTCTTCCACTCTCCCAGGAAAGTACCTTTTGGGTAATGAGCCCTCTTTTTATGCAGTTGATAACCTCATCAACTATATATGCTAATCAATTCTATCATCCCCTCAACCATATAATCCAAGGGACCCACCTGAATAACTTGGGTCCTGTCAAGCCAAATCTAATGACGGCTAGCCTTTTTTTTTTTTTTTTTTTTTTTTTAACAATTTCTCCTCAGGTAAACTATGGGGATCCAATTACAGAAAGCCAATTATGTACCCTGATTCTACATCCGAGTTATTCGGGGTGGGTCCTTTGGATTATATGGTTGATGAGATGATAAGATTGATTAGCATATATGATTAGTGAGGTTACTGACTGCATAAAAAGAAGGCTCACCTCCCAAATGGTACTTTCCTGGGAGCGTGGTAGAAGCTTTGAGCACTGGGATGTGGTGACAGTGACCTCAATAAAGACCTAATTCCATTCTGTTTTTCTCTGTTTGGTTTTTGGATGTAAGACCACAGGAAATTTTGAGATTCCAATTTTGTTTACTGCACGTAAACGTTAACCAAATCCCCAACTTGTCCATTAGATTTTTGATTGGTAGGATTGGAATGTTGTAGGGATTAGGCAAGGAATTATAAATCCTCATTTACCTGCTATAATTGGTGAATTGCCTCCAATTTTACTGGATCTCTGAATAGTCTCCAATTTTACTGGATACTGAGAAAATTTAGGCAATGGCTTAGAATAGTCTATTTAGTTTGTTATAGGTTTAATACTTTTTTCTTATGGAGAACACCCACAAGATTTGAGTACTTTAGAAAGGTCAGGGGTTTTGTACATCTATTATAAGTAAAATGCTTGTTTCTCAGTACCACAAGGAAAAATTAACATTCAGACAAAAAGTTTTCTCAACAAGGCCATTTTTCTTTCTGTAGAAAGGATGTTGTCTGTCAGTCGTCTAGCCACAAAAGCCCAATAGACAAAGGAAAGGCAAGCATATTTATTCCTTACACATTGGGTCCTTACTGCTGTGTCTGGCTCCATTGGTTGGAGCCAGACCTCACAATCTAAACTGAACTGGATTGGCTAATAATTTAAAATTTTTCTAAATAGGTAAAGGCAATGAAAACAAAGGAATAGAGGAAGTTGCTTGCTGAAGGACTTAGAAAAGTAATAACATTCCCAAATAAGGAAGGGGTATAGGCTGCGATCTGGGACATGCCTGTGAGCATGTCTAGCATACATATATTGGTTAAAGTACAAGAACACAGAATGTACTACGTGCCCATGAGCATGTCTGGCACAAGTATCTTGGTTAAAGTAGAAGGATATAGAATGTACTTATTCTCTTATGTCTGACAGCTACATAGGATAGAGCTTAACAATGAGTTATTAGCAAAAAACAAGAAGACTTGGAAGAAAGTTAGTCTTTAAAAGAAACTATTATTTCTAACATTTATTATTATTCTTCTTTAACAAGAAGAGAAACTTTGAAGAGGAACTTTTTACTTTCCACAACATCTGAGTGTCAATATTATAAATTCCTGCCTGTAGAGAACAGAGAGCTTACTGTTCTTGAGAATCCGGAAATTTCAAGATGATTTCTCATTTGAAGCTGAATGCTATGTGTTCTCTCAACGCAGAGGGTAAATCTCATTTCAGCGAATTTCTTGGAGCAGTATCACATATTAGGAAAGCATGTTTTTCTAAAATGGTTCAAGCATTATTTGGACCTGTTGAGACATGGGGATTCCATAGGTGTGATTTGAAACACCCACCACAGAAATATTTTTTTACTCAGAGGGATATTTTGATTTATTAGAGTTGTTATTAAAGTGAATACAATGACTCCAGTAACCACAAATAGTGCATAAAACTTATCATCATCTAAATATTGGTTTATAGCTAAGATTTGGTGGCAAACTGCAGCCATCAACAGATGAATGGATAAAGAAAATGTGTTACATATACACAGTGGCATACCATTCATCCACAAAAAAAGAAAAGATCCAGTCATTTTTAACAACATGGATGGAATTGAAGATTATTAAGTGAATTAAGCCAGGCACAGAAAGACAAACATCACATGTTCTCAGGTATTTGTGGGATCTAAAAATGAAAACAATTGGGCCGGGTGCAGTGGCTCATGCCTGTAATCCCAACACTTTGGGAGGCCAAGGTGCGCAGATCATGAAGTCAGGAGTTCAAGCCTGGGCAACATGGTGAAACCTCGTCTCTACTAAAAACACAAAAATTAGCTGGGCATGGTGGTGGGCACCTGTAATCCCAGCTACTGTTGAGGCTGAGGTAGGATAATTGTTTGAACCCGGAGATGGAGGTTGCAGTGAGCCAAGATCGTGCCATTGAACTCCAGCCTGGGTGACAGGGCAAGACTGTGGGGGAAAAAAAAAAAAAAAAAAAAAAAAAAAAAAAAAAAAAGGAAAGAAGGAGGGAGGGAGGGAAGGAAGGAAGGAAGGAAGGAAAGAAGGAAGGGAAGGAAGGAAGGAAAACAATTGAAGTCATGGACATAGAGAGTAGAACAATGGTTACCGTCAGAGTTTGGGAAGGGTAGTTGGGGGCTGGCAACAGAGAGGTGGGAATGGTTAATGGGTACAAAAATAGAATGAATAAGACCTACTATTTGATAGCACAATAGGGTGACTATAGTTAATAATAACTTAATTGCACATTTTAAAATAACTAAAAGTGTAATTGGATTGTTTGTAACTCAAAGGATAAATGGTTGAGGGGATGCATTACCCCATTCTCCATGATGTGCTTATTTTACATTTCATACCTGTATCATAGCATCTCATGTATATATACATGTGTATATATATACACATACATATATATATATACACATACATATATATATATATATATATGTATATGTATATATCCCACAAATATATATACCTGCTATGTACTCACAATTTTTTTAATTTCAAGAAAAGGTCTTATGGGAAATACCTTACCAGAGAATCCCTCATGTCCTCCACCCCTACAGGGTTGATTGTTGTCAAACCCTCAGGGACTTTCTCTGATGGAAAAACAGTGTGGTTCAAAAGGAGGCAGCCTATTAGAGGACTACACCAAGTGTGAATGACATGTCTTCCAGTGACCTTGTTGTTTACAGTGAATGCAGCCATCTCGAGGTACAGAGTTCAGCCAGGGTTCCTTTGTTTAGGACAGCTCAGTTTTTGAATTATAATATATACAAGGAGATCTGTTCCTGTGGCTGTTGTACTTGTAAAGATATTAGTTTATTAATGTTTCTTCTTTCTTTTAGCATTTTTTATTGTTCTAAATGTCTTTCAAACTGCTTACTCATAGTGACCAATTGGGTTACATCAAGGACTTTCTATCAAATCTTATGTTTTTTTAATCTGTCACCAACTCTGTTAAGAGTTTATTTATTTAAAAGGCTGTATGGCATTACAGTTGTGGTAGGAATTGTTCCATTGTGTATTTTAAGTCTAGAATGGTTTTATATGTAAGATTTTTAGTTCAGCTTAGTAATAAGGAAACAGGTTTATCCCTTTGTTTGTTTGCATGACTGGATAATGGACCAGTCAATTTTTTGTGGGAAGATAATGGGAATAGCATTTAAGAGGGTTTGTTGTTGTTGTTCTTTCCTGACATCCTTTGGGAATCTAGGAGTAGCTTTTGAGGGACCAGTAATACTTTCCTCAAGTTTACCCCAGGCTGCTATAGTGATCCATGTATTTGCTTCTCCAAGTCCTAGTATCATGTGTATAAACTGATGCAAATTAGAAAGCCCAGGGTCATATGCACCTATGAAGATTCAAAATTCCTCAGTAAATGATGGTGAATTTTCTCTGAGGTTTGGAAAAGCTTTGGCTATAGGTCAGAGCTCAGTTATTGACCAAGGACTTAAGGTAGTTACAGAATCCAGAGTTGGCTAATCTGAAGGCCTAACTTTAGAAGGCCTTAGTCTAAATTCCATCTTTTATTGTCCTCTAGGTGGAAAGCCAGTTGGGCTAAAGAGTTAGTAGTTTCAGATTAACTGGATAGAGGAGGTTAAGGGAAGGAGCTGTGGGAGTTATATCAGCCAATGGCTAAACTTTTTAATTTCACCATCAATTTGTTATTTAAGTTTTTCATTTGCTTTATTTACCTTTTATATTGAGTCTTTTTATTTTAGTTTTACTTATTTTTTTTGAGATGCAGTCTCACTCTGTAATGCAGGCTGGAGTGCCGTGGCGCAATCTTGGCTCATTGCAACCTTTGCCTCCCAGGTTCAAGCAATTCTCCTACCTCAGCCTCCCTAGTAGCTGGAATTACAGGTGCACCCACCATGCCCAGCTATTTTTTGTATTTTTGGTAGAGACTGGCTTTCGCCATGTTGCCCAGGCTGGTCTTGAACTCCTGACCTCAAGTGATCCATCCGCCTCGTACTCCCAAAGTGCTGGCATTAGAGGCGTTAGCCACCATGCCTGGACTATTGAGTCTCTTGGAGTGGCAGTTTTGGATTCATTTAGTTTTTCAGAAGTCTCCGCATACCGATAAAAAATGCATCCCATTGTTTCTGTGATGTTTGAGATTCCTTCTTTTCTAGTGGGTCCCATAAATGAATAATTTTGTCTGGATTTAAATGTCCACTTGTGGTTACTTAATTCTAAGTTATCTTTGGTAAGGTGCATTCCTTTCTCTAGAGAAGCACAGGTGCTGGGTCCATAATTTCTAGATATAAAATTAGCTAGATTCCCAGATGGAGGGGCCCTAGACTACTTTGGCTCAGATGAACCCATAATTCTGTCTTCTCAAAACCCTGCTCACCAATTTCTCTTGTTAGACCTAGTACAGCTCTTGTCAAACCCAGATTCAACCTCTGGATCCAATCTAGATTCTGGACCCAGCCTAGAAGAAAGTGAAAAAATACTGGACCCACTGTAAGATCTTTTCAGACTCAGTCTAACTTCCAGGTTCAATTCAGAATATAAATTGCTCAGAATGCAAAGTTGTAGAGCTCCAATCTGAGGGACTTACCCATGATCTCCAAATGCAGCAAGAAAGCAAGAGTACAGTAAGTCCAGTAGGTACCTTTTTCCTGGTCACTTGATGCTCTGGGGTCATTGGGGGTGGAGGGGTCACCTTTGGATTTCACTTTTGATGCCAAAACTGAGTGAGATAAACTGAGGCACAATACAATTTTAAAGAGTTTATTTAAACAAACACCAATTCAATAACTGGGAAACAAGAAATCAAAAGTAGTGCTCCAAAGATAACATTAGAGACAAACTTTTGTTTTTTGAGATGTTTTTGTTTTTTGAGATGAGGACTTCTCTCATCACTGAGGGAGTGGTGTGATCATAGCTCACTGTAGCTTTCAATGCCTGAGCTCAAGCAATCCTCCCATTCCAGCCTCCCAAAATGCTGGGATTACAGGTGTGAGCCACCCAGCAGAGACAAGCTTTAACAGAGCAAATATGAAAGAAAACCCATTAAATATATGATTAGTTACAGGTGTAAAGTTACCTTAATGGGCCTATCACATTGGAAAGTGCCTACCAATATAACCAGAAATTTTGAAGTACAGCTGATTAGAAATACTTTGAGAGAAGAATTTAAATAATAGCTTTGAATGACAAAAACTTAGAATGTCACAGTTAAATTTTGTTACTTAAATTTTTTGAGACAGAGTCTCACTATGTGACCCATACTGGAGTACAGTGGCATGGTCACGGCTCAGTGCAGCCTGGACCTCCTGGTCTGAAGCCATCCTCCCATCTCAGTTTCCTGAGTAGCTGGGACCACAGGCACATGCCACCACATTCAGCTAATTTTGTTTTCTGTTGTAGAGACATGGTCTCACTATGTTGCCCAGGCTGGCCTTGAACTCCTGGGCTCAAGAGATACTCCCATCTTAACCTCCCAAAATGCTGGGATTACAGGTATGAGCCACCGTGCTGGGCCTAAATATGGTTAAAATCTGACAAAATTCCAAAACAAGAAAATTTGGTTATATTTATTACATATAGCATTTTATAACAACCAGAATCATGACTGACAGCTTCCCATCAGGTCCCTGAGATCTTTATAAGTTGTATATAATCTTAGAATACTTACATTTATAACATATTTATATGAATATAACTTTAGAATATATTTAACAAAACAAAATTATGACTGCTAAGAGATTTTCATTAATTTACACAATTCTGGAATATTTATTTCAATAATCTGCCTATAAGTGTAACTAAAAGACCTTCCATCACTTAGTACTTGAAAATATCTTCCATATATTTTACCAAATAAGTCTAAATTTTAAAGTAAGAGGCAATATTTTTGAGGGTTTCCAGTGATCTATTTTCAAATTCTCAAAGTTAACTTAAGGCTAAAAACACTTACTTAATGTAAGTTTTTAATCTTGAGGAAACCTGCCAAAGATGTCAGAAGTCTCAAAACAATCAAGTGGAATCAGGGGTCATTGTTAAGTAATAGCAATACAGAAAGTTACATGGATGTAAAAACATTAACCAGTGTATAGCTCTGTTTTCCTAGGTAATTAAAATCCTAATTAAGGCAATGCAGGAATTCCCTTGATAACATTACAATCTTTATTTTTGCCTTTTAGGTTAGTTATGAAAAAGATAAAGAAAAACTTCCTGTAGTGTGATTGCTTTTGTTTATTAGAAGCCCATTTAGATAACTAGGAAGTCAAACCCAATGAAGGTTACTTGAATTTCATCAGACAGGTAGAGTGTGTCCAGGGCTATGAGTGTATTATAGAGAAATATAACTAACAAAAAACCTGATACCTTGGACAGGGAAATCCATGGCTCTTAGTAACCACATGAAAAGTTATCTGATTATATGGAATAATTTTGATATATCAAGACAAGCAGGCCAGCCATGGTGCCTCACATCTGTAATCCCAGCACTTTAGGAGGTAGACCCCCTTTATCCAGGAGCTTGAGATCAGCCTAGTCAACATAGTAAGATCCCATCTCTATGAAACTAAAAATAAAAACTTAGCCAAGCATGGTTGGTGTTGCAGGAGGGACCTGGTGAGAGGCAACTGAATAATGGGGCAGGTCTATCCCATGCTGTTCTCATGATAGCAAATAAGCCTCATGATATCCTATGGTATCATAAGGGGAAATTCCCCTGCACAAGCTCTCTCTTTGCCTGCTGCCATCCACATAAGATGTGACTGCTCCTCCTTGTCTTCTGCCATGATTGTGAGGCCTCCCCCGCCATGTGAAACTATAAGTCCATTAAACCTCCTTTTTTTCCTGTAAATAGCCCATCTTCAGGTATGTCTTTATCAGTAGCATGAAAACACACTAATATTTTAAATTGGTACCAGTAGAGTGGGGTGCTGCTGAAAAGATACCCAAAAATGTGGAATTGACTTTGGAACTGGGAAACAAGCAGAGGTTGTAATAGTAGGAGGGCTCAGGAGAAGACAAGAAAATATGAGAAAATTTGGAACTCCCTAGAGACTTGTTGAATGGCTTTGACCAAAATGCGGATAATGATATGGATAATAAAATCCAGGCTGAGGTGGCCTCAGATGGAGATGAGGAACTTGTGGGAACTGGAGCAAAGGTGACTCTTGTTATGTTTTAGCATAGAGACTGCCTGTATTTTGCCCCTGCCCTAGAGATTTGTGGAACTTTGAACTTGAGAGAGTTGATTTAGGGTATCTGGCAGAATAAATTTCTAAGCAGCGAAGCATTCATGATGTGACTTGGGTACTGTTAAAGGCATTCAGTTTTATAAGGGAAGCAGAGCATAAAAGTTCAGAAAATTTGCAGCCTCACAATGAAATAGAAAAGAATATCCCATTTTCTGAGGAGAAATTTAAGCTAGCTGCAGAAATTTGCATAAGTAATGAGGAACAAAATGTAATACCCCAAGGCAATGGGGAAATGTCTCCAGGGCAAGTCAGTGGGCTTCACAGCAGCCCCTCCTATCACAGGTCTGGAGGCCTAGGAGGAAAAAGTAGTTTTATGGGCCATGCACAGGGTTCACATGCTATGTGCAGTCAAGGGACTTGGTGCCCTGCATCCCAGCCACTCTAGCCATGACTGAAAGGGGCCAATGTAGAGTTTGGGTTATGGCTTCAGAGGGTGCAAGCCCAAAGCCTTGACAGCTTCCACATAATGTTGAGCCTGTGAGCACACAAACGTTAAGAATTGGGGTTTGAAAACCTCTGCCTAGATTTCAAGGATATGTATGGATATGCCTGGATGCCCAGAGAGAAGTTTGCTGCAGAAGTGAAGCCCTCATGGAGAACCTCTGCTAGGGTAGTGTGAAAGAGAAATGTAGGGTTGGAGCCCCCACACAGAGTCCCTAATGGGGCACCACCTAGTGGAGCTGTGAGAAGATGGCCAACATCTTCCAGATCCCAGAATGGTAGATCCACCAACAGCTGACACTGTGTGTCTGGAAAAGCTGCAGACACTCAACACCAGCCTGTGAAAGCAGCTGGGATGGGCTTATACCCTGAAAAGTCACAGTGGCGGAGCTGCCCAAGACCATGGGAGCCCACCCCTTGCATCTGCATGACCTGGATGTAAGACATGAAGTCAAAGGAGATCATTTTGAAGCTTTGAGATTTGATTGCCTGGCTGGATTCTGGACTTGCATGGGGCCTGTAGCCCCTTTGTTTTGGCCAATTTCTCCTATTTGGAATGGCTGTATTCACACAAGACCTGTACCCCCATTATATCTAAGAAGTAACTAACTTGCTTTTGATTTTACAGGCTTATAGGTGGAAGGGACTTGCCTTGTCTCAGATGAGAATGCTTACTGTTGTCCCCATGTTTAGTAAGTAGCTATGAAGTATTTTGAGCTAATGCTGAAATGAGTTAAGAGTTTGGGGGACTGTTGGGAAGACATTATTGGTTTTGAAATATGAGGACATGAGATTCGGGAGGGTCCAGGGGCAGAATGATAAGCTTTGGCTGTGTCCCCACCCAAATCTCATCGTGAATTCCCACAATTTACAATGTTTTTGGTCATATAATGTTAATAACCTGTGAACTGCCTGATTATATTTCCTTTATTTGTTGTTTGTTTCTCTGTTTTTGGAATAGTAGAACTTTAGAATTTATTATCTATAATGGATTCTGTTACTTTCTAGGTTATAACATTGTAAAGTAGCTATCCCATTCTGTAGCTGGTCTTTTATATTGTCATGTACTACTTATGAGTTTTCACATCATAAAACTTTTTATATTTTCCTTTGTTGTTAGCATATTAAGATTTTAAACCTCCAAGTACATTGAAATAATTAAATTTTATTCTAAATTTTCTGAAGAATATTTTCATGTTTTCCAGTTTTATACTTAGCACTTGCATGCCACGTTTTTCATGAATATCACAAAAGGCAAGGATATAATTACATTCATTTACATTCATGTTAGTGATATAAAGGGCCATCTCTAACCCCAAAATTGAGGCTCAGCACAGGAGGCCAAATGGATTCTTGGCTTTAAGCAGGAAAGATTTCAAGAATCAGCCACCAGAGTAGAGTGAAAGCAAGTTTATTAAAAAGTAAAGGAGCAAAAGTGCAGCTGCTCCATAGGCAGAGCAGGCTATCCCATAGGCTGCTAGCTGGCTATTTTATTGCTGTTTCTGGATTATATGCTAAATAAGGGGTGGATTGTTCATGAGTTTTCTGGGAAAGGGGCAGGGACCTCCTGGAATCAGATGTTTTCCCCATCCAGACCAGATAGGGTAAATTCCAGACATTGCCATGGCACTTGTAAACTGCCCTTACACTGGTGGGGGTGTTTTGTGGCATGCTAATGCAGTATAATTAGTGTATAATGAGCAGTGAAGGTTGCTGTTCTCATCATCTTTCTTCTAGCTGATTTAGGTTACCACACCTTTCCAAGGGAATGACTTGATGACACAAAAGTCACTATTCCTTCCCTAGATTTTTCAGCTTAAACCACCCTTAATCTACATGCAATTAAAAGTGATATAAATTTGACTGAAGAACTGCCCTGAACGGCTACTCTCTGCCTATGGAGTAACCCTGCTCTTCAAGAGCAGTCACGGATCTGTAATCCTGTTAGAGCTGTAACATTGCCTCTTCAATAAAGCTGTTTGCTTTGACCTCTGGTTTGCCCTTGAATTATTTCCTGGGCAAAGCCAAGCACGTTCTGGGCTAAACCCCACTATGGGGTGAGCCCACTGTGGGGCTCACCTGCCTTGCATCAGCTTGGAACCCAACATGACACAAAGAAAGAAGACAGTGTCATGAGAGATGGCAGTTAGTGATTGAGGAATGGCAGTTTGCCAGGCAGCAGCCAGCAGTCTGCAAATCAGTGATTGGCCAGCAATGTCTACAAGTCAGTGATTGGCCAGCAGCAGTCTGCAAATCAGTGATTGGCCAGCAGTGTCTACAAGTCAGTGATTGGCCAGCAGCATCTGCAAATCACTGATTGGCCAGCAGCAGTCTGCAAATCAGTGATTGGCCAGCAGTAGTCTGTGAAGTAGCAGTTGGGAATAGGCTAGCAGCAGTCAGTCATCAGTGAGATGGTCAGTGGGACAGTGATCAGCAGGATGGCAGTTGGTGGGACCAGGAATGGAGAGGCAGTGAAGCCTAGCTATAACACCTGAGCTGTAACATGAACCAAAGGCTCTTTTCAAAATCATCATTTTCCCTGATGTGGGGCCTACAACTCCCACAGCAGCTTGGTGGGTTATTGACACAGTGCAGGCCCCTCCCACTGCAGCAGCTGAGCCTACTGGCAGGGAGGCCATAGTGTCACCACCTTATGTGACACCTACCTCTCTGACTGGCAGACCAGTGGGTTACTGGCTCCTGTGCCAGCCACACCCATTGTGGCAGTCAAGCCCAGCCAAGCTGAGATAGCCTGGGGAGATCTTCACCTGGGTCCCATGTGGAAGATCAGTCAGCACCATATCTACTCTGGTGGATGGGTGAGTGTTCATTCTGCCCCTACCCCCATAACATCAGAAGAACTAGGAAATAAAAGCCTTTGGCTAGAGCACATACTTGTCACCCCTTCCCTGAGTCCTCTTTGGACTCCATTTTATTGTTCCATTAATTATTTTATTTTCAGTCCTAACATGTTTACAGTCTTACATTTGTTTTTAACTTTCTATTAATTGTATGGGGGCAATTAAGACAGGACACTTGGTTGTGACAGGTACCCACCGTTTTTACATTTGGATACGAGTCATGTTGTTTTGTGAACCCCAACTTGGTCTTGGATTCACTGCTGGCCACCTTCTGGGTGCCCCAGGGTTTTCAGCATTTGGTAAGGGGACCCTTGTTGCCTGAAACTTGGGCCTTCTGAGTTTGCAGCATTGATATTTTGGTCACCCCACCAGATGCTCTGGGGAATTTGTGTTGACATTCCTTCTAGGACTATGAGAGATATGTGAGTTATAGCCCTCTCCCTAGGGGAGTATGGGTCTTGCCCTTTTCTGCCCTGTAAGTTTTTTCCTAATAGCAAGTTGCTAACCCTTTCCTGTGTGCTGTCTTCCAACTGGTTTCCTCAAGCCACTCTTTGTCAAAGGAATTGGGAGTTCCCAGGTTCCTGGCATGATAGAGAACCATCTACAGTGGTAGACAGTTGGCCACGTGAATACTTTCTTCAGTGTCTCTGCTACTGGATAGGTTCTCCAGCAGGTTAACACCTCTGAGGTCTCCCCTTGGGCAACACTGTTTACCTCTTCCCTTTCTCGTTTCCACAGTTCCTCCCTTCCATTTGTTTGGCCTACCTGTCTACCTAATCCTTGCTCTCTGTGGCATTTAGGCTCAACATCCAACCATCCATTTGAAGCTCATAATCCACTTGGTAGCTACGGAAAGAGGGAAATAAAAAGGGAAAAGTGAGCAGGCATTTGCTAAAGTTAGGCTAACTAAAACCCTTTGTGGTGAGCATTACTAGATGTGGGGACAACACTAAGCATTCCAAAAGACTCACCACTCTGGTGTCTTTTAGGCCATTGGAGTAGGTTCAAATTATTAGGCTGAAAATGAAAACCTTGTTTACTGTTGCAATAATGTTTGGATTCAGTAAAAATTGATAAACCAACATATTTATTCTAGACATGGTTGTTTACATTATAATGATATTGTACAATTAGATTTGTTGTGTAAAAAGAAAATAAAATGGGAAAAAGTTTTCTATGTGCAGGCTTTTATTTCCCTCTACCAGGATCTTAATCTAAGGGCTAGCTGTAGAAAATGTCTGGCTCATGATGCTCCCATGCACCAAGAAGCTGCAGGTCTGTGCTCCCACCTCAGAGTCTCCCCAGTCCCCTTAGTTTTGAGGGGGACCCACTAGTTCTCTAGCACAGAATTCCACTCCAAGGACACCAGGAACCCCTCCCCCTTATCCAACATGCCCTGGCCCCTTTCCCCATTGCCTGAAGAATTAAGCCAGGTTCAAAAGGCCCTCCAAGCATATGGAAACACACCCCCATATTCAAGCAGGAGATGTAGTCTTGCTGAAAACTTGGACAGCAAGATCCCCTGAAGATTAGTTACAACCAAAATGTAAGGGCCACTATCAGGTGTTGAGTACTCCCACTACTGTGAAAACTTAGGGAATAACTAGTTGGGCATACCTGTCCAGAATTAAACCTGTTTCTTATGAGTCACAGGCACAAAAGGAGGACATCATGGCCTACAGATGTAAGGTTTTGGAAGACCTTTGGTACTTATTTAAAAGATTCAACAATCAGCCAAAGGTGGTAACATGATGCTGTAGGTGGAAACAGGAGCTTAATTTTTCTCTTCTTCTTGATTGAACTTCTTTTCTGTTGCTTTAGCCAAGTTCTGGGAAATACCTGTTTTGTCATTGTTGGGCATAGAGGCTGTGCTAATTCCTAGCTGGACACCATGTTGTCACTGTTAATGCTGTTTGCTCTCCCAATTACCATGATCCAGTGTGGGTGAGAATATAACTCTACAGTAAAGATTTCAAAAATTATAGCATCAAGGAATCATCTTCACAGTTGCTAGATTTGTCATCAACATCCCTGGGATAGGGAGTTCTATCTTATGGCTTATCTGGAAAATCTTATGACCATCCCTGCCCTGGCCTCCTTACCATAGCAACCCTGAAATAATCAAACCCTACTAGTTAAGTGCAATTCTCCCCCACTTAATGTATTCCACCTGAACCCCTCTTCTAGCACTATTACCTGGACCTTGGAAGATAGATATCCATATCTCCACTGCATGAATGATTCTGTATTTTGCACTCACATCTGTGTTCATGACACAAAAGTGGAAGCTTCCCTGTGATGCTCTGATCGAACTTTAGTTGCCAAGTTCCCAAGGCAGCAGTAAGTGGGATTCCACTTGTAAGTGAGAAGACAACATACATGGTGCCTTCTGGATCAGAACATACACAGGAGAAACAACTGTCCAGTCCAGGAAGGTGGAAGTACTGCCCACTTCTAGGAAACAAAGATTATCTGACCACCCCCATTGGAACACGGGGAAAATATCTCTATAGACCCAACCTGGTAGCAAAGAATAAACATCACACCCTGTAGGGCTTCTGTCTGTGGCCATGAATGGGAATAAGTCAGAACTGTCACCACCCCCAACTCTTTGGAGAGTCACCTGTTCTTTTACGAGTAGACTTCCTTTGTCTGTCAAGAACTTGGAACAGAAGTGAATATATATAGGGCACCCTTGACCCACCAGGGGTCACTGTCTATAACCATGATAGATCCAAGAATACCAGAAGTAAGCAAGCAATAGAATTAATTCTGGCAGAAATGAGGGCAGTGATAGGATTAGCAGCACCCTGGGGCAGCTTTGTTGTCAACCCTAAGGAAGTTGACTCAAACCCTTAGAAACCTTAGCCACCAACACACATCAGGCATTAAAGAGAATTCAAGTCCTTAGATTGACTGGCAAATGTAGTTCTCCATAAGAGACTAGTGTTGAATTATTTACTAGCTGAACAAGGAGGAGTCTATGAAGTTATTAGTAAAACCTGCTGCATATATATTAACAAATCTGGACAAGTTGAGATTGGCATTCAAAAGATCTATGAGCAAGTTACCTGGTTCCATAGATATAATCAGGGTACTGGCTCCAAGTATATCCGGTTAACTACCAAAAGTACCTTCCCAAGTCTCACCTGTTTTTACTTTTGAAAGCTATCTTGGTACTATTCTTTGTCACTTGCTTGTTTAACCTCTTAGAAAGATTGTGTCTTCTAGATTATACCACTTCCAGATAGAGACAATGCTGGCAGAAGGATTCCAACCCATCCTGTCTACTGACCCAGAGAATAAAAGTGTCCTGCATCTGGGCCCCTTAGATGAGGTACCCAGGGATTTGTACTCCTCCAGTGCTATGCAGGGCTCAGCAGGAAGCAGTTACAGAATATAGACCTCTGCTCTTCTACAGTACCCTTAAGATTAAGAAGGAGTATCTACTCTCTGAGGAAAGAATTAGATAGGAGGTGGGACTTGACTCCAGAGGTGGGGCTCAGATACTGGACCCTATTGAGGACTAGCTAAAACAAAGCCAGAGCAAAAGCAGCTTTCCAGACATCCCAATCAATGTGCCCTATCTATTTACTGTTGCCATTGCAACACCTGGGGGTTACCTCCCCTTTCCATGGCAATGACCTGACAACCCAACTTACTATGCTTTGCCTAAAAATTTCTGCATGACCCACCCCTCAATCTGATATCATAGGAAATCTGGCTGTGCATGTGTGTGCTCTCACTGTGGGTATCTGATACCTTGGCATCAACAGAGAAACCCAGGACTGGCAGGGAGAAACATGTGGCACAGGGAGAAATGTACTGACCTCTGTTACAACCCAAAAGAGCAGGGCCTTATGGTGGCATGTGGTAAATGAGGCAGGTGATACCAATGGATTTAATGTGATTTGAAGCTGTCAATTTTGGAGAACTTATTTCTATAGAAATAGTCACTATTGTGAAAATTCTGATTTAAATGTTTCACACGTAAAAACAGATGAACAATTATTTGGCTTAAAATATTTGAGTAAAACATTTTTGTTCCCACATGACTGTGGCTTTTATTGGACCAACCCACCATTAACAATAATAAAACTTAGATGAAAGACATGAAACAGCTGCTTTAAGGCATAAAGGCAGCCTGGTCAGACAAGGTTTTCTGCGGCAGAATTCATGAGAAAGGGGAGAGTCAATGATGTTTCACATTCACACTGGTTTGAAAATTAACATCATGGGAAGATAAAGTCCCAGAATAAGACAGCCTATCTAGCATGAGGAAAAATAAGCTAAAGTTTTTGTTTTGTGCAAAATAGTGGGGCTTGTGCTTCCTGGTAGGATGGAGTGAATAAAGATGAAACAAAAATAGAAAAACAAAAGAACAGATTCATTTAAAGTGTAAGTTTTAAAGGCCAGAGAGGAATACACAAGATAAGATTCCATAAATAAAAGAGCCCTTGTTAGGAGAAGTGAGAATATTAAACATTTACACACAAAACAGAAAGGTTGTTAAAGAAAAGCCCATGGCAACAAAAATCTCTATGTTATGAGACTCAAATGATTCTGGGAGATACTCATGCGAACTTAACCACAATTATCCAGCACTGCCAATTTTTAGTTAAGTAGATTTTATTTGTAATTAGTTTTATTTTTACAATGTTAAATTTTATATTGCCTATAGTTATCAATACTGTATTATATACTTAAAAATTTGCTACAGGTTGTTATATAAGTGGTTTTATCACAAAGAAAACAATGATAAATGAGGGAGGAAACTTTTGGAGAGGATGAATGTTTGTGGCAAAGATGATAATGATGGCTTCATGAGCTTATCCTTATCTCTAAACACATTAAGTTGTATACATTAAATTACAACAGCTTTTGTCAGTTACATGGATAAAGTCGTTTAAAAACAAAACAGGAGAATCTATGCACCATAAGACTATACTTATAAAGTGAGTCTTTCATAATCTATGTTTTTTTTTGTTTTTGTTTTTTGTTTTTTTTGAGACAGTCTCACTCCATCACCAGGTGCCAGGCTGGAGTGCAGTGGCGCAACCTTGGCTCACTGCAACCTCCGCTCACTGCAACATCCGCCTCCCAGATTCAAGCAATTCTCCTGCCTCAGCCTCCCCGAGTAGCTGGGACTACAGGTGCGCGCCACCACGCCTAGCTAATTTTTTTGTATTTTTAGTAGAGATGGGGTTTCATCATGTTGGCCAGGATGGTCTCGATCTCTTGGCCTCGTGATCTGCCCACCTGGCCTCCCAAAGTGCTGAGATTACAGGCGTGAGCCACCACGCCTGGCCTCATAATCCATGTTTGTTTTAATCATTACCATGTATGTATATACCACTAATATAGTTAAGACACATAATTTTTTGTTCTATGTGTGTTCATTCCATTGAATGTCACTGTCTTTTTGTTTTGAGCCAGAGTCTCACTCTGTTGCCCAGGCTGAAGTGGCTTGCAGTGGCATGATCTTTGCTCACTGCAAGCTCCACCTCCCAGGTTCAAGTGATTCTCCTGCCTCAGCCTCCTAACTATGTCTACAATCATACACCACCATGCCCAACTAATTTTGTATTTTTAGTAGAGATGGGGTTTCACCATGTTGGCCATGCTGGTGTTGAACTCTTAACCTCAAGGATCCACCCACTTCAGCCTCCCAAAGTGCTGAGATTACAGGTGTGACCCACCATGAAGGGTCTTATTTTCTAATTGACCCTAATCTATGCATTTAAAACTGAATTAAAAACCTAGAGTTTAATCAACCTATTATTTAGCAACAACACTTAATGCTTGCACTTTTGATAGTACTAATTTAGTCTTATTACTTCTTACATAATTCCACATTCAGTATTCCCAGGTTATTTCAGAATTGTACATTTCATCCTACATATTTTCAGTAGAAAGTCTTTGTCCAAAATTATACTTTTTTTTCCTCAAGCATATGCTTGATGGTTTTATTTCTTGTCTCCCAGCTATACATCTCTTAAATGGCTTTTTAGAGTTTTCTTTCCTGTATGACTTTTTTTGCCATAAAAGCTGCCTGAAGATTTTCCCACTATCATGTCAAGATTGTTTTCTCAGTGGAAAAATGCTGTTTTTGATTAAGGAATGAGTAATTTACGGAGAACTACCCTCCATTCATGACATTGTGAGTTCTACCGCATGTGAATTCTGGTCTATCATACAAGTGCTGCTCTATTAAGAAAAGGATTTCTCACAAGTTTTCATGGAATAACTTCTCCACTACGAGTTTCTGGAATTGTTCAAGAACCTTCATCCACCTAATAAAAATTATTTCCATATATTTACTGTTTTATCAGTTACCTGATAATGAATTTTCTGGCAAACACCAAAATTGGTGCTTAGCTGAATGAGAGTGCATAGCAATTACAGACATATGGTTTTTCTCCTGTGGATTTTACTCATTTGTTTAAAGGGTAAATTAATAATGAAGGCATTTTCACATTGATGACAGGCATAGAATTTTTCTGACATGATTTCTCCTCTTTGTTTAACAGTTAGAGCTGTGGATGAAGATTCCTCCATATTCCTTTGATCTATAGTTTCATTCTCTCATGTTGTATATGGTCAGCCCAGAGTCTGAAGTTTGTGCCATATAGATGAAATACATATGGATTCTTTCTACCTTGAATTTAGGTAGAACAAAGTGGAAATTTATAAATAAAGTCTTTTCCACACTGATTACAAACATAATGTTCCTGTATTATGTTAGTACTCTCATGTATTTAGTGTTAATGCTATGACTGATGACTCTTAAATATTCATTACTTTTTAGTGTGAGTTCTCTCATGCTGTCTAAGGTTAAAAAATTTACTAAAGGCTTTTCCACATAGAGGACAAACATATGGTTTCTCTCCGGTGTGAACTCTCTTATGAAGTCTAAAGTTATAACTTCTATTGAAGGCTTTACCACATATATTGCATTCATATGGTTTCTCTCCAGTGTGAGTTTTCTCATGTCGTCTAAGGACAGAAGAGTGATTGAAGGCTTTTCCACAGAGATGGCATTGATATGGTTTTTCTCCAGAGTGAGTTCTCTCATGTCGCCTAAGGTCAGAAGATTCAGTGAAGGCTTTCCTGCATATATGACACTCAAATGGTTTCTCTCCAGTGTGAGTTCTCTCATGTCGTTTAAGCACAGATGATTCAGTGAAGGCTTTCCCACATAGATGACATCCATGTGGTTTCTCTCCATTGTGACTTCGCTCATGTTGTCTAAGGTGAGAACAATGAGAGAAGGCCTTTCCACATAGATGACATTCATATGGTTTCTCTCCATTGTGAGTTCTCTCATGTTGTCGAAGGTAAGAACATTTACTGAAGGCCTTCCCACATAGATGACACCCATATGGTTTATCTCCTAAGTGAGTTTTCTCATGCTTTCTAAGGTCAGAGCAATGAGTGAAGGCTTTCCCACACAGATGGCATATCTGTGCTTTCTCTCTAGTGTGAATTATCTCATGTCGTCTAAGGTTAGAACTTTTACTGAATGCTTTCCCACATAGATGACATCCATATGGTTTCTCTCCAGTGTGAGTTCTCTCATGTTTTCGAAGATCAGAGCAATGAGTAAAGGCTTTCCCACACAGATCACATCTGTGTGGTTTCTCTCCAGTGTGAATCATCTCATGTCGCCTAAGATTTGAATTTTTGCTGAAGGTTTTCCCACACACATGACATTCCAAAGTTATCTCTCTAGTTTGAGTCACATTGTGTGGTCTAAGGTCAGAGCTTTGCATAAAGGCATAATCAAATAGATGACTTACATATGATTTATACCTAGTGTAAATTTGCTTGTGTTGATCAAAGGATAACTGGTTACTGAAGGTTTTCCCAAACATTTTGCTTACAAAGTGTTTCTTACTCATGTAAGTAACCATATTTTGAGTCAATGGTATATGTTGAGTGAAATCTTCTCTTAAATCATTACATAGAAAAGGATCATCTTGAGTATGAGATCTCTGGTTTGGGGAAGGAAATGAAAGACTATTAAAGTATTTATCCATACTCATCCATTCATTACTTCATTTCTCTACATATTAATTCTAGAATAATCATTCAGTAGTAGACTCCAGTTACAATTGTTCCTGTATTATGTAACTGCATGTAGAGTTTTTCTGTTGTAGTATCCCAATGAAGAGCTATCTGACTTGTTAAGACTTTATCATGTTTGAAAATTTCAGTACCTAGTCATGTTTATATAACTGTTCTGTTATAAGGCCTCATGTTATGGTTTTGATTTCAAGTTAATTTCTTCACTAAATCCAAACTAACTAAAACTTTCTGCTGGGACAGCTTTGAGTACAGTCAGGTACCTGTACCAAATTCCAAACTTGTTCAATTTCCAGGTTTCTATTTGGAGGAACAGGGTTTGCATGCATAAAGCTTACCATTGTGCTGATGGTTGATGTGTCCTTCTGATCAATATGCTGAATGAATGGTATTTCTTGATGTTTAATGTCACCTTCTTTACCTGAAATAAATGAAAAAAAAAAAAGATGCTATATAGGCATTAGGGGAATAACAATGTTAAATAGTTCTGAAGTCCATTTGAGTGTCTCAAATACATAAAGACAAGGAAAGCATGTCAAATTAACAATACTTTAAGAAGAGTATTATAGAACATTGACTACTGACATTTTTAGCATATAAAAAATTAAGAAGGCAAGTTGAAGAAGGAAGAAAAATTTTGAAAGAAGAAGACCATTTCAAAATGCCATTATGTGAGAGTTTAACTCAAATAAGTTCACAAATATCCCCTTTACAAAAGCCAAAGACAATGACAGAGAGATACTTGGATAAAAATTGATACCTACGAAGTATAATGACAATATCTGAGAAATGTTTCCCTTAAGCTTTTGCCTACATTTCAAAAACACTGCAAATTTAAGAAACCTTCCGGCTGGGCAAGGTGGCTCATGCCTGTAATCCCAGCACTTTGGGAGGCTGAGGCGGGTGGATTTCTTGAGATCAGGAGTTTGAGACCAGCTTGGCCAACATGCTGAAACCCCCTCTACTAAAAATAGAAAAAAAATTAGCTGGGTGTGGTGGTACACACCTGTAGTCCTAGCTACTTAGGAGGCTGAGGCAAGAGAATCACTTGAACCTGGGAGGGAGAGGTTGCAGTGAGCTGAGACTGCACCACTGCACTCCAGCCTGGGTGACAGAGTGAGATTCCATCACAAAAAAACCCCAGAAATCTCCCTTTGGCAACTGTTGGGACCTACTCACTCACTGGCCAAATTCCTCCTCTTCCTATTGAAGCACTGTTTCTTATAGCTCACCTTGCGGTAAGCGTATTCCTTGTGTTGAAAGTTTCTCTACTTGCTCCAAATGGGAAAACACAACTGATTTGCAGAATTGATTGCCTGTTTTTGGGAAAAAGACACATGGATTTTGAGTTCTATGCTGACAACTGTACATGGTTATCAAGTACAGGGCAGGCTACTGGAAAGGGTAAGATAGCCATTGGAGATCAGCCTGGGAAGAGTACCTTGAAGACAACATTGACAGTCCTTCATGAGCAAAGGGAAAACTCTTGAACTTGTTCCCAGACATAAAAGACCTATAATTGCTGATGTCCATGCCTAACTTGAAAGATGTATTGCAGAATCTGGAGTATTTTCAATCAGTGAGAAATCACAGGTTTTCACAGTGTTTGATATTATATTAAAAAATAATCTGATTGGGCCTGGTGGCTCATGCCTGTAATCCCAGCACTCTGGGGGACTGAGGTGGGCAGATCACAAGGTCAAGAGATTGAGACCAACTGGCCAACATGGTAAAACCCCATCTCTACTAAAAACAAAAAACTTAGCTGGGCATGGTAGCATGTACATGTAGCCCCAGTTACTTGGGAGGCTGAGACAGGAGAATTGCTTCAACCCGGGAGGCGGAGGTTGCAGTGATCCAAGATTGTGCCATTGCACCCCAGCCTGGCGACAGAGTGAGACTCCATCTCAAAAAAAATTCAGTAAACACTAGCTGCAGCAGAACAATCTAGGTTCTGTGCAGAACAGTCCCTATGATAGAGTAATTATTTTAATTATGCATTCAAAAGCAGGGTATTCCCATTTTCTGAGTTTGGGAGAGTGAAGAGTAAGAAGGATGTGAAATTGTGGTCGAAAGATGACATTCTAGAGAGATGACAATATAAGTGAATCAATGTAAGTGAAAAGGAAACAAATGGCTGTCAGGTAGTTGTGAGAGTTATAAAAGGATCAAGGCAGAGGGTGAAGTGATAGATGAGAAAGCTGTTCTGGACACATGTAGAATGAACAAATCAATCAGTAAAAAATGGGTGAGTGAATGAATACATATATACATACACAATAAACATAAGGAGACTTACCAATAGAGACCAGATGACTGATGTTCTCCAACATCACATCTCGAAACAGCTTTCTCTGGGAAGTGTCCAACAGGGCCCACTCTTCCCGAGTGAAGTCTACAACTATATCCTCAAAGGTCATGGAATCCTAAAACATTATGGACATTCTACTTCAAACAGTGCTATCTTTGCCAATGTTCAGTGGAGCATGATCAAAGTGACTGTATTAAGGAAGTGTGGGTGGTATGAACAGAAAACTCAAACAGTGTTTGGGGTTCCTGTCCCTGTCCCATTGCTTTAAATGTGAATTAGGAGTCTGGCTTTCAGATATACACAGACAGAAAACTTCACATAGAGAAAAATCACATGAAGTGTGGCATATAACCTGAAGATTTCCCAATAGACTTCTAAGTATAACTTCCAGTTACTAATTATAAAATCTGCATTTAGAAATTTAGAACTAAAATTCTCCTCTCCACCACCTTCATGAAAATCTATAGACTCATCACAAAGGAAGCAGTACTCATAATTTGTCATTTTTGTTTTTTGAGATGGAGTCTTGCTCTTGTCACCTGGGCTGGAGTTCAGTAGCATGATCTTGGCTCACTGCAGCCTCTGCCTCCCAGGTTCAAGCTATTCTCCTGCCTCAGCCTCCTGAGTAGCTGGGATTATAGGCACCTACCACCACACTCAGCTTATTTTTGTATTTTTAGTAGAGATGGGGTTTTAGGGTTTTTGTCATGTTGGCCAGGCTGGTCTCGAACTCCTGACCTCATGATCCGCCCACCTCAGCCTCCCAAAGTGCTGGGATTAGAGGTGTGAGCCACCATACCTGGCCTGCTTTGTCACATTTTAATCATGAAGATATTCCCCTATGAGAACTCAGTGTCCTCAAGAATAAAGACCTGTTAGGAGTTGCAAAAGATCCAATAAGGTCATATGTAAGGTGGTTCCTATGTATCAAACATTTTTAGATACAAGGTACAAATATATTATTCATGAAATGACTGAGAACACTCAGTTGACTGAACAACTTTCATACAGAACTTGATATCAGCAGATGCAGCTTCTTTTTTGTTTTGAACCAGTCTCAAAACATGTGTAAGGATGAATGGCTCAGCAGCACAAGCGAGGGGCTCTAAAATTTGAGTACTGAAAGATGGTCTCATCCTGACACTTTCCACGGTCTGAGGACTTCCTGTCTCAGTTTCCTCTGGGACCTCCAAACACCAGGTGATATGGTTTGGCTCTGTGTTCCCACCCAAATCTTATCTTGCATTGTAATCCCCACATGTTAGCGGAGGGCCTGGTGGGAGGTGACTTAATCAAGGTGGTGAACTTTCCCCTTGCTGTTCTCATGATAGTGAGTTCTCAGTAGATCTGAAGGTTTAAAAGTTTGTGTCATTTCCCAATTTGGTCTCTCTTTCCTACTGCCTTATGAAGATGGTGCTTGCTTCCCCTTTTACCATGATTGTACGTTTCTTGAGGCCTCCCAGTCATGCTTCCTGTTAAGCCTACAGAAGCGTCAGTCAAGTAAATCTCTTTTCTTCATAAATTATCCAATCTCAGACTAATGCACTAAGTACCATTTTCTTTTGTTTCTTCATGTTGTCTCTATATTTATGAGTAAAAAATATCATTTGATGTTCTGGTCTCTCCAGTTTAAAAATTTCCTCAGGGTTTTAAATGTACTATTTCCTATATTCCATCACTTAATGCACAAACAAAATTAAAGAAATAACACTCTAGCTGCTTCCACTTATCAAATTTGATACATTGCTTCCAGTTATCAAATTTGATTTGAGGTTAATTTGGGGACAAGGGTAATAAGAATTTTAGTTTTCTTTTTTAAGTTTTTCAAAGGCACACATATATTCTATCAAAACATTAAGATTTTTAGATAGGAAAAATAAATACGTAATTCCTCATTGTCTTCTCTGGCCTAACCCTATCTGCTTTCACTTTAAGTTAAACAGGCCTCCCCTAGCACCTGAAATACTAGATTAATTGAGCTCACTTGGAAAACATCTGCCTTGTATGAGCTAACACATTCTGCTCTCATTTTCACCACCTACCCTTACTATATTCTCAAGCCCACTCCTGCCAATAACATGGGTATGAGTGAATTTATTTCCCCAATGAGGCCATGAGAGGCTGGTAATGAATGATTTCCCTGAAACTGGATGAGAGAAACAAAAACTTCTCACGTCTCTTTTAAGAATATATAGCCTTAGTAGAGGCCAGATGCCTTACTGTATTGTTGAAAGGAGATTATTTCTTGATGACTCTTTGAGCCAATGTAACCATTCCAAAGCCCTGGGGACTCTTAATTGGAGCTCCTTGAGTACACTTAGAACATTCATGTTAATAAGATGAATCTGTCCATAGGCTGGTAACAGGGGTACATATTTCAGTAGAAAGAGGAATTTCCCACTCACCTGTGATGGCATCATACTAGTTCAGCCACCAACTGTATTCCTCTGGGTTTTCACTCACACCATCCAAGCACTAAGAAGACAAATCTGAGCAAGAAGAAACCATGACACTCCAGTTTTGCTTACAACATCTGTCCCAAAGCCAGGAGCCCCAGTCCAACCAACAAGGACATGCAGTGGGTGGGGGGTGGGTTGGGTTGGTGTCTCTCCTCTTCCAGGGTCAGAAGGAAGAGAATTACTATTCTTGCTAAGAAAGATAAAAACACCTTGATTTTAGAGCTAGATATATGAAAATCATTGAGTTTCATATGCTACCTAGCCCATGGAATTCTGAAATGTTCAATTCCCTCTGATTCCAAATCCTAAGAATCCCTGAATCATGTAGATTGTGGTTGCCACCTACAGATAAATACTGGAATTTCTCTGATTTACTTATTCTTGGTTTGTGTGCTTGCAGGCTTTCTCCACATGCATCTCAGCCCTCAGGAGCTTCCCTCCATTCCTTCTCCCTTCCACTGGTCCTCTGGATACACTTGTTCTGAACGATTCTCCCTTCCATGTGAGGCTTCTAGAAATACCACTCCCTCAAGTCTGACCTTTAGATGAATTCATGCTGAATTTATCTACCAAGCAGCTTTAAATCTCATTTATGATGGTGGATACCTTAAAAGACACACTTTACAAAGTGACATACCTTACAAGAAATGCTAAAGGCAGTTCTTCAAGTTGAATGAAAGGACACTAACAACATGAACACATGAACATATATGTGACATTGTTATTCATAAGAAATACATAGTTTGGTTTTCATCCCCAGTTTCTGGCATAGAGCCCCCTCAAAATCCTTGCAATTTCCTAAGAAATAGAGTTGCTAGGAGAAGTCTTTGTTCTAGTTGGTCTTTGACTTTGGTTCCCAACACAGAGATTGTAATGCCTTGGAATTTCATGGGTTATAGGAGTGTCTTTTGTTCTAATGAGACAATTATTGGGCTCTAACATGGGGGGCAATCACCTGAAAGACCAAGACATGACTAGAAGCCTGGAACATACAGTCCCACCCCCTATCCTCTGTGAAAGGGACAGCGGCTGGAGATTGAGTTGATAACAATTATACATACTAGATGAACACTTCATAAAAATCCCTGAATGATGGGATTCAAAGAGGTTCCTGGTAGGTGAAGAACACATTCACATGCGGAAAGAATGGCACATCTCAACTCCACGGAGACAGAATTTCTAAACCTAGGACCCTTCCAAATCTTGCTGTATATAACTCTTCAGCTGGCTGTTCATTGTAATCTTTAAAATGTCCTCTGCAATAAACCAGCAATACTAAGTAAACTTTTCCCCTGGGTTCTGTGAGCTGCTAAACTCTAGCAAATCTAACATAAGAAGGAGTTCTTGCTGGGTGTGGTGGTTCAAGCCTGTCATCCCAACACTTTGGGAGGCTGAGGCAGAAGGATCACCTGTGGTGAGGAGTTCAAAACCAGCCTGGCCAACATAGTGAACCCCTGTCTGTACTAAAACTACAGAAATTAGCTGGGCCTGGTGGCAGGCGCCTATAATCCCAGCTAATCGGGAAGCTGTGGCACAAGAATTGCTTGAACCAGGGAGGTGGAGGTTGCAGTGAGCCAAGATCGCACCACTGCACTCCAGACTGGGCGACAGAGCGTGACTCTGCAAGAGCAAGTCTCCGGAAAAAAAAAGGAAAAGAAAGACACACACACACACACACACACAAACAGAAGTTCTTAGGAACCTCAAATTTTTAGCAAAGTCAGACAGAGGCTCTTCACTTTTTAAAACATTATTTTTATTTTTTGACTCTTCCGATTGCATAATTTCAAATGATCTGTCTTTGAGTTCACTGGTTCTTTCTTTTGCTTGATAAAGTCTGCTCTTGAGACCCTGTATTGATTGAGTTTAGTTACTGTATTCTTCAGCCCTAGAATCTGTATTGCAATGGTGCAATATCCGCTCACTGCAACCTCCACCTCCTGGGTTCAAGCAATTCTCCTGCCTCAGCCTCCTGAGTAGCTGGGATTATAGGTGCCCACCACCAAGCCTGGCTAATTTTTGTATTTTTGTAGAGATGGGGTTTCACCATGTTGGCCAGGCTGGTCTTGAACTTCTGGCCTCAAGTGGTCCACCCAACTTGGCCTCCCAAAATGCTGGGATTACAAGTATGAGCCATCACACCCGGCCAGATACTTCCATTTCTTTATGGTCAATTATTGTAGATTAATTTTGTTCCTTCAGTAAGGTCACATCTCCTTGATTTTTCAAGGTTGCATAACATCTTCTAGTCTAATAGAGCTGGGCCACTTGCAATAAGATCCCTCTGTTTTTCCTTAGAGCTTTGCTCTGATAGCCTGGTATACTAAATTCATACTTTGTTATTGTCCTTTCCTCCACTAGCTTACATATTCTCCTGGGAGATAAGTCTAAGGGGTCTGTTCCTTTTACCAGTCTCACAGAACCATGGGGGCCACCATAAATCTTCACGTAAGCCTCCTCAAAATTGTCTACTTTGGCTCAGGAGTATAGGAGTCACACTGTAGAAAACGGAGGTATAAGAACATCCATGGCCCCTGTGAGCTTCTAAATATCCACAGGCATCAGGAAACATGGATGTTAGACTGGAAGGTGTGCAAAGCATGACCCATCCTCATGGGCAATCTCAGGATTCTCTAAGTCCTCCAAGAAGCCCAGAAATAGCTTATGTGGGCCTGGGTCACCCCTGCCAGCAGGGAGTAGTACTAAGGTTGAGATCCACCAAGGGCCACAGCTGAGTTATGTCAAATGAGATGTCTAGACCTCAAGGAGCCTAGAAGGACAGATGGCAGAAGCTCAGCCAGGCTCTGGGTATTAAAATAGTGCTAGGGGCTTAAGGTATGTTTTTGGTGGATCTGCTACATGTATATCTTGGATCTGGAGTCCAGCCCATAATCCTAGCAAAAATTAAACACCAAATATGATATTCACAAAAGTGTAATACATAAGTAGAACATCTAAATTCAAAGGGAAATTGCTAATTCCACAAACACGATAGTGGAATTTAATAACAAAAGCACATATATGTAAATAGTAAATATAAATTGTACATTTATCTGAGTTCTAAAGATTTTTTTTTCTGCCTCAGTACAGTAGTAGGTATATTATCACCAGTAAAATCAAAGAAGTATTTCAATTACATTCATGATATTAATAAGTATTAAAAATGAAAGTATGCAAAACCATGAAATTAAGGCTATAGGTGTGATCTTCAAGAAATGTAAAACTTTAAAAACACTCGTAAATCAAGAGAAAGAAAAAGAAAACAGGAGTTATTGGACTTTCCAAATTGTTACAAATTCAGTAGATATTAATAAATGTTAAAAAGATCAAGGAATTAAATACTAAAAGAATGTAATGAATGAACAGATTTGACAGAAATCAATATTTGAAAAGTTTTGAGAGCAAAATCATGAAACTGAGAAGACCCATGGGGGAAATAAAAAAAAAACACTGGTAAATAAAAGAGACTGTATTGGCCGGGCGCAGTGGCTCAAGCCTGTAATCCCAGCACTTTGGGAGGCCGAGGCGGGTGGATCACGAGGTCGAGAGATCAAGACCATCCTGGTCAACATGGTGAAACCCCGTGTCTACTAAAACTACAAAAAATTAGCTGGGCATGGTGG
>NW_016107594.1:5350241-5360463 GCF_001604975.1 Cebus imitator
AAAAAAAAAAAAAAAAAGAGACTGTATTTATTTAAAAGCAGTAATTTAAAATGTAAGAAATGGGAAGAATTATATTCTCACATAAATATATAAAATAAATTTTCAAGAAAACAGTAAAATCTTTCAGTCATAAATAGCAGAAAAATCTGATCAGCCAATTTTATTATTTAAAGTATATATCAGAGTTTAACTGTAAAAGTGATTTGCGAGAGTTCTCACATGTCAAATCACTTATAGTTCCTTTGTATTGTAAATTCTTTTGAAGGTAAAAAGCCTGTTCTCCTAAGTTTATTATGCTAATCAAAATGAACATAAATGCAAAAATAACTAGAAATTTAACCAACAATCTTCATTAATTACACTTGCAAAAATCATTATTACAATTTTAGCCATTTAGCTATTTATTTTGGTCACCTGGCCATTACTGGTTTGGTTAAATAATGACAGAGCATTGTGAAGCGAGTTTATTGCAATAATAAAAGATGATTCCATACTAGAAAACCTAATATTTCCATATAGAAATTTTAAAAATTAAAAAAAAAAATCACATCAATAGATCCTTGAAAAAACATTTTTAAGTAATCTAAATCTTTAAAAATAATTTAAAATCTTTAAAAATCATATCAAATTGGGGGCAATAATTCTTCTTAATCAAGAAGATTTCAACGAATATATTCGGCAGTTAACAAAAGAACCATTTCCACTAAAGGTAAGGCTGGTAAAAGGAGGCTGGCTGGTGCTGATGCCATTTCCCACTGCACAGGATGCCTGAGGTGGGACCAAAACAAGAGGGAAAGGAGAGGGACTATAAAAATGGACTCAAAGAGCTGAAACTGTAGTTATTCTCAGATAATGTGACTGTAAACTTGGAAAAAGTAGACTGCGCTTTAATTATCAACACTAATAAGAACATTTAATAAGTGGGCAAATCTATTCTGAATATATTGAAATCAGTATTTCCTGTTTAGTAACATTAATCCTTAAATGAAGCAAACATACAAAATCATTATCTATTTACAACAGCAAAATATTATGAGTACCATTTGAAATAAATTTGTAGACCCACATAAAGAAATTTTAAAATTTACTGAGGACATAAAAATGACATGAATGAAGCCCAAAATCTTATTATTAGATTGGAGGACACAGTGACATAAAACCCCAGTGAATGCAGACTCAGGGCAACCTAGACTTAAAAGTCACATGTGGTCTTCCACATGAAAAAAAATTACAATTAGTCTAAAAGTCATTTTGTCTAAATTTTGATTTTTGTTGAGGATACTGTCATAATAATTGTGAGAAGAAAAAAAAAAGTAAACCTATGTTATTTGGAAATTTAAAATAAGTCATACAAATATTTATACAATATTAAACAATATCATAAGCAGACTGAATAAAACATAATATTTTATCATATAAAATAGCTTATGTCTTACTGAGGAAAATATAAAATCAAAGGGCATAAAGGAAGGATTCTGGTTTTACTGCAGAAACATTATAAGACACCAAAGTGAGAGAGAGAGAGAGAGAGAGAGAGAGAGAGAGAGAGAACACAGAATGTAAAATAGCCTCTACTATACATCAAAAATGAGTCACGTAAAAAATCCATTTTACATATATGTCTACAATAAAATTTATTCAGCCTCACAATTACTTTGTGAATTGGAAATAAAATGAGTTGTTGTTTTATCCAAATCCACAAAAAACATACATAAAGTATCAAGCTCTGGTTAAAGTAGTAGATGAACTTTATGTGCTAGTGGTAGGTAAGAGTATTTATACAGTTTGTGGGCTGCATCTTGCTAGAATATATTACAATACAAAATGCACCATTTATATGCCCTGCGATCAAACCACCAACTTACCCAAGGTGGAGGAACCCTCAGACATTGGCAGAGAAGTCAGTGTGCTAGAAAGCATTCTTTACAAATCTGTGAACATCAAGGTCTCCTTGGAACAGATGTGCTGTTAATAATTTCCAAAACTCCCTACTGTTAGACACTTAGGTTGATTCCATTTTTAAGAAACAATTACTGAATAAAACACACTCCATCGTGTGGATGAAATGTCACCTGAATTTGTCATAGCTATCATTTTCTAAACTCTCCCTTATAATCCAAATTATCAATATTTTGAGGCCAGATCCAGACTGATTCATTGTTTTAAGCTTCCAATGCATTATACAATCAGACAGAACAAGTTTCCTCTTATCAATCTTCTTTTCCAGGATTTGTCAGATATTCCTGATATTAATTCACTACTAATATGCACAGTTTCTCTAATCATAGTTCACAAACATCTGATAGTGCATCATCCCTAAACGATCCATACTGGCCTCACTGACACCATGGGCCTACTTCCCATCTGTAATCTATGTCTGGGTGTGAAGCCCTTCCCATATGATCCCCCAAATGTAACTTCACAAGTTCGAATTCACTGGGTTACAGTGTGATAGTGTGAAGATTGGAGGGGATTAAGGGAAGGCTGTGGGTGAGTTAGGAAATGTGTTAGGCAGGGTCAGAGATTAGCATATCCTAAAAACAGCATTTAAGGAGGAAGATGACAGAACAATCAATGAATAACATGACTTTTTCCAGTGAAAGTGCCATTTCTAATCGTTTTCCACTTTTCTTCTCTGAGCTTCTTTCTTAGGTAAGATCCGTCTTGAGAAGTCACTGGTGAGTATTAGGAACATGCATTTCAGGACTTCCAATCAACATACCCTCGTCTTTTCCCACAATCACATATATGGGGCCAGAACTCAACATGTTAAAAAGACAATTTTCTGCTTTTCACTGAACCTCCAGGAATTCAGGACAATAAACTTCTACACGGAGACCAACAGGTGAGTTCTTCTGACCCTTCCTTCATAACACCCTTCTCCCCTAGTGAAGTCCACAAACACCCTTACACGGCAGCTGTGGGTACACAAACTGGTTCCACCCCTTTTAGTCATAGAGCCTGAAGTCTTTGCTAGTACCTGCTGAGCACAGGGTCATGGGTGAGAACAGGCAAGGCTTTTTCTTTCTCTGGTTCCTGAGCTTCCCAGGCTTTCTCTCATTTCTGGATCTTAAATACCCAAATCCCACTGCCCTTTCTCCTTCAAGCTGCCTTCCCAGAACCAACACCTCCTCCTCATTAGAAAGATACGTATGTTCTGTGCTTACTTTAAAAAGTCTTGTCGTGGGGCAAGTGGAAAGGTGAACAGAAGTCAGGAGAGAGTAAACAGCATCAGAGTAAACAGGAATGACATAATTTGGATGCGATAGTGGGAGTTTTCCCTTATCATCCCTGCTCCCCTAATGATTTCAGATCATATTTCACACACTTAAGTAAGAGCAATTTGTCTTTCATGGTTTTAATCATATTGATTAAAAGTATTTGTCTTTTCCAGAACATCACATTAAGTCATCCAAAAACATAAAAATTGAAAATATCTAATTGTTGGAACAGAAAAATATAAAAAGTTCAGCTTTGGAAATACCTTTGAGCAATGTATTCATTATGAACAGATGGAATCTGTTGGAACAAAGTTCTAGGACAATCTAGCCCAAACTGCAATATTTGCAGAAAATGGCACAAAGAAAACTTGACACTTATACTTAGTTGGGAACTTTATCCCACAGCCATTAAATACAAAGATCATACAAAGGAAGGGAGGAAGCTGTTGAATATTAAACTAACTCAAATCATCAATATCCTTACGAAGTGCACACTGAATTAGTGTAAAAGTATTTATTAAACAACAAAAAGTATTTTCAGTATATAATTAAGACTGAAAAGTATTGAGGTCACTTAATCTTAACCTGACAATAAATTTAAAAGGGAAAGTAATTTGGAAATCAGAAAACCATCTAAGGAATTTGGGAATTACGCTTCTGCTGCCCCCTCTGCTAGTGATGGTCAAGGCCTTCTCTTTGTTTTCTGCCCTCCTTCACATCTCTGCTGATTCCCGTCTTGACTATTTCCATTCACCTCGCTACTTCTTGCTCAGGTCACTCTCCTTCATTCTCAGTTTGTCTAAATTTTTCAGACCCATCCACTTCCCATCTTCTAAATTTCCTTCCCCCTTTCTTCCTCGCCGGCCCTACCTCTCTCTTCTGTTTTCTCCTCACTCCCCTGCCCATCTCGACACCCTCAGCGATGCAAAGAAGCCCATGCCAAGGAATAGCCCACTTCTAAGTGGGACATTGGAAAGGTAAACACCCGACAGTCACTGCCAGTGGGAGGTGACTGTGCAGGACACGGGGTGTTACAGGGTTGGGCAGGTCCCCTAGCCCAGTCCCGGACTGAGGGTCCTGTCTGAGGCGGTGACCCCAAAGCCAGGGGTCTGCGGAGACGGGGGGCCTGGCCGAGGGGAGGAGGGGGAGTTACCTCAGGGAGGACCGGCGTCTGCCGAATCCCAGGCCTGCCCTGAGGGGCCGAGAGGGGCGAGTCTGGGGACGACGGGAGACCAGCCACGTGCCGAATGGGACCTGACGCCGCGCGGACAGGATGGGCTGACGGTGAAGAGAACTAGGGTGGAAGGGCCGGACGGGGACGACCTCAGTGACGGAGCCAGACAAGGACGCAGATCTCGCAGCTGAGCGACAGGCTTCGGAGCATTTCAGGGCGCCGCGGGGCTGCCCGCCGACGAGGGGGCGGTTGCCGAGCTTGTGACGTCCGCGGATACCCGCGGCCCCCGAGAGTGGAGGACGGCGCGGGAAGGGGCCTGCATGGCATGGTTTGGCCACAAATACCGCAGCGCACTCACCCGAGCGGACCTGGGCTTCGGAGAATCCCTTTCCGGGTCAACAAAACACCCCTCGCGCGAGGGGCGGGGCCCGTACGTGCAGTGGCGCGGAAACAAGGAGGCGGGGCCGGGCAGGGGCGGGGTCTCGGGCAGGGGCGGGGCGCTCCTGAGCTTCCGCCTCGCCGCGCGTTTTCGGCCCCTCCTGTCTCCCAGCCTGGCCGATAGCGCGTGTTTGCGTTCGGTTTCGTTTGGCTGCTTTCCGTGCACCCTGGGGCCGCGCTGCTTCCGGCCGACATCCTGTTAGGTAAGAGGCTCGTGAGGCTGTTGAGCCGGGGCGGCGCTGCTCCAGTGTCGGCGGGCGGCGTGGACACGAGTCCGTAGGTGCCGGCAGGAGCCGGAGTAGGCTGGGGACCCTCGCGAGCCCGCACTGCGCCTTTGGGGAGCGACGGTGTGAGGCGCGCTCGGGCTCCGCGTTAGCCCAGAGGCGGAGGCGCAGCCGGGGTCGAGCCCAGGGCGGAAGGGGTCGGGACCGGGCGGGGCCCTGCCCTGGACACCTCGCCGGTGGGCTGCTCCGCCGGCTTTCGTTCCTACTTTGAACCTGTCCAGCTCCGCACCTCAGATGGTTTATAAGTTCGGTACCTTTGGAACAGGCGTGGATGGCATCCCATAATTTGCTTATGTTATTAATTTGTAAATGTAATATCACTATCTGAAAGTTTTTTCATTTGAAAGGTATCTTCATATACTGTATTATGTACATATATATATATTTATTTCTGAATCTTGTTTCCAGTACACCTAATGGGACTTGTAAAGTGGATACTGTTAAGGAGATAGGTGGATTTTGCTTTTAAATAGTAAAGACTTAATTGGTGACTATTACAGGTATTGATCGACTTACGACCTATGCAACTTACGACCATTCGACTTTACGACCACAATCGCTAGCCACGACTGCTCCACGTCTAGCAGCGCAAACGTTGCCCAGCTGGGCGTACAACAGTGCGGACCAGCTTCCAGCAGCACTACCATCTCCACGTGCATATAGCCTACTCAACTTACGACCAAATCATGTTACGACCGGTCTGTCGGACCCCATCGCGGTCGTAAGTCGAGCACTAGCTGTACTGGGATCGTTGATGAAGATGTCTATTTTTTAAAAAATGAACATTGAAAACAGTAAAATTGGATTTCTGGATTTCATTAGCATCATTTATATCTTAATTTAAATGTGAAATATGTAGGTTAAAAACTCATTTTTATTTACGTTGGATACTCCGAGGTTTGTGCTGCCAATGATTATTTCCAAAAAAATGCACACTCTGGTTTTCCCAGAAGTAATGCTAGTTTCTCAATGTTTTGAGTTTACTTGATATTAATGTTTGCCCTGTAATCATGTGAAGTTTTTGAAGAAAACTTTCTCTTAGCCGGTGGAACATAAACTGCCCTGGAGTTCATATAGAGGCGGGGCACACCCTGTGCCCTGCTCCTCCATTTCTCCAGGGCGGAATTGACCCTCTCTGAGCTCAACTCATTACTTTTAGACCTGCTACAAACTAGACGATAATGAGCCGGAACGCCGCATCACTCGGAGTCAGGTGGTCTTCACATATGGGCTCCCCGTTTATTTTTACCTCACCACCCTCTCTTTATGTTGGAGTCCAGTGATAGAAATCTGCCTGTGTAACCACTTGGGTTAACTCTTGCACATGTGGACTTATATGCAATGTGTGGCTTGGGGAGCGTCCAGATCAACCGAAGTGATAAATGATTCCTCTTGGGTGGGACCACGTCACGGAATGTAAAGTGGTTCTTCTGCCTCTGCCTCCTGGGTAGCTGGGATTACAGGTATGCACCACCATGTCTAGCTCATTTTTTTATTTTTAGTAAGAGATGGCTAGTCTGGTCTTGCAGGTAATCTGCCCACCTCAGCCTCCCAAATTGCTGGGATTGCAGGCGTGAGCCACTGCATCCAGCCTGGATTGCAAATCTTTTTAGGAGAAGTAGAGCTCATAGGATGGCTGTAAACCAACTTTGTCCACCCATATGCTTGAGTCTCTGTTTCCATGGCTGGGAATTAGGTTTGATGAAAGCTGAGAATTGACAAGAAGTGACAGTACATTGACTTATAATTTCTTCAATTTATGTGTTCATCCCCTGTTACAGGAAAATAGTTTCTAGGTACTCCATTGGAAAAACCACTTCAGTAAAGAACTCTAGTGCCTATTTCAGGAAAAAATTCAGCCCTATGTAAGTAGTGTTTATTTTAATGATCATCATTTCTGAACCACTCTCTGATCTAAATAATTGTCATGTGGACATTATCTCACCATTGGCACTGAGAATAGATAAGTATACACATACCAGAATACTAGAACTTTAAATCACACTCTCCCTCCAAAATAAAACCTGGAGTCACTCTCTGTCCTCTGTGAACCCAGGCACACTATTTGTTTCTGTCATCTAGCTGAATTTCTTTATGGGGACTTTTGACTTGCTTTTTGCAGTTAGAAGTCCAGCAGAAAGCAAAGATGAATAGAAAATGCAACACAGGAGTAGAATACATTGAGAATCCTTTGGATATAGCCAGGAAAAGCATAGGGACTTGATATTATCTTTCTGATTTATTTGAAATGAACATTATAGTATGTATACGTTACGTTATATGCTAGAATGGTGGATTGAGTGGATTTCAGGTCTGATAAACGTTTCTGACAGCTAGCGTAATGATAAGATGAACCAGCAATAGGAGGCCAAATGTCTCCAACTAAGTTTGTGTTGAGGAAAACTCCTATAAGGGTTAGGGTTATGGTTTTAGAGTTAGGGTTAAGGGATAAGGTTAGGGCTTATGTTTAGGTATTAGGGTTAGTGTTAGGGTTAGGGCTAGGATTATGGTTAGGGTTAGGAGTAGGGTAGGGCTAGGTTGGGATTGGGGTTGGGGTTAGGAAGGAAATTCTGCAGTTCCTCTGCCCCACCCTGGCCTGGTCTCAGCATACTGGAGGTTGTCAGAGTACATATTTTACTTTTATTTTTTTATTTATTTTTTGAGATGGAGTTTTCTTATTGTTTTCTAGGTGAAGTGCAATGGCGCTATCTTGGCTCAGGGCAACCTCTGCCTCCTGGGTTCAAGCGATTCTCCTGCCTCAGCCTCCCAAGTAACTAGAATTACAGACATGCGCCACCATGCCCAGGTAATTGTGTATTTTTAGTAGTGACAGGCTTTTCTCTGTTGGTCATGCAGGTGTTGAACTCCCGACTCAGGTTATCCAACTGTCTGGGGCTCCCACAGTGCTGGGATTACAGGGTGAGCCACTGTGCCCTGCTTTATTTTTAATAAAGTTGACATTATCCATTTTTTTCTTTCATCATTTGACTTTTGCTGTTGTAACTAAAAACTCATCTTCAAATAGAAGGTCATGTTCATTTTCTTCTAAAATTTTTACAGATGTGGATTTTAAATGTAAGTCTATGAATTATTTTGAATACATTTTTGTGTAAGTTATAGGGTTATGTTTTGTTCATTTTTTCCTATATGGTTCCCATTGTTCTGTCACCAATGGTGAAACAGACATCGTTTTCTTCATTGAATGTCTGTCGTCCCTTTGCCAAAATCAATTCACTGTATTTTCCTGGGTCTGTTTTGGGTTCATTTTCATTTATCTGTTATGAACTATTATCATTTTCATTTATCTGGCTATGAATCCTATGCTCTCTCTCTTTCTAGCTAGCCTTTAAGCCACCCAAACCTTAATGGTTTAATTTCATGATTATATAAACCCATACATGCCCATTTAAAGTGACAGGTACATATCACTCTAAAGATGAGAACTGAACAATACACTTGGAATAAGGACATGATAATACTCCATGTCAATTTTATCACTCCAATAATTGTCAAGAGATCTCTGAAAAAAATCACTTCCATTTGATATCACATTGTGAAAACCGTATAATAAGTTGTGATTTCATAGCCAGGTACTTTGACGAGATTAGAAACAAAGCCAAAAGACGGTATTAAAGAGTGAGGTGATGGTCGGGCGCAGTGTTAGTCTGTTTCCTCACCAGCAGCACATTTTCTTTACTGCTTTAGCTTTCCAATGTGTTGGGATCCAGATGTGTGAGTTCTTTGTTCGTACGTCTTTGATGTTGCCTGTTCTAGGTTAAAAACAAGGCTTGGTGCAGTGGTTCTCGCCTGTAATCTCAGTGCTTTTGGAGGCCAAAGTAGGTGGATCACTTGGGACCAGGAGTTCGAAACCAGCCTGGGGAAAAATAAGATTCTCACATCCGAAAATATTTTTTAAAAGTTAGCTGGGAGTGGTAGCCTGTGCCTGGAGTCCTAGCTGTTTGAGAGGCCGAGAGGCTGAGGTGGGAGGATTGCTTGAGCCCAGAAGTTTCAAGCTCTGGTGAGCTGTTATTACAGCACTGCAATCCAGTGTGGGTGACAGGGCAAGACCCTGTCTCTAAAACAAACAAACAAACAAAAAAAATGAAAAACAATTTTCTGAGAATTTGGACTGTGCTGAATCAATGTGGAGGTTGAAAGAATTTTCATCTTAAAAATACTGAGTCTACAATCCTGAATAAGGAACATCTTTGCATTTATTTACATATTGTTTGATTTCTTTCAACTGTTTTTCTAAGTTTGATGAATGCATATTTATACCTTTGTTTTAAATATTTATACTTAAAGAGCTTCGGTTCTGAGGGGTGCTATCGTAAATGGTATTGCCTTTTTAAAATGGCACACTCCAGTTTTCCAACTTTTTCATACATAACTGCTTATACATAGGATGTCATTTGACTTTTGTCAGTTTGTCATGTACTTTACTTCTTATCTTCATCCCTCTGCTGGGGATGGTGGGTTCCCTTTTAGCTGTTTTTTCAAAATTCGTGGCATGGAATTGTCAGAGCAGTGGACTTCAAAAATTGATGGGCGGGGCGCAGGTCACCTAAGCATCTTGCACCTCCAGGGACGGCTGATGGGGGCACGAATGCTGCCTTCTGGACCCTCTAGAGGCGTGTGCATTCTGGTGCAGATGCCCTGGGCCTCCATGGGGCAGAGCCAAGCCTTTTCCTTAGGTGCCTGCAGGGACACTTGGAGAGGACCCGGTCTCCTCCTCCTCAGGACCCACTTGGGAGACCCCAGTGTCTTTACAGGGACCCCTGGTAGTACCCAGCCTCCTTCTCAGGACCTACCCAGCAGGTACTGCAGTCCCTAAAGGGAAACCTGGAGAGGTCCTAGTCTTCTCCTTAGGACCCACCCAGGAGATGCAGCTGTCCCTACAGGGACACCTGGGCACTGTGGCCAGGGAGGACCCAGCCTCCTCCTCCTCAGGACCGACTGGGGAAGCTGTTGCTTCAGGACCCCCAAGGCTGCCTGAGGAAAGGTGAGGAAAAAGCTTTTTCTCAGGGCTCTGAGTACTGAGGTGGCCGTGTTGTTGGTTTTATTTTACAGAAGTGGCCTCATTGAGTGGCTTTGACACTCATTAC
>NW_016107594.1:5360514-5365538 GCF_001604975.1 Cebus imitator
TTTTTACCGATTTAGGTTTGTTTGGGGTAGATCCGGGAAAAAGAAGGGAGAAACCCTGAGAGCAGCCCGGGGAGCCCCAGGGAGACACGCATCCCACTACTTGCTTTTCTTGCGTTCCAGTGGCTCGTTTTTCTTGGTGTCAAAGTACTTGAAAAATATTGAAGAACAGATAGATGTGAGTTTTTACATTATTTTAAGCGTAAATAGTGTACCTTGTCTGTTAAAAAGAATTTTAGGCAAAATAAATTTAAACAGTTTATTTGAGCAAAGGAACAATTCATGAATTATGCACGAAACACCAGAACAGAAATCAGGGCTTGGGGCTGCAAGCTCTTAGTGGTGGCAGCTAAGTGAGGTTCCTCATTGGCTCCTGCTAGGCAACTGCCTGTTGTGGGGTTGGTTCCCTCAGCGTCCCTAGTCATACAGCCCACTGGTGGCTGGGCTTTGTGTTATTGACTGGTTGGTTTGTTAATTTTTTTTAAGTTGGTTTAAATGCCTCCAAGGTCGGTTTCCATTTGCTCAGGGAAAAGCTTAGACTAACGGCCTCCCTTTATTTGCTTTAACATGTCAAAACCATAATTCATTTTCATTTTGCTTTCCTGGCATTAATAGAAGTAAATTTACATTTTTGTTGTTATTCAGAAAGTTGGCTTAATTGACAACCTATTTGCAATGTGCATAAAATAATGTCTTTCAATCATTGGCATCTTACATTAGATGAAATATGTTAACTCTATTAAGCTTTGTTATTAAACCATAACAGGAGTTGAGTTTCTTTTTTTTTCCTCCTAGGCTTTAAGCATTTAAAATATACTCAGGCGTCTCCTAACAATGTACATACTTTCCGAGACATTTGTCCTTAGTGGTTTCATCTTTGTGCGAATACAATAGAGTGTCCTTATGAAACCTAGATTGTGTAGCTCACTCCACGCGTAAGTTATATGGTATAGCCTATTCCTCCCAAGCCACAAACCTGTATTTAGTCACGTCTCTGTACTGAATGCTGTAGTCAACTCTAACACCATGGTGATTGTTGATTGTGATCCCAAAATACCTGAGACAGGTCTCAGTCAATTTAGAAAACTTATTTTGCCAAGGTTTAATCCTTGATACATCCTTAGGAGGTCCTGATGACATGTGCCCAAGGTGGTGAGGAAAGAGCTTGCTTTTATACATTTTAGGGAGACGTGACACATCAATCAATATGTGTAAGATGTGTAATCATTTGATCCAGTAAGGCGGGATGACTGGAAGCAGGAAGTGAGGGTGCTTCCAGGTCCGAAGTAGATAAGAGACAAAAGGTTGCATTTTTTTGAATCCTTGATCAGCCTTCCACTGAATACGCAATGTAGTCTGACTCAGTGAATCTGCATTTTTACATAAACGATAGTGCAGAGGAATGGCACGATCTTGGCCAACAACAACCTCCACCTCCTGGGTTCAAGCAACTCTCCTGCTTCAGTCTCTCGAGTAGCTGGGATTACATGCATGTACCACCATGCCGGGCCAATTTCTGTACTTTTAGTAGAGATGGGGTTTCTCCATGTTGGTCAGGCTGGTCTCGATCTCCCGACCTCAGGTGATCTTCTCTCCTCGGCCTCCCAAAGTGCTGAGATTACACGCGTGAGCCACTGTGCTTGGCCAGGAAGCGTATTTTGATTCTGATATTGTCAACTGTATTTCAGGCATAGCTTATTTTCCTCAGAGCATTAAATACTGCTTTGGTATTTTATTACACAACTAAAGCACAGATCCCTTTTTATTATCTTCATTACTAGCTATACTGATACCTAAATTTAGAAACACTCCAGAGTATGGGCTTGCAGTCTTTGTGATCCTCTAAAAGGTAAATTATTTTTTCCAGCAAGACACAGTGACACTTAAAGTCACATCGAATGTCTTGCCAGTGTTGTTTCTCTAGTTTCATCAATTTCTGCAAAGCGTCATTGGGGGAGTAACTCTGACTATCCCTTTGAACACCTCTGTATTAAAAAGCATCATGATGAAACATTGAATGTGGTCACAAAATCTGTTTACAGTCTTCCTGTCTGTGAATATTTTTTCAAGTGACAAATATTTGCTTCTGTTATATTGTAATTAGAAGGAATCCTCTGCTAGGAAACAAAGACAAGCATTCATTAGAATAAGTGATCCAGTCACAGTGAATCCAGTTGCTATTTCAATTTTTTTTTTTTACAAAGTTATACTTTTGAAAGTGTCCAGCTGTAAATTGAAATAGTCTCCTAAAGAGTGAACCACGCCACAAGAAAAGATATATGATAAATATGTTTACATATATTTGTTATTTTAACATAAAACCTGTAAAAGAGGCATTTCCTTGAAATTATGTTTGTATAATTTATTTCGCAGCATCGTGAATGCTTTTATTTTAAAAATGAGTAGTGTCAATTACTGCTAATTATTAGTACAAATAATTAAGCAGATATTTGAAAAAAAATAGAACTTTATAGTAAAGGGTTTATTTTAAATTAGTTTTAGATTCATAATGAAATCTAAAATGAGAAGAAAATGCAGATTTCCTATCAAGACCCAACCTAGTTTCCGCTCATATTAACATATCAACATGTAACAGATATGTTATTAACATCTTTTTGTTTTGAGATGGAGTCTTGCTCTGTCACCCAGGTTGGAGTGCAATGGCACAATCTTGGCTCAGTGCAACCTCCATCTCCCATGTTTAAGTGATTCTCCTGCTTCAGCCTTCCAAGTAGTTGGGATTACAGGCACCCACCACGACACTTGGCTATTTTTTTGTATTTTTAGTAGAGATGGGGTTTCGCCATGTTGGCCAGGCTGACCTGGAACTCCTGACCTCAGATGATTTAACCGTCTCAGCCTCCCAAAGTTCTGGAATGACAGGCATGAGCCACCATGAGCCTGTTAGCTGTATATTTGCTTTGGCTGGGTATCTGTCGAGATATTTGCCCAGTTTTAAAATCACTTATGTATTTTGTAAATATCTTTTCATGTCTGTCTTGTCTTTTTGTTCTATGAATACAATTTTTCACAGAATATTTAGCTTTATAAAGTCTGTTATCAATATTTTCATGAATTGGCATTTGATGATGTGTGTTAAAACTCAGTACCAAATGCAATGTCACATAGATTTTCTTTTAGATTTTTTATAGTTTTGCATTTCAAATTTACAGTCTCTGGACTATTTTGAGTAGGTTTTTGTTTTTTAATTTGTGTATATATTCATTTCATTCTACATGGCTTCCAAAGTCTTCCATCACCATTTTGGGAAGGATATGGCTACAGTGTGCTTCATTTTGGTTTGAATTTCCAAAATTATTACATTGAATAAACTGAATATTGAATTTTATAGGTATTTCAGGACAGCCTGGAGTGGGTGCACATCCGCTGAGAAACTGTGAGGAAAAGCATCTGTGCTGAGTTCCAGTGCCACCAGAGGGCGCATGAACCCACCCCCTGACCAACTTCCCTCTGAGGTGCCAGAAGCAGTGAGGAGTTTCGACTGAGGGTCCTGTCAACTAAGTTTTGTTCATTAGTGAGTAAAAAGCTTCGTTTCCACGGCCCTGAGTGCAGAGAAGAGAGTTTTTAGAGTACTCAGCAAAGGAAGAAATTCATCTAGAAAAATGAAATCCCCAAATCCCATCCTTACAACTACACCCTGATGTCATTGTCAGCGTCCCAGACACAGTGGCTGCTAACATGTATTCTCACAGTGGCCTCTAATATAATAATCACACTGTGCCCTAACATTATTATGATATCCATACCATGCCCTAACACCAATATAATATCCACACTATACTTTAATGCTAATCTGATATCCACACCGTTGCTTCTAATACTAATGTAATACTGTCTACACCGTGCCCTAATGCTAATGTGATATCTACACTGTTCCGCAACACCAACATAATGTGCACACTGTACCTAACACTAATATCCACACCGTGCCATAACACTAATATATCCACACAGTAGCCAGTAATACTAATATGATATCTAAATGGAGTCTGTTGACATTGAGGCTTTTATAAGGGTTCACAGTTTTTGATGAAGCATAGCCTCTATAGTAGATTTTGCTGATGTCTCTGCTTTTCCTTCATGATATTGATATGGCTGTTTTAAAATGTAATTTACTTTTTAATAATGTCATATTTCTAGGAAATTTCCAGTAGCAGTACAAAATATAACCTATTTTTTTTCTTAGATTCCCCAGCAGTTATTGCTGTATCAGATTTGCAGTGTCCCGGAAAATACTCCGGTATATTTTACCCAAGGCTTGGTCACTTTCCCAGGTTACCACCACATAACCCCTAGATCAGGAAATCAGCATGGTTCCTACATGATAATTCAGTTCACAAACTCATTTCACTTTAACCTCCTGCCCCATCTGGGAGTATAATGTGTTTTTTCATTATGATACAGTTTTCCTGGCACTGTTCCCAAGACTTTCCTGCATATTTATGATCTTGACACATTTAAAGAGCATACAAGTTTTTGTTTGAACACCTTTGTTTTCAGGTCTTTGGGGTATATACCTAGGAATGGAATCATTGAGTCGTACAGTAAATCTATTTGTAACTTTGAAGAAATACCAAATTATTTTACACATAGGCTGCACCATTTCGTATTGTCGCAAGCAGTATTTGATAGTTCAAGTTTCTGCGCATCTTTGTCAACACTTCTTTTTTTAGTGTAACTATTCTAGTGTGAGTTAAGGGGTCTCTTTTTTTTTCCCATTTAGTTGATTGATTTTTAGGTTTTGGAGTACATGTGAAGAACATGCAAGATTGTTGCATAGGTACACACGTGGCAGTGTGATTTGCTGCCTTCCTTCCCATCACCTATATCTGGCATCTCTCTCCTTGCTCTCTCTCCCCAGCTCCCCACCCCCTACCTTTCCTACCCTATTTCCCCCCAACTGACCCCAGTGTGTAGTGCTCCCCTCCCTGTGTCCATGTGTTCTCATTGTTCAACACCCGCCTATGAGTGAGAACATGCGGTGTTTGATCTTCTGCTCTTCTGTC
>NW_016107594.1:5368099-5383067 GCF_001604975.1 Cebus imitator
TGATCTTTTCAAAAAACCAGCTCCTGGATTTATTGATTTTTTGAAGGGTTTTTTGTGTCTCTATCTCCTTCATTTCTGCTCTGATCTTAGCTATTTCTTGTCTTCTGCTAGACTTTGAGTTTTTTTGATCTTCCTCCTCTAGGTCTTTCAGTTTTGACGTTAGTGTGTCAATTTTTGATCTCTCCTTGCTTCTCATGTAGGCACTTATTGCTATATATTTTCCTCTAGAGACTGCTTTAAATGTGTCTCAGAGATTCTGGCAAGTTGTGTCTTCGTTCCCGTTGGTTTCGAAGAACATCTTTATTTCTGTCTTCATTTCGTTGTTTATCCAGTCAACATTCAAGAGCAAGTTGTTCAGTTTCCATGAAGCTGTGCGGATCTGGGCTAGTTTTTGAATTCTGAGTTCTAACTTGGTTGCACTGTGGTCTGAGAGACTGTTTGTTATGATTTCCGTTCTTTTGCATTTGCTGAGGAGTGATTTGCTCCTAATTATGTGGTCAATTTTAGAGTGTTATGTGGTGCTGACAAGAATGTATATTCTGTGGATTTGGGGTGGAGAGTTCTCTGGGTGGACGTTCTGTTTTTTGATGATGAGGTTATTTCTGTTTCTTGGTTTTCCTTCTGACAGTCTGGCCCCTCTGCTGTAGGTCTGCTGAGGTCCACTCCAGGCCCTGCTTGCCTGGGGTTCACCTGCAGCAGCTGCTGAACAGTAAGGGTTGTTACCAGTTTTCTTCTTCTGCTATCTTTGTCCCAGAAGGATACCCGCCAAGTGTCAATCTGATCTCTCCTTTATGAGGTGACTCTTTGGATATACAGGGGTCAGGGAGCCGCTTGAGGAGATGGTCTCTTCTCTATAGGAGCTCAAAATCTGAGCTGTGGGCTCCATTGTTCATTCAGAGCTGCTGGGCAGGTACGTTTAGGTCTGCTGCAGCAGAACTCATAAACCACTTTTTGTTCCCAGGTGTTCTGTCCCAGGGATTTAGGGCTTTATGAGTTTCCGTTATGCTGCTGCCTTCTTTTTTTTTTTCCTTCAGAGCTGCCCTGCCCAGCAAGGAGGCAGCCTAGTCACTGTCTGCCTGTAGAGGCTTTGCTGAGCTGCTGTGGGCTCTGCCCAGCTGCCCAGTGAACTTCCCTGCAGTCCTGTTTATATGGGTGTAGTTAGAACTGCCTCGGCAATGGTGGCCCGCCTCTGTTAAGGCAGAGCCTCACTGCAGTGGTGGGTTGCCTTGGCAATGGTGGGCTGCCTCAGCATTGGCTGACTACATCCATAGTGGCGGGCTGCCTCGGTAATGGTGGATGCCGCTCCCCCACAGAGCTGAACTGTCCGGGTTCAGCTGTGCTTGCTGTGAAACTCTCAATCCAGAGAGTTTCTGATTGCTGTTCTTTTGTGGGGGTGGGACCAGCCGAGCCTGATTTTTTTTTTTTTTTTTTAAAGTTTGTGTTCCAGTCTCCCGTTGAAGAGGCGCCGGGTCCGGCGACTCACTGTGCTGGCTTAAACAGCGGCACTGAGATTTGTGGTGCTTTTTTTGCCCTGGAATCTACTGTCCTGGTTCCCTGCTCAGTCCCCTTTTTAAACAGATGAATGGGCGACTTCCCGTGGCTCCAATCGCCAGCCAAAGGGGCACCCGGACCAGTGTATTTTGTACAGAGAACCACTGCTCCGGGGCGCCGACAAAGCAGCCATGTAGGGCAAAGCAGCGGCGCCGGCCGGCACAGCCACGCTGGCCGAAACAGCCGCGCTGGCGACCCGTGGAGCTCCTCCGCCTGGGAATTGCCTAGTCTGTGGGCAATAAAAATGCGGCGTCCTCTCACCCTCTGCGCTTTCACTGGGAGCTGCAATCCTGAGCTGTTCCTAAACGGCCATCTTGGATCGTATCCAAGGGGTATCTCTTTATGGTTTTAATTATTACTAATGATGTTAAGCATCTTGCTTCTTGGTGCAATGTGTGTTAAAGTCCTTAGTCAATTTTTAGGTAGGGTTGTCTTTGTTGTTGAGTTGTAAAAGTTATTTATAGATTCTGGGTAACAGATACTTATAAAATATCTAATGTGCAGTTTTTTTCTTCCATTTTGTGGGTTACAGGAAAATAACAAGAGTTCATGTGTGGTATCTGTTACGGGGTCCTGAGACAGAGTTCTAAGCCTTTGGAATGTATCAAGTGATGTGTCTTTCATGTGCTAATGAGATGACTGATGGCTGGGGGTGCCTGGACAGCCTCAGTGGGGCTGGCTGCCAACGGCACAAACCTTGTTGTTAGAGGACTTGAAATTTCATCTCCCCTCCCATCTCTGTGAAGGTGAGAGGTGCTGATGGTTGAATTGATCACCTATGGCCACTCATGTAAGCAATCTGCCTATGTAATAAAGGACCAGGTTGGGAGAGTGTGAGCGTCTGTGTTGCTGAACATGGGGAGATGCTGGGAGGATCATATCTGGAGAGGGCATGGGAGGGCTGCACCCTCTTCACATGCTTCATGTTGTCCATCTGTTTATCTGACTGTTCATTTGTAGCCAATATCCTTGGCATTAAGTCAGCAACACTAAGTACACTGTTTTCATGGGTTCTGTAATATGCTGTAGTAAATTGCTGAACCCAATAAGCCTGTTGCGGGAGCCTCTAATCTGTAGCCAAGTCAGACAGAAGATAGCCTGGGAACCTACTATTTGTGATTGTTAAAACTGATTACCTGTATTTTCTTAAGGAAGGAATGAATTACTTTTACCGTTTTCCTTTTCCTGCGCTTCCTACTTAGCTCTTTAGGAATGCAGTTATAAGCTTTACTGTCTCCATGAGATACTTCCTATGCTGCAAACTTTTCTAACTGTGTGTTTACTTAGAAGTTCCAGGGACCAAACTTTACAAACTAGGCACCTCTGGAACTCTCCGCTATCAGGAGATTGCCAGGAGACTACAGACAATTTACAACCTAGCTCTGCCCATGGTGGTACTAGTAAGACCACCTAATGGATAAAACATCAGAGCAAGTCCCGTAGACCCTGCACCTCCTCACCCCATCCCCTACATCCCATTCTGCCAAGTCCTTTTTTTAAAGCCTCCCACTTTCTGCCCCGAAAGTGGAAGCGGTTTCCTTAAGGCAAGAGTCTATATGGTCCCTTCAGCTAAGCTGTGGCATAAAGTCCCTTTATTTTTACCATCCTTGTCTTTGTCAATTGAATTTGCAAGCAACAAGCGGCATGACTTGCCTTCCTAGGACCGAGCCCTTAGCCTGTGGGCTCTGATGCTTTCTCCTGTTAGTATCAGAATTGGATTGCACTGTAGGACACCCAGCTGGTATTCAAGATTTGCTCTGTCTGGGGGAAAAAACCCATGCATCTGTTAACAGGAGTGTTCTGTGTTGGGTGTTGAGAGTCTACTAGTAGACAGTTGTTTTTCCTATTATAACAATTCTGTCATTGAACTTTTTTCTTCATGTCTTCTGAGGCATATAAGTTTTGAAATTTGAGGAAATCAATTGATTTATTTTTCCTTTTGTGATTTGTAGTTTTTGGTGTCAAATGTAAGAAACTATTGCTATATCCAAGGTCTTAAAGATTTAACTGTATGTTTTCTTCTAATGATTTTAGTTTTGCCATATTTAGATCTTTGATCCATTTTAACTTTTTAATGTGATATGAGGTAAGGATACAATTTCATGTCCCTTTATGTGGATTGCAAGTTGCTTTATGTCACTTATTGAGGACAGCATTTTTTTCCACAATTTAATGGTTATGGACCTTGTCTCAAATCAGTTGAGCATGGAGGTATTGTTTTATGTCTGGACTCCCAATTCAGTTCAGTTGATCTTTCTGTTTATCCTTGTGCCAGTGTCACGCTGTTTTGATTACAATTGCTTGTAACAAGATTTGAAACTGGGATGTGCAAACCTCCAGATTTGGAGTTATTTTTCAGGATGGGTGTGGCTTTTCATGGTTCCTTGAAATTCCATATGAACATTAGGATCAGCTTTCCCATTTCTATCCCAAGGCCTTTGGGATTTTTGTAGGAATAATATTGAATCTGTAGATTGTTTTGTGTAGTTTGGCAAACCTAACAGATATGGTCTTCAAATCCATGAACATGACATGTTTACTACATTTATTTGGGCTATGTTTAATTTTCTAAGCAATGTTTTCTAATTTCCCCCATCTAAGTTTTATCCTTTGATTACGTTTATCCTTAAGCATGCTATTGCTATTGGTGTTATTTAAAGTAGAATTTTTATGATTTTGTTTTCAGGTTATCCATTGCTAGTATATACATATAAAATAGATTCTTTGGCCAGGTGCAGTGGCTCATGCCTGTAATTCCAGCATTTTGGGAGGCTGAGGCAGGTAGATTACCTGAGATCAGGAGCTTGAGACCAGTCTGGCCAACATAGCAAAAAGCTATCTCTACTGAAAATACAAAAGTAGGTGGGCCAACGTTGATTTACTTGGATAAAAAATCATGTTCATGGTGTTTGATGCTTTCAAAATGCTGTTGGTTTAAATTTTCTATTATGTTGAAGATTCTTAAGTCTTCATTCCTGAGGTTATAGATCAGTCCTTGAAGTGGCATGGCATTAAGTAGGATGGATAAGGATGGGATTGTGAATTGACTACGGTTAGTATTTACAGAGTTAGTGTGTCAGGGTTTTACAAAATCAGGATATAGGGGTTTAAGGGTTAGGAGTTTACCAATTGAAGATTATAGTATAAGAGCTGCAAGATAGGAGGTTCTGGTTGGTGGTTGGGAACTGCATAGGAGAGATTAGTGGGAGGGATCAGATGAGTAACAGGGTTAGGTTGAGAGGTCAGGCTTATGGTGAAGGGTTAGGGTGAAAGGGTTAGTGAGGTAGGTTAGATTAAAGTTGTCTGAAGACTATGTTGAGTGAATTTTTGCATAAGTTGTAAAATGTGCATCCATGTTCATTACATTTCCTATGGTTTCCAATTAATTGTCCCTTCTTCATTTTTAGAAACACATGGGCTTGGAGGCACTGTGTCAGTTTGCATTTCGAGAATGATGGCGCTCAACACTTCATCCTGACTTTCCGTGGTGCAGCGGGACGGCCACCAGAGGGCGCGTGTCCACTGCCTGCGTCTTGAGCATGAGTGCCGCCAGCAGAGGGCACATGAGCCCAGTTTTTCTCATCCTGAGGCCACAGCTTCCCACCCATTTCCTCTGTGTAGGCCCCTGTGAGGGCAGGAGTGGGGTTCTCCTAAGCACAGACCTGGGGACACCCCGCACTTTGGGACACCTTGAGCCCGCATCCATGGTGAGTAAAATGTTTCCTTTTTGCCTCCCTGACTGCTGAGGGGCAGAGATCCTTCGTGTGGAAAATTGGAAACCAAAAACCCCAGTGAATCCAGCACAGCAGAGGTTCTTTCTCTGCACCCAAGGCGAGGCAGCCACGGGGCCATGCTGCAGGCTCTGAGCAGAAATGCACATCAGGAGAGCAAATAGAACACCCGCCACACTGATGATAGCCCCCTATAATACCAATAACGTTCCATCTGTGGTGCTGCTGTTAGCATCCGTTATACAGACGCCACATCCGTATGGGAAGGTGGCAGCTGCCAGGCAGGTCTGATCCCAGGAATGTGGATGTATCTCTCAAAGTGCACAGAACGCCTGGAATGCCTGTGAGTGTGCACATATCACCCAGAATGCCTGTGACACAGACTAACACAGCACCCGTGACACTCATATTAACCCCCGGAACATGCATGTGTCCCTTAGAGCACATGCATATCACCCAGAAAGCCCGTGACAACATCAGGCTCAGAGTGCACACATATCACCTGGAACACAGAAGTGACACCGACTATCCCAACACCCGTCACACTCATATAACCCCCAGAACACGCATGTGTCCCTCAGGGTACACATATCACCCAGAATACCCATAACACTGTCAGACTAACACAACAACCATCACATGCATATAACCCCCAGAACACTCGTGTCCCTTAGAACACACATATCACTTGGGATGCGAACATGGTCTTTGGAGCATCTGCAGCACCGAGGATGGGACCCTCTGGCTGTCTCTGGGGGCACTGGTTTCACAGCCTGTGCTGGCCTGGGTTTGGGCTGGATTTGGCCTCTGTTATGAAGTGTGATGTTGTTGTTTCTGCTTTTCTGACATACTGTTGACAGGGTTGTGTTAAAAAGTAGTTGACTTCCCAGTAACATCATACTTCTGGGAAGCTAGCAGCTGCAGTTAGTATCCCTTTCTTTCCTCTCCGATTCCCTAGCAGAATTGCTGTACCAGATTTGCAGCTTCACATAAAATACCCCTGTGTGTTTCACCAAAAGCAGAAACACTCCTCCAGGTGACCCCCACATAACCCCCAAATCAGGAAATACACGGTTTCTTTTTCTTTTTTTTTTGGAGACATAGTGTTGCTCTGTTTCCAGGCTGAAGTGTAGTCGTGTCATCTCAGCTCACCGCAGCCTCCACCTCCCAGGCTCAAGCAATTCTCCAGCCTCAGCCTCCCCAGTAGTGGGATTACAGGCATGTGCCACCACACCCGGCTAATTTTTAGTATTTTTGGTAGAGACGGGGTTTCACCATGTTGGCCAGGATGGACTTGCTCTCTTGACCTCGTGATCCTCCTGCGTCGGCCTCCCAAAGTGCTGGGATTACAGGAATGAGCCACTGTGCCCAGCCGAAAATACATGATTTATATGTGAAAGTCCAGTCCACAGACCTACTTCACAGCCTGCCCCACTTGGCTAAAAAATGTCTCTTTCCATGTGGGCCCAATTTTCCTTTTTGGGAATTGTTCCAGACACTTTCAGTTTTCTTTTTTTGGAGATGGAGTTTCGCTTTTTTTGCGCAGGCTGGAGTGCAATGGTGCAATGTCTGCTCACTGCAGCCCCTGCCTCCCAGGTTCAAGAGAGTCTCCTGCCTCAGCCTCCGAGTAGCTGGAATTACATGCATCCACCACCACGCCTGGCTAATTTTTTGTATTTTTAGTAGAGACAGGATTTCACCATGTTGGCTAGGTTGGCCTCAAACTCCTGACCTCAGGTGATCCACCCACCTCAGCCTCCCAGAGTGCTGGGATTACAGGTATGAGCCACCATGCCTAACTGACTCTCAGTTTTCACAGCCTTGACACATGTAAAGAGCAGAGATGACTCCATGCCGGGTCTGCCCAGCGTTTCCTTCTGAACAGGTGCAGACCCTGCATTCCCGATAGGAACACCCTGGCCTGGTGCCGTGCTCTCCTCAGTGCTGTCCAGCTGGAGGAGCTTCCATCCGTCCCAACACCACTGGCGATCTCACTTGGTAATGGCAAAATATTTATACAATCACAGGTTTCATCCTGTCAAGCTCTGGATTTAACTTTGCCAATGGTTTCCCAATGGCCTTAGAACCATGGCCTCCAGACCCAGAGTGCTCCTGCCTGCTGCCCTCTCCCATCCAGTCTGCTACACCTGCCTGCAGTTCCACTTATGGGGACATGGGCTCCTGGGTGTCTCGGCAGGGATTTTATGTGTGTTCTCCCAGCCCATTCACCCGGTGACCACCTTAGGTTTTTAAGGCCTTGTCTAGATAAGTTCTTAAAGTTATAGCAGTTACGTTATCTAAAAGTAGAAAAGTTAATAATGTGATTTTTCTAAAGTCAGGGAAATAATCCATTATTTATTAGATCATCTGTGAGATGACCCTCAATTTTTCTTTTCTTTTTTTTGGAGATGGAGTCTCCCTGTGTTGCTCAGGCTGGAGTGCAATGCATGATGTCTGCTCATCATAGCCTCCACCTCCCAGGTTCAAGTGATTTTCGTGCCTCAGTCTCCTGAGTAGCTGGGACTACAGGCACTGGCCACCACACCCAGCTAATTTTTGTATTTTTAGTGGAGATTGGGTTTCACTGTGTTGGCAAGGTTGGTCTCAAATTCCTGACCTCATGATCCACCTGTCTTGGTCTGTGAAATGTGCCAGGTGTTAGCTAGCATGCCCAGCCTATTCAACTTTTTGAGGGAATACCAAACTATGTTAAAAGTAGGCTGCACCATTTTATGTTCCACATACAGTATTTAAGGGTGGTGATTTCTCTCTGACCTTGCCAACATTTGTTATTTTACATTTCTTAAATCATAGCCTTTCTAGTGTGTGTGAAGGAGTATATCATCGTGATTTCGGTTTAGATGACCATGATGATAATGGTATTGATCATCTTTTTATGTGCTTGTTTTCCATTTGTATGTTTTATTGGCGAAGTGTGTGTTCCACTGTTTCTCCATTTTGAAATTTTGTGGTTTTTGTTGTGGAGTTATCCAAATTATACATTGTATAATTTGGCCAGGCTAGAGTGCAGTGGCCTAATATTGGCTGACTGTGACCTCTGCCTGCTGGGTTCAAGCAATTCTCCTGTCTCAGCCTCCCGAGTAGCTGAGATTACAGGTGTGTTCCACCATGCCTGGGTAATTTTTGTATTTTTTGTAGAGACGGGATTTCACCATATTGGCTAAGTTGGTCTGGAACTCCTGACCTCAGTGATCCATCTGCCTCGGCCTCCCAAAATGCTGGGATTACAGGTGTTAGCCACCATGCTCAGCCTTTGTTTTTTGAGAGGGGTTGTTGTGCTGTCGCCCAGGCTGGAGTGCAGTGTTGCAATCTTGCCTTACTGCAATGTCCACATTCTGGGCTGAAGCAATCCTCCTGCCTCAGCCTCCCAAGTAGCTGGGACTACAGGTGTGTGCCACCATACCTGGCTAAATCTTGTATTTCTAGGAGAGATGCAGTTTTGCCATGTCGTCCTGGCTGGTGTTGAACTTCTGGACTCAAGTGATCCACCTGTTTCGATTTCCCAGTGTGCTGGGATTATAGGCATTAGCTGCCATGCCTGGCCTATTTTTAACTTTTGAGGAGATACCAAACTATGTTAAAAATAGGTTGTATCATCTTATATTTCACATAAAGTATTTAAGGGTTGTAATTTCCCTCCGACCTTGCCAACACTTGTCCTTTTACATTTCTTGGATCTTAGCCTTTCTAGTGTGTGTGAAGGAGTATGTCATTGTGGTTTCAGTTTACACGGCCATAACGATAATGGTATTGATCATCTTTTTATGTGCTTATTTTCCATTTGCATGTCTTATTGGTGAAGTGTGTGCTCAACCATTTCTCTATTTTGTAATTTTGCTGTTGTTGAGTTATCCAAATTATACTTTGTGCTTAACAGACTGTTAGATATATAATGTGGAAATTTTTTCTTCCCTTCTGTGGGTTGTCTTTTTTTTTTTCTTTTTTAGATGGAGTCTTGCTCTGTTGCCCTGGCCGGAGTGCAGTAGCCAATCTCAGCTAACTGCAGTCCATACCTCCCCGGTTGAAAGGATTGTCCTCCCTCTGCCTCCTCAGTAGCTGGGATTACAGGCGTGAGCCACCATGCCCAGCTAATTTTTATATTTTTAGTAGAGATGGGGGTTTCACCATGGTGGTCAGGCTGGTCTCGAACTCCTGATGTCGTGATCTACCCACCTTGTCCTCCTAAAGTTCTGGGATTATGGGCGTGAGCCACTGTGTCTGGCAATAATGTTTTATAAGCATTGAAATTTTACATTTGATGAAATATATGAAGTATATCAAACTTTAAAATTATACTATCAAATTAAAATCAGTCCTCTGTCCTGGGCCTTGACTATTTAAAAAAAAATTAGCATCTGTTGATTTGATTAACTACACTGTTAGCAAAAGGGCCCTGCAGCGTCCCTAGTTGCCAGCAGGAGGCACACAGGGACCACACCATGAGCAAGAGTACCCTGCAGTGCTCTTTCTGGTTGCCAGCATGGGGGTGCTGCCAAGACACTGTGAACAAGAGGGCCTTGCAGGGCCCCCAGCGGCCGACAGGGGGCGTACCACCACTACACTGCAAGAGGACACTGCATTGCCTTGGTTGTGGGCAGAGGGTGTGCTGCCACCACACTGTGAGCAGAAGGGCCCTGCGGTGCCCTGGCTGCCAGCAGGGGATGCTGGTCACTGCAACCCTGGTTAAAGAGCATCCTGCAGGGTCTGTGGCTGCCATCAGGGTGTGGGCACAGCACCGTGAGCAAGAGGGCCCTGCAGTGCCCGGTTGCCCTGCGGCCCCAGCCTGCCTGTTCAGATTCCGGAGGCTCTGCCTTGGATCACCGCGTCGGCATTGTGGTGCCGCGTCGCCTTCTGGCTGTATCCCGTCACGCCGCACAGCACCAGCACGCATCAGCCGCGCCTGCCTCGCTGCACTGCGGTGGTGGCGCGCATCATCAGGTGCTCGTGCGTCACGAGGCTGGCCACAGGTGCGCTGGCGTCTGTAGGCGTGCACCGCTTCAGTTTTGGCGCCAGGCGCCGGCGTCAGGGCGGTTTGGGGGTTTGCGGAGTTGTGTTCTCCTTAGTACAGGCCTTGTGGGCACTGCGAGGGTGGAGCTGCGTTCTCTCCAGCACAGACCCGCGGGCACCGCAAAGGCAGAGCAGCGTTCTCAGCACAGACCTTGGGGGCTCCGCCGCGCTTTTGGACAACTTCGGACAGCGTCCATGGTGAGTAAAATCCTTCCTGTTTCCAGCCATGACTGCTGGGGCTCAGAGACTAGTAAGAAGGTCTCGGTGTGGAAAACTGGGCACCAGAAGTCCCTCTGAATCCTGCTCGCAGAGGTTCCCCTCACCCAAGGCCAGAAGTCTGCAATGCAATGTCCACACTGCAGCGGCAGAACACAAATAGAGCGTTCCTAAGGCAGATAAGACGTCCGAAGTACGAATACAACACCTGCAGAGTGTTGTTTATAATGCTAATGGAAAGCCTCAGTACAAAAGTGTTAATATAAAATCTGCACTACCTATGCGGCCCTGCCAATATAGCACTCTTAATAATCAACACTGACATATCAGCGCAAACGTAGAAACTAACGTATGGTTAGGGTTTAGGATGAGGATTAGGGCTAGGGGTTAGGGTTTAGGGTTTAGGGATTAGAATAATTTTAGGCAAAATAAATTTAAACAGTTTATTTGAGCAAAGGAATGATTCTTGAATCATGCGTGAAGCACCAGAAAGGAAAACAGGGTTTGGGGCTTCCAGTTCTTAGTGGTGGCAGCAAAGTGAAGTTTCTCATTGACTCCATCTAGATGACCGCCTGTTGTGGGGATGATTCCCTCAGCATCCGTAGTCACAGCAGATGGGTGGCTGGGCTTTTTGTCATTGACTCTGGTTGGTTGATAATTTTTTAAGTCAGTTTTAATGCCTCTGAGTTCGGTTTCTGTTTGTTTAGGCAAGACCTCGTGCTCACGGCCCCCTCCTTTTTTGCTTTAACATGTCAAAACCATAATTCATCTTTTACTTTCCTGACATTAATAGAAGTCAATTCACATTTTTGTTATTCAGAAAGTCAGTTTAATTGGCAACCTGTTTGTGGTGGTGCATGAAATAATGTCTGTTAATCATTAGCATCTTAGATTAGATGAAATACGTTAACTCTATTAAGCTTTGTTATTAAACAATAACAGGAGTTTTTGTTTGTTTGTTTTTGTTTTTTAAATATACTCAAGCATCTCCTAACGATGTGGATATTTTCTGAGAAATTTGTACTTAGTGGTTTCATCTTTGTACAAACACCATAGAGTGTCCTTATAAAACCTAGATGGTGGAGCCCACTCCACACATAAGTTATATGGTATAGCCTATTGCTCCCAGGCTGCAAACCTGCATAGCATGTCTGTGTACTGTGTAGGGCACGTTGGGAGCCAGATGTAGGGCTGAGGGCCCCACAGGGTTGTGGGATGAGCCTTATGCTGTGCTGAGGCGCAGGATCTGAGAAATAAAGAGACAGGACACAGAAGTACAAGGAAAATGCAGCTGGGCTCAGAGGGCCACGGCACCTGTAAGCAGAGTCAGGCGAGGCCCCGGATGTTCAGAAGCGTGAGTATTTATTGTGTATAGGTTAGTGGGCAGGGCAGTGAGTGAAATCATCTTTAAGGATAGTGATAGGGTCGTGAGCAATAAAACATGGCGTCCACCCCCATTAGGTCACCTAGGCCAGGAGATGGACAGTGCACAGCAAGGGGTCTGTTCCCATGAAGGCAAGAGCCGTATGCAGTAGGGTCCACCCCCATTAGGTCACCGAGGCTTGAAGGTGGGCCGTGCGCAGTGAAGAGGGTGCAGTGTGCAATACTTCTATCTATGGGCAGGCTACTTCTAAGAAGATTTATAGGTGGATGCTTTAAGCACATAGCAGTGACAGAGTTGTCAAGGTGACCGCCACCTTCTGGCAGCTTCCAGTGGGTTCTATGGGAAGATGCTTTTCAAGCAGCACAGTAGCAAGAGCTGATAAAGTTCACAGTCACCAAGGTGGATTGATGTTCTGAGGGCAGCCTTCCATAAGAACTGGAGCAAGGTCCTACAACTCCTTTATCAGGAGGAGTGGCTCTTGCCCCAAGCCTGCCATACAGCAGGTATCTTTACGATACTGAACGCTGCCGCCTGGGCCATGGATTCTTGTCCTGGTATAACTGTTTTCCCTTAAATCATGCTCTGCACTGCGTCTGCTCTAGGCATTCCTCCAATTATAAGCTGCTTATTCCTTAATTCATGCTCTGTACTGTGTCCACTCTAGGCATTCCTCCGATTATGAACTAAGATATAATTATAGGTGTATATGTAGGGAAATATTCTTTAGGCACTCTTACTATCAACTATTATGTCATTATATATAGAGGATTATATAAAGGGATTCTTCAAGCCCTATTTCTATAAACTAATATATGATTATGTAAAGGATTATATAAAAGGAAATAACTGAGTAGTAACACTATAAAGTGAGATATTCCTCAAGCCCTAACTGTGCCAGGGTTCTGCTTAGCTCTCATTCTTCGGTGCCTATATGGGGGGTTACCCACATTCTGAATGCTGTTGTCAACTGTCACACCATGGTAATTGCTGATTCTGATCCAAAAGTATCTGAATCATGTCTCAGTCAGTGTAGAAAGATTATTTTGCCAAGGTTAAGGATATGTCCATGACACAGCCTGGGGAGGTCCTCACAATGTGGGCCCAAGGTGGTCAGGGTAGAGCTTGCTTTTGTACATTTGAGAGACAGGAGACACCAATCAATATGTGTAAGATGTACAGTCATTTGGTCCAGTAAAGTGGAAAAACTAGAAGTAGGAAGTGGGGGTGCTTCTAGGTCAGAAGTAGATTGTAAAAAAGATTGTATTATTTTGAATTCTTCATCAGCTTTCCACTGAATACAATTTAGTCTGGTTCAGTGAATCTGCATTTTTATATATACAATAGGGCAGAGGAATGGCGGGATCTGGGCCCACCACAACCTCCGCCTCCCAGGGTCAAGTGATTGTCTGCCTCAGCCTCCTGAGTAGCTGAGATTACAGGCATGCACCACCACACCTGGGTAAGTTTTGAATTTTTAATAGAGACGGGGTTTCTCCATGTTTGTCAGGCTGGTCTTGAACTCCCCACCTCAGGTGATCCACCTTCCTTGGCACCCCAGAGTGCTGGGATTACAGGCGTGAGCCCCCATGCCTGGCCAGGAAGCTTATTTTGATTCTGACATTGTCAACTGTATTTCAGGCATAATTTGTTTTCCTTGGAGCATTAAACACTGCTTTGGTATTTTATTACACAAATAAGGCAGAGATCCCTTTTTTTCATACTCATTACAGATTGCGGTATTTACAGAGTTAGTGTGTAAGGGTATTACACAATTAGGACATAGGGCTTTACAGGCTAAAAGTTTACAGTTAAAGATTATGGTAGAAGGGCCCCAAGATAGGAGGTTCAGGTTGGTGGTGGAGAGTTCCATAGTAGAGATTAGAGGGAGAGATTAGGCTGACCAATCAGGTTAGGTTGACAGGTCAGAATTACAGTGAAAGGTTAGGGTAAAAGTTTTAGTGAGATTTTGGATTGGGGTTATATACAGGTTAGAGTAGGTTTAGCTTAAGGTAAGGATTAGAGTGGGTAAAAGTAACAAGGGTTCACGATTGAGGGTTAAGCTTAGTTTAGATTTAGAGTTAAGGGTAATTGGAGTAAGGTTAAGGTTAGGGATTAGGATTAAGGGTTAGTGTTAAGGTTTATAGTTTAGGAATTAGGGTTTAGGGCACTGGTTAGGGTATGGATTAGGGTTTTAGGGTTAGGGTTGTTAGGGTTAGAAATAGGATTCGGGGTTAAAGTTAGGATTAGAGTTGGGGGTAGGGTTGGTTGGTTTAGGGTTAGGTGTTAGGGTTGGGCTTAGGGTTTAGGGCTAGGGTTAGTATGACGGTTAGGGTTGTTAGGATTAGGGCTAGAGTTAGGGTTAGAGTTAGGCCTACGGCAAGGCTTAGCATTAGGGCTAGGGCTATGTTTAAGGTTAGGGTTTAGGGTTAGGGGGTCAGGGTTAGGGTTAGAGTTAGGGTCAGGGTTAGGGCTAGAGTTAAGGTTAGAGTTAGGCCTACGGGAAAGCTTAGCATTAGGGCTAGGGCTATGTTTAAGATTAGGGGTTAGGGGTTAGGGTTAGGGGGTCAGGGTTAGGGTCAGTGTTAGGGTTGGGATTTAGGACAGGGTTAGGCTTAGGGTTTGTGGTTAGTTTTAAAGATAGGTGTTATGGGTTAGGGCTAGAGTTTGGGTTAGGGTTAGGGATATGAGATCTGGAGTCCAAGGAGATTTATTTTGAACTTTATAATTTGACTGCCCTATTGGATTTCTGTCTTGAATGGGACCTGTAACCTCTTTGTTTCCCACAATTGGAACACTTGTATTTTTCCAGTGCCTGTATCCCCATTTTATCTGGGAAGTAACTAGCTTTCTTTTGATTTTACAGCTTCCTAGGTGGAAGGGACTTGCCTTTTCACCGATTAGACTATGGACTGTGGAGTTTTGAGTTCATGTTGACATAAGACTTGTGGGACTGTTGGGAAGGCATGCGTGGCTTTGAAATAGGAGGACATAAGATTTGAGGGGTCAAAGTTAATCATAGGGCTGGGCACGGTGGCTCACGCCTGTAATCCCAGCACTT
>NW_016107594.1:5383672-5390998 GCF_001604975.1 Cebus imitator
AGATCTGTAGGCATATGTATGTGTTGTGAAAGTGACAACCAAAGCAGTTATGTTGAACATTTATGTCTGGAGGTAATCAATAGAGGAATTGGCTGTGGACCTTCACCTATGCATCACCTTTGTTTTGTGCTGTAGTTGAGTATCCAAAACAAAACAAAATCACCACTTATTTCTCAAAGAGAGAGAATATTTCCTTCAATTTATTCCTAAATTGCTGCCTGGTGGCCCCTGTGCTCTTGGAGGAGGCAAAAGCAGAGCAGACACTCAGGTGGGCGGATGTACTTGACCCTGAGGACATCAGGTTCCTGCCCCCCCCCCATCCACCACCGGCACCCGAGTCACCTCTGTAGCCTGGATGTGGCATGGGAGCAGCAAGTGGCTGAACACCCCAGATTAGGCCCACACCCCCAGCAGCAGGAATCCTAAGGCTGGGCACCCAGGTGGCAAAGTCAGGCGGTCAGCCCCGCCAGCAGTCACTCAGTTTCATCAGTGTGGATGCAGAGTGCCCAGCGCAGAGGCCCGGGATCCGGAGAGGTGTCCAAGGAGAGCAGACCCTCAGGCCAGATGGGCTGTGCACTCGGCGACCCCATGGCACCCAAGGGAAGCTCTGCCATCCCATGCCAGTGCCAGAGCTGCACCTGCAAATTGCGCATCTGGTATGGGCAGCAGTGGGTGCTGGTGGGGAAAAGAACCCCTGACTTTCCATGCGTCTCCTGCTCCCTGACACCTGCCAGGCAGACCCCCGGGCCAGAGTCGGTGCTGAAGCCAGACCATCTGTGAAGCTGCTCCAGTGCCGCGGAGTGCCCATGCCAGACCTGATCTCCCTTTGAGGAGTGGGGCGGCTGCAGGGTTAGACAGGCCTCCCCCTTCTCCATTACATGAGATATATGTAAGGGTTGTTAATGTTCCATCAGGAGCTCAGGTTTGTGATATGAAATGCGCGCCTGCTATCCTGTGCCTGTGGCCCTCGGGCGGTCCGGGCGAGCCCAGGAGAACTTGGAGCCCAGTGAAGCAGGCCAGAGCTGCAGCCCCACCTGCCTGGGAGTGGCTTCCGGGAGCCGGACAGCCACCGTGGCACAGGCGCAGGGCTCGCTCAGTCTGAGAGGCTGCAAGTGTTGCTGCTAAAGGCTGCGGCGGACCCGGCTGGATCGCGGATTCTCAGCTAGAAAGCAGATTTGGGATCGCAGATTGGGGGTTGGCGCCAGGTGGGGTTGGGAGGAGCCGCGGCTCAGGAGCTGGTTGTTGGGGATCTGAGAAGAAGTCACCACCTTGAAGAAGTTCCTCGGCTTCGGGAGCCAGGGGCCAAGGAAGAGCAGAACCTCAGGTCCCGGGCTCCATAGACCCCGTGGACACTGCTTCCGGGCACCGAATCCAGGGCGTGGAACCGCGGAAGATCCACAGGGCGGCTGTCAGGCGCGATACCGCTGAGGTGGAGCTGCCTGGTACGCGGGAGCGGAGACCTGGACACCCGGGGCAGGCCACACAGGTAGCGGGGCTCAGCCCGGGATGGGAGGGTTCCCTAGGCCCGGCTTCCCCACTTGGGACGGGGCCTTGGAGGGCGCCAGGCACCCTCGGAGCGGCGGAGCCAGAGGAGGCTCAGCTGCTTTTCATCCCTCCTAATTCCCCGGTTGGAGCACTTGATGGAGAATGTGAGTGATTTAACTCACAAAGTTAGGCATATTATACAGTGGTGTTATTGTAACGTTGACGTTTAAAACATGATGTTTTATACATTACAGCAGGTCCCTACTGAGAGCTCGTTCTGCGATCAAAACTACCGGGAATCATTTTCAGCAGGCGAAAATTTCTCAGGTAAAACTGCCCGTTTTACATAGATCGGTTCTTTACTGAAGGGTCTTAGAGGGAAACTTGGAAGTGGGAGGTGGGTTTTGTGTTCTTGAATGAGAAGACACATTTTTCTCAAAATGTGAGCTCTTTCTGTGTTCTATGTTTACCAATTTTACATAAACCGAACAAAAATATCAAGATTTTAGCATTTTTGCACGACACCTGCTGTCTTTTACTATTGTGATGACATTTTAAATAATTTTATAATGGACTGAAAAAACACTGGCTTCTTTAGATATTAAAATGTGCTATTTCCATAATTAATTGTTTACTAACTGCTGAAAATACAGATAAATACATGGAGCAGAATAGGAAATCCGGAAACACTGAAATGATATAAGACATAATGTAAGGATTAGTAATGTTAACAGACAGGAATAGGAAAGGATGGATTATTAATGAAAAATGCCTGCTCTTTGAAGAAAACTAATGAAGTTTTGTATCACAAACGTGAGTGCCTGATGGAATACAGATTGACTTTCACATTTACGAGTGAGAAAAGTATCAGCAGAAAACACAAATGCTTATTTTACAGGTATATTTTATGTTGACAAAGGCCTTCCTAAGAATGACCTCAGAGGCAGGTATTCTGAGGATTGATTTAGCAAACTAAAAATTAAAACTGCCTGTGTATCAGGAAAAAAAAAAATGAGAAATTAAAGAAAACATACTTGAAAAGTATTTACTATATTATATATATATTCAGATGAGAGGTGTGTTTTCATTTTACAGGGGATTCATTATATATCATGACATGTATAGGACTGGTATGTATAGCATATATACTACATATATAATGTTGTATGTATATCACTTACATATACAAATTAGGCGATAAGTTATATATATACACATTAGATGAAAAGTGCATCTTCATTTTATAGGAAATTCTTTCAATCAAGTAAAAACTCTAATAAAAGTGGGCAAAGAACTTTATTGCAGATTTACAAGTTACTTATATATGTTGGAAAAAATCTTTTGCCTTTCTGGTATAAGAATTTAAATTAAAAGAGGAATGAAATTGTTTTCTGTCCACAATATGTGTGAGTATGTTTTGTACTGCTGCTTACAGCTTAAGTTGCTGATGACTTTATAAATAGACAATTTGGTGGTAAGTACTACATTTAGAAAATGTGTATACTCTTTGCCCATCAATTCCATTATATTAAAATACACTTAGGAGGTAGAGATACTTGCACTTTGTTTTTTCCAGCACTTATTTTTAAAAGAACAGATAGAATGAATGCTATAAATGAATTTCTGTTGCAGCGAAAAGTGTAATAATATGTGACCATTGAATGTGACAATAGATACAGAATTATGTTGATGTGCAAAGATGTATTTTGTTATAGTCAGTAAGGAAAAAATCAGTTTGATTATACATACACACAAACATACTATGGTCTTGTGTTAAAAAATGTGTACAAAATATGATAGCTTTTCTGATTTCTTGGCATTTGCATTGTAAGTAAGGTTTTTCTTATCTGTGATTGCTGCAGTGAGCATGTACGAGACTTCTAGTAAAAGTTTATTATTAATGGAATAATTCTTAGAAGAGGAATATGAATCTTGACCAGATAAAAATAATCTCTCATTGTTCTGTTTTTTGTCATCATCATTATTATGATTGTGCATTATTATCTTTGAACTTTTAGCCTCTTCAGAAATAAAAAGGGAATGTTATCTGTCTCCAGATTTTATGTATATATTTTATTATGTACATATACTTTTCTTACATGTAGATTTATCTCATATATGCAAACAATGACAGATTAATCATTTCATTTTACTTGTATTCTTTAAAAATAAAAATAACAAATACAAATTACTATTGCACAAATACTGCTTTTTAAGAGTTTATTTAAAAATACTGAACTCCCCATCTATATTTATCCATTCTTTCTTTCCATTTATTCATCAAATATAACTTGAGTACCTGTTATGTAGCAGACATATTCTATCTCTTAGGACCCTTCCATCCTTTTTTGAAAACTTCATGTTTACCTGTCCTGTCTGCACAAGCTTAGAGATTTGAAATGGGGATATTAGAACTTAATCTCATTTAAACTTTATCTCCCATCTTTCAAACAAAAGAATTTCTGAAGTTAGAAAATAGTAGAAGATAACCTTTAAATGCCCTTTCAAAAGTTTATCAGTCTTAAACACTAATATTAATCGTGGTAAAGTCTGATTTGCATATATTCTCTAAATATAAGTGTTGAATAAAATGATCCATACCTGTTCATTTGAATCATGAGTTTCCTTTGGCTTCAAGTTGTTTGAAAAATCCAAGAATTAATTTGTTTAAAAAGTGTGTTAATGTTATTTCAGTGTTTTTTCTCCATAGTACCTTTAAGAACTGAAATGTATTTAAATGGCGTTTATATCCCTAGAACTGCCCTAGACCTGCCGAGTATACCACATGCTACTTAATGTAAGGACTCATGGATTGTGTGATACCCCATTAATAGATATTTCAATAAAATAATTTTGAAAATGCTACCAATTATAGTTGTAATCATGAATTGTAAGTGGCATTCAAATATCAGTGGTGTTAAAAATGTGACCTCTTTAAATCATCCTACAAAGTAGGTATAATTGTATTAATTTACTTAATTAACATTTTTTTTTAAGTAGTAGTAATAGAAATAATCCCAGAACCCTGGGAGGCTGAGGTGGGAGGATCGCTTGATGCTGGGAGTTTGAGATCAGCCTGAACAACAAAATGAGATTCTTGCTCTACATAAAATTTTAAATTAGTAGCTGGGCATGCTGGTGCACATCTGTAGTCCCAGCTATGCAGGAGGCTGGGTATGGAGGATCGCTTGAGCCCAGGAGTTCCATGCTAGAGTGAGATATGATTACACCATTGCACTGCAGCCTGGGCAAAAGAGTGAGACCTTGTCTCAAAAAGTGAAAATCTAACAATTTTGAGTCGTTGCTCTAGCAACTATTTTAAATACCTTGCATAGTTTCTCATTTAAGCATCATGACGTCCAATGAGATAGCTATTATTGTTGTTTTTATTAATGAGGAAGTGGAGGCACAGAAAGGCTGAGTGATAGCTGGTAAATTACAAGAATTTAAAGTAGGAATGAAACACTAGTTGAACTGAATCCAAAGACCGAGCTCTTTCTATTCACATAGGCTGCTGTTTTCATTAAGATAATGGGCAATAAGAGCTAATAAGTATTGTACTTTCTTCAAGAAAAATAAGAAGAAAAACATGCTATTCAGTGTTTACAATTACGTGAATGTATGTTTTGAGATGTTGCACTACACTTTCCTAAAAGGTCCTCTTACTCTTGTACTACTGCTCTATATTTGGCCTGTGCCAATGGCTGTGTGGAAGTGGTCACTCTCCTGGTGAACAGAAAATGCCAGGTTGACATTTGTGACAAAACAGAACACCTTTAATACAGGTATATAGTAGACAACTCTTTCAGCATGACATGGGTTTGATTTATATACATAAAATTAAGTTTATCTTATTTAAATATAACTAGTTGGTGAAACCTGTGGAACGTGTATTTTGAATTCTTAGAATTTACAATCTAATACTTGATCTAATATGGACAGACTGTACATTGCCAGGAAGAGACTTGTGCCATCATTCTGCTGAAACATGGCACCAACTCACATCTTAAGGATATCTGTGGCATCACTGCTCTTAATTATGCTGGGTATAATGAGAGTATGTTACTGGCAGAAAAACTGCTTTCTCGTGATGCAAATATTGAAATAGTGGACAAGGTGTAGATCAAGCAACTTTCTTTTCAAAATATTTGTTTTAACCTTGACATAGGTAAGGATCAATTTTATGTATTTGGAAGCTTAAGCATTCGCTGGATGCAAACAAATTAAGTTATTTTGAAATAACTTAATTGTCTAAAATCATATTTTAAATAATGATACTTCGAAAGAAGCATTAAAGGGCACAACTTTTTAAAATACACTTTGGAAAAATTTGTAAATTTCTTAAAGCTAAAACCTTTTCAATTTTTTTAAAATGCAGATTCCCCCCCACCCCCCGCATTAATGTAAAACAACACAGGAAAGAAAATATGCCCTGAAAATAGGCTTTATCTTAAAACGCAAGCAAAACTAAAGCAACTTAGAATTAATAGACATTTTGCTGCTGCTGACAGTTTTCTAAAAACCTGATGTATCATCTCTCAGTGGTTAGGCTTAAGAGGGAAAAATGGGAAGGGAAAAGGAGAGCCATCAGGAGTATGCAGGTCACTTGGAAATTAGGTAATAAGGGAAAATGCCAAGAAGAGTTTTTTTTAGTTTGTTGTTCTTCCAGTTTATGTGTTGAGACAAGGTGCTCTTTAGCTTTGGGGCTAATAAATTTTGGTTTGAAAAAGAGAGTGAGTTGAAACTTGCCTAGAGATTTTGGGAGGACTCAGGAAACGATATTGGCAGTGAACATGTGGTGACAAAATGAGAAACACTTCAACAGAAGATGAAACAAATGTTAACTGACTTATTACCCACCCAGGCAGAAACAGCCCCTTAGATCTAAGAGTCTAATTTTATTCTCAAATCTAGAATGTCTTGGTGGAAATGTGGGAGATAAGGAGCTTATTAATAGCAAAATAAAGTTGGATTTTGAGTTTATTTGTTCCTGTTCTACTCATGCCCATAAAAATTAAAGGTAGATTTAATAAATGACTCTATCTCTTAATCTTTTCTTTTTTGGCCATGTTTACAACTGATAAAGGGAATTAGCCATGTGGGTGAGGGATGAGACTGATGTATTACCTGCAGCACTAATTCTCAGAATTGTGCATTATAGTGACCTGAGCATATTTGTTAAAAATCTAAAAGTTTAGGCTTTCCCCTGTAGCTTTTGATGTAATAGATTTAATAAGGCCTGAATGTGTATGTTTAAGAATGTTTTCTTGAAGCTGAGCACAGTGGCATGTTCCTTTAGTCCCAGCTTGAGCCTAAGAGTTTTAATCCAGCTTGAGCAACATAGTCAGACTCTTTAACCACAATAACAGCAAAAAACAACAACAAAAACCCTCGAAGGTTGAATACGCTCCTGTTTAAGAACCCCAGAATAGATAAGTGCAATATATACATTTCTGTATCTCAAAAAGTATACAAAATCACCAGAAGAGTTGGCGATTGCTAGGTGCTATTTTCTTCAAAGTTCTCCTTTTCAATAAGATTAGCCTGACTTACCTGTCTTTCTCTACGTCTGTGACTGGGAAGTGAAAGGGAGTATTATTGGCAGTATCTCTCATCTTACAGAATAACACCTTTTTTTCTCCACCATTAATCATTCGCTTCCATTCAGAGTCTTTAAATATTTACTTATGGGTAATCTTCAATAAGTAGAGGCTGACTCTTTAATGATTTCATGTCCCTTTGTCACCATACAGGTGATTATGTGTCTGCAAATGTTCATTACAATTTGGTTTTTCTCAATTAAATTAATAGCCAATCCTAAATTTTTTTTTTTTTTTTTTT
>NW_016107594.1:5391018-5392622 GCF_001604975.1 Cebus imitator
TTTTTTTTTTTTTTTTTTTTAGTTGAAGTTATATTATGAACTATCCCGGTATGTCTGTTAAGTTTCTAGATCTTTAGCATAACCAGGATGCCAGCTTTACACACTGAAATCCGTGAAGTTGATATAAATTTGATATGTCAAAATTCTTTTGATTAAAAGAATTTCCATAGAAATTATTTTAAGAATTTAGTTTTGGCAGTCATATAACTATTTGGCTAACAATCTGGGAAAATAATATACAAATAGATTATAAATGAATGCATGTTGGAAAAATTCTTGAAGTGGGTATTTTGAGTCTTAATAGCAATTTTTATTGTATATAAGGGCCTGATTTTTTTTTGGTAAAACATGTGATACTAGAGAAAGAAAATATTTTACATGCACGTACTTGGATTATACACAACCATTTAGTTACAGATTCGTAGCAAATATAAAAACAAAAGGGCTATATTCTAAATGTGCACAGACTTGTTTGCCTCTATAAATTGAGTCAACAGGCAAAATTTAGAAGACTTATGCAGAAATATGGACTTCAGACTTGTCTTAAAAATTCAAACATGGTGTCCCCTGAGTTTCTACCACTCTTGGCCTGCTGTGTACAGGAGGCTCTTTTATAAAAGGCATATATTCTCCAGTTTGCTACTGTGACTACATCAGTACTTTCCTTGCTCAGATAACCTTCCTTTGTCCTTGTAGGTATTTGAGTTTACAACTTTTATGTTGTAGTATATTTTGATAAAGATTTCAAGGCTTTTAAGTCAATGCATATTTGCTTATGATATATAGTCTATAGATTATATAAATCCGTCAGTTATGGGGTTGAATTTTAGAAATTAGTTTAAAACTCTTTTTCTTAATACCACAAATAATCATCTTCCCATATGAATACCTAGAAGGTTTTTTTTAGGTTATTTGTGATTATAGTTGGATAGTTTATGAATATTGCAGACATTATATCTTTCTCCTCAGCAATTTTCCTTAAAAATGCAAGTGACTTAATGACTTTCATTATGCTAGAAATAACTGTATGGATCAGCATGAGAACTTTTATTGATAAGCCATCATATTTGTATGTGCTTTATATTTAGCCTAAAATAAAAAATAATTTAAAATAGCCATTTAAATGGAAACCAATAAAAATGGATTTAAAAAGTAGGGTTGCATTAGGGTTTCAGCATTATCATTACAATTGAGAATAAAATTTCTTACTGAGCTTTGTTTTTTTTAATACTTATTTTTAAATTTTTTAACCCTCTCTCTCTTACACAGAACATACTGAGCTTTGTAACAGTTAAGATAAAAATCTGTTCTCTTGTATTAAAAGAAACCCATGGACTATTTAATAATATGGAAAATATGTGCATTCTAAGCCAATCAGCCTTGATTCAGAGCTCATTTCCTTAGTGACCTATTTGGAGCAGGAGTGCCTGATATTGGCATCTGGGATCCTAACAGCATTGATAGAAGCGAATCAGGCAAGTTTGTACCACCCAGAAGAAACCTCCAACTATATCGGGAAGCTCTGGAAACTGTATCTCTGAGACTCTTAATTCCTTAAATGTTAATATTTGCCACAAAAAGTATTGTCAGATGGGTATTAGGTA
>NW_016107594.1:5393832-5404864 GCF_001604975.1 Cebus imitator
TAAAGTTCAAGAGATTTCTTGACTATTGGATATAAAATACAGTTTTGTAATACTTCTCATATAAGATTGTCATGGAGTCTTTCTCGGCATACAGTAAGCAAATATTCTTTGGAATATAGTTTAAGAAACACTGCTCTAGAGATAATTTAGATCATTAATTTATGTAAAAAACTTAAAAGTGTTTGCTACTATGTTTTAAGTTTGGGGGACTATAGAGGTAAAAGATACACGCCTTACCCTCAAGCTCTTGGTTTCAGTGGGAAGCAATGAAGTGATTACAATATACCATACCAAGTGCCTTGATCAAAGCAAGGATTCTGGGACTGGTATGTTTGAAGGGAGTTTGGGTGATGACCACAGTTATGTGGGGAGGCAGTGGAGGGCTGTTTGCAAGGCAGAGAGCAGGACATCAGAAAGCACAGAGGAGTGAGAAGGAAGGGACTGGTTTTCATTTACTTCCTTCCTATATTGTATGTTGAAGTTCAAACATCTTAGAGAAGATTTTTAGTTTATTTGAGAAATTTGTAATTTTGTGAATTACTGTTTTTGCTGTTTCATAGAACGGGAACACACCACTTTTGTTTGCTATAGTTTGCAAGAGAGAGCAAATGGTGGAATTTTTAGTGAAAAACCAAGCAAATGTATGTGCTGTTGATAGGCTGAGACAGTACAGTAGTTTTTGTTTAAAATAAAAACCTGAGTGTTGTAGAGTGGAGTCACTCAAGTCAGAAATATTTATAAGATTAACATAATTACAGGCATATAGTGAAAAATATCAACACAAATAATCAGGTAGAAAAGCAAATACCTGGACTGAGCAACGTAAAGAACATATAGTAGGATACGTTTTCTCTTACAATATTGTTATTTGTATTCGGATGTTTTTGATCTTGTAATCTTATATTAGCTAAAGGTTTTTGTATTTTATTAATTTTTGAATTGTGGACTTTTAGTTTATGACTACTAGTATTATCATTATTATTATTATTTATTGTTTTCAGGCTGTAGATGGCTCTTATCTGACTGCTAGCTGATATGAATTATAATATATCAGACTAGGAAAGCAATGGGAAAATCTTCATTTAAATCTTTGCCTGCTTTAGATAAATGACCTCAGCACAGTTTCTTGGCCATCAAGGGACTATAAGTTAGCAACTTGTATTACGTCATACCCCAGTGGAACAAGAGAATTCCTTGTTGTCCCTTCCTTTTAGCCTTGGTGATAATTTACAAAGATGAACACTTGAGCACCCAAGATGCTTATAGACACAAGCTAGTACATGTAAATGGTTATTATGTCTACATTGACAGGCAGAAGATTAAATTGATAAAGTGTATCAAACTACCTATTTAGTAATGACGTTATTAAAGTTCTTGAATGGAGTTATTTCTTTGTTATTTTAGAACAGCCCTCATGCTTCCTGTATATTATGGTTTATCAGGTATTGTCAGTATTTTTCTTCAGCAAAATATTCATGTCTTTACTCAAGATATGTGTGTATGAGATGCAGGAGATTATGCTATTTATTGTGGTTTGACAAGGTAAGTGTTTGTATTAAAAGGCCAGTTACTACTAAATTGATGTTTAAAATAGTTGCAACCATTGAATCTTATACATTAGGTGAAGGTTCATAGTTTGGTTCAGGTCATTTGAAATAGCAAGAGTTAGTCCACTTTTTAGCTAGAAATCAAGCAGAAGGCTAGATTAGTTAGAAATAGAATGCAAGATTCTTTCAGGACTTTTAAGACCTTTATACCTAGGGATCTCAATGTGGTTTATTTTATTCTAAGTGTAATCCCCATGCATCAGATGAAAATAGAGCCACATCTTTGACTTCTGTTTTCTTCATTTCTTTCTTTTTCTATTTTGTAGATGCAAGGTCTCACTAGGTTGCCTAGGCTGGTCTTGAACTCCTGAGCATAAGTAATCCTCCTGCCTCAGCCTCTGAAAGTGCTAGCCACCATGCCTGGCCAGACTTTTCTAATGAGTTATTGGGTCTTGAAATGTTCAGTTTAACAGAAATCTTGTATTGTCCCCTGGGGCTATCTCCTGTGTCTTCCTCCTTTGAATTTTCTGAGAAACTAAGATGTTTTCTAAGTCCAAGGAAGGCAATCTTTCTTTACAAGTCAGAAGGGGGAAAAATGGCCATTCTAATTCTGTTGTTTCCATGGATTCACTTGCTATATTGATGCCATTTTAACTGGTCCTGTAATCTGATAATGATTGACCTTGGCCACTAGGATGCATTTACTGATTCAGACCCCTCAGTTTTCATGGTGATTCATACATAGAGTTCAAAGCTACAGTGTTTATTAGTTTATGTACGTATGCTCAGGCATTGTTCCCAGCACCCTTCTCTGGGAGCCATGCCTCCTAGCTTTACCCACACAAATAGTAAGCAAATTGATGCTTCCCCTATACTAAAAACATTATTTGGAGCCCACATCTTAGGTATACTTAGCCCAGACCTTCATGGTAAGTTATCCTTTGAGACCCTTGTTTCTATTTTCTCTAACAAATTTTAGTTGAGATTGTTCCCACCAGTCAGAGATGTTCAAATGTTGCAGGAAGAGATTAGATTTCCCTTTCCCTTTTGCTATCAGATTTGTATCTTGAAGCTTTTTTATATCTTGTGCAGCAGCTTTGCTTAGATAGCAGAAGGTTCTATGTTATCTTTCCACAGAGCACTGGGAACCAACTTGCAGTTGGCCCTTGAAGTAATCCATTTCTACAATAATAAAGATCTCCCAGGCCACTTGCCTATCTACCTCAAGTTTTAAAGTTCAACCTCACAGGAAGCCATTTGATAAAATTCTCTGAATCTCAATTAGGTGAGTTGGATTTAACAGAGCTAAGCTTCATCTATGACTCATGAGTATCCATGTATAAAACAGGGCTTTGTCCCTGTTTCAGCAGCATATACTTTAATATGGGACCAATAGAGAGCAGATAAGCATAAGCGTGGCTGCTGCCTAAGGATGGCATACAGATTTCATAAAGCATTCCATATTTTGCATTGCCCCAGAAGGTCATTTGACTATTTGTTGACCAGCTCCAAGGAAGCAGTGTGAGTCAAACTGCAACAGGAGATGCCTGATATTGAAATTGTGATTATCACTATAAAACTATTGATGTACAGTGATCTATGAAAGGAGAACATAGCTGAGTAACATGTGGGATGTTACATGCAAATATATTGTTAGTACATGTCTTGGAATTGGGAAAAAGTCAACTTGCAATTCCTTCATAAACCGGAAAAACAATAAAAGCAGGGTTTTTTTCTTATATGTTAGTTGGAGAGGACCATGGAGATCCAGCATCCTGGCACAGATGTGCTGGCTCGGAGTTTGAGGAGGTAGAGAAGGAGTGGTGGTTGTCCAAGCCAGGTTTTGACATCTGTTAATTTTCTGCTCTTGCCGTGATTGATGAGCTCAGTAATAGGGGACAATTATGTTATGTATTTTAATTGGATATTTATATATAAATTTAGTTACAAGTTTTGAATTAGCAAAAATGCCCTGAAATACAAGCCACAATAAATACAACTAATAAACAAAATTAGCACTTAACATTTTATGAAAACTGTAACATTTGAATATTAGAACCTATGGAAAAACACACATCAAGCTTCATTTGGGACTCTAAAATAGTTTCAGCAATAAAGTTTAAGAATAAATAATTCCATTGCTTTACTATTTCTCTGAACATTTAAGCATGTAATCTCATTACATCTTCCTAACAACCTAGTGAAGTAAGTTAGCAAAATCCTTATTTTTTAGAAGAAACCATGGAGCCTAAGAGGAGCAACTTGTCTGAACACAAATACCTATTGGTTACAGAGCAAGGACTTGTTCTGAGTGCGGGATACTTTGCATGATGTCTAGCTAACTATAGTTAATATACTGAGCTATGCTCCTTCCATTTATGAGTACTTCACTTTTTTTTTCTTTAATTAAAAGATTAATAAACTTGTAAAGCTTAAAATTTTGAAGTGTATGGGACAGAAACTAAAGTTCTGGTATTAGTGTTGATATTGCCTTAAATGGTTTAAGAATTTAATATGTTTGGTAAATATTTTTTATTTTAGTATTAAAATAGCAATTTTATTTATTACTTTTTTTATACATAGAATTTGACACCAAATTTTGGAACTTAAAAAGAAGCTACTTCAAGGCAAGTGAGATTTCTGATACTAAATTTCTCACTTGTCTTGTTGGTCCTACTCTTGATAAAAGAGAAAGATGTAAGATTAAGGTAGTTTTAATGGAAAGAGACCAGTTAAAAAATATGTGTAAATTGCAAATATATATGTATGTATATACATATATGTAAATTAATTTTCAAAATTTAACTTCTTTAGTGTGGAAATCAGAGTTATTTAAGAAGTTGTGTCTAATTTATAATCTGAAACAGTATTGTTTGAAAAAAAATCATTTACTTAATTACAATCCCTAAAATTCTATATAATATTTTTTGCGTAAATAAGAAAGAAGATTGTTAGTTTGTTGTATGTTTTCTCTATAGTGACATTATGACAAATTGAACTTGTTATACACAAGGATCTTCTATTTTATTTTTATAATAAATTGTTTGCATTTAGTAAATAAATAATTATAGTTGACCTATGAATAATGTGGGGGTTAGGGACTCTAATCTTTGTGCAGTTGAAATCTGAGTATAACTTTTATTTTCCCTATCTTAGCTACTAGTAACCCACCATTGACTGGAAGACTTCCTGTTAACATAAACTGTCCATTAAAACCTATTTTATTTGTGCTGCATTATTATATGCTGTGTTCTTACAACAAAGTAAACTAGAGAAATGAAGCTGTTAGAAAATCATCAAAAAACATATATTGACTTTTCCTAAAACAAGTGGATCCTTGCAAAGGTCTTCATCTATGGATTTCAGAGGCAGAAGAAAATCTGCATATAAGTAAACCTCTGCAGTTCGAACCCTTGCTGTTCAAGTGTGAATTGTGTCACGTATTAATTTTTGTCACTAAGAAAGTAACTAGAACTGGGAACTCAGCAATCCCTTTCTCTTACTATAAGTAAATGGTAATAACTGTAAAATTGAACCAGCGTGCACCCATACAAATTGGAGATTATGTTTTGGAGTACCTACTGAGTGCAGAAGACAGAAAAACAATTCCTTCCTGAGAAGTACATGTTACACATTGTTACATAAGCAAAATGGCTTTATCTGTCATTTACACGCACACACATACATGTGCTCTTGCACGTGCATATGTACACACAAATAAGTTAAAAGTCCTGCTGATTCTTTATGACCAAATCCACTATTTGCAGGGAGCAGTGGATAACACATCCTGCAGTTTGGATGCAGTTCTTTTGACCTTTTGGCTTGTTCTGTGATGAACTGCCTTTAATGTGTGAACCATGTTTCTAGTTTTATAAGAAATAAAAGATTAGAAGCAAGTAAAAGGAACTCTATGATCAGTAGTAGACTGTTGTACTTTACTCAGTGGTCGTATGTTTTTCTCCAGGTATGCAGGTTACTTGAATGATGAGTCCTCCAGTTATACAAGTTACTTAAATAATTAATTAATTAATTATTATTATTATTATAAGAAATGGGGTCTCTCTGTGTTGCCCAGGCTAGAATACAGTGTCTATTCAGTGGTACAATTACAGCTCACTGTAGTAGCCTTGCTTCTGGGCTTAATCAGTCCTCCTACCTCATTCTCCTGAGTAGCTGGGACCGTAGTCATGTGTGATTACATCTAGCTGTATACATAATTATTTATCAATTGATTTGTTTGTTTATCTGTTTATTTTTGAGACAGTGTCTCCCTCTGTTGCTAGAACTTGAGTGTAGTGGTGCAGTCTTGGCTCCCTGCAACTTCTGCTTTCTGGCCTTAAATGATCCTTTCACCTCAGCCTCCCAAGTAGTTGGGACTACAGGCATATACAACCATGCTTAGCTATTTTTCTTTTTAACATACGTATGTATGTATGTATGTATGTATGTATGTATGTATGTATGTGTGTATTTTTTAGACGAGGTCTCACTATATTGCCCAGGCTGGTCTGGAACTTCTGAGCTCAAGTAATCCTTCTGCTTCAGCCTCCAAAAATGCTAGGATTTTACAGGTGTGATCTACAGCACCTGGCATGCACAATTGTTATAAAAAGAAATTAAGCCCCAGTTGAATTGCAGAAAATTGACTACCTTTTATTATTTTTTTGTTTTAAGGAACATTCATATTGTAGAACATACTGTCAGTCATCAAGATTCTCTATTTTTTTAAAATTCTGGTTAAACTAGGATTGCTGCTTATTTCACATTATTTTCTGAAATAATTGTTTTATTTATTTCTTTTATGGCTTTATTCAATTAGATATAGAAATACCAGAATCTCCAAGTGAAATATCAAGGAGAAAAAAGAAAATAAAAACAGATTAGGGAAAGTTATTCTGTGAAATAACCATCTGATGACATTCACATATATTATTATCAACTTAATAAAAATCTATATGATACATTTGTGTCAAGCGTTTCCAGACCAACCCCAGGATTGATGATTCAGTAGAAGGTCTCACGGGACTCAGAAAATAATCATACTCAGATCTTTAATTTATTACAATGAAAGGGTACAGGTGAAATTAGAGGGAAAAGGTACTTGTGGTCAAGTCCGGAGGAAACCAGGTATAAGTTTCCAGGAGTTTTATCCTGTGGCGTTCCCAGGATCTGCTTAATTCTCCCAGCCTCATATTTTGACAACATGTACAGTGATGTCTACTAGTACCAGAATCTCATTAGAGACTCATTACCCAAGTTTCTTAAATGGAGGTTACTCTCCCTCGCATTTACCCAAATTCCAGACTCCTAGAAGGAAAGCATCTGTTCAGAGTAACCACATTGTTTAATACACACTTGAGACACAATGAGGCATTCTTCTCAAGGAATGGTGGGAACCCTCTCAATTTTAATTTCGTAAACACCCGCCAAGGGGCCAGCCTTGCGCGTGGGCCTTTCTAAGTATGTCTTTTGCCTGCTATATGAAATCTTTTCTGCACAAACGTTTTAGACCCAACTTAATTTTTGGTGTTGTTTTAAAATTTCATTTTATAGCAAATTATAAGATAACGTAACTTGGTACTAGTTTCTTTTGTATGATCCATCCTTCGTTGCAATGCTGATTACTTTTTTTGTGTTTTGGTGACTAACAGGTATTTTTTTGTAGTTACCATATCCATATTAGGGAATTACAATCTGTCCTCCTTATCTTGTTAGCCTTTCAGTAGAATTGTTAAATGAAATAAGCCTAATAATTTCTGAGTTAAAATTAGAATAAAAATTCTTTTGTTCCCATTACATGAATAATGTAGTTTTCATTTGTGCTAAATCCCTGTTTAGAATTGTGAAATAAAATAATCATTTTATCAATATTTTCTTTCCTGAGCATGCAATTAAATTTATTTGTTTTACATATTTTGTTTACTTCAATTTGAGAAATAATGCCTACATGCTATTAACTTTTGTCTTCAATGATCTCCAATTCTGGGAGTCACCATGTCTTGGTTAAATATGTCATAATAACAGGTTCAGTGAATATCTTTTATTTTTCATTTTAGTTTTTATTCTGGAAAGCCTGGGATGCTTAAACAATGAGTATCTTTTTTAGATTAATAACTTTATTTCTTAGAGCAGTTTTAGTTTCACAGCAAAACTGAGAGGAAGATAAAGAGATTTCTCATTATTTTCCATGCTTCACACACATGCACGGCCCTTCCCATTATTAGTATTTTCCACCAAAGTGGTACATTTGTTACAACTGCTGAACCTGCACTGACACATTATAATCATTCAAAGTTCATAGTTGACATAAGGCTTCATTCTTAATACTGTACATTCTGTGAATTTGGACAAATGTATAATGACATGTATCTATTATTTTAATATGATAGAACAGTTTCACTGCCCTAAAAATTCCCAATACTATGCCTATTCATCTCTCCCTTTCTTCCTAGCAACTCCACTCATCTTTTCTATCTTCATAGTTTTACTTTTTCAGAAGAGTCATATAGTTGAAATAATACAGTAGATATATTTTTGACTAGTTAAAAAATTAAAGTTCTATGGTAATTGAATGTAGTCATTTAAGGTATACTTTGTCCTTTTGTTTTTCTACTTTTTTATTATAAGATTTGATAATATGTGCTTTACATATTTAGAAAACATGATTCTTGTAGATATTTGCCACATAATGGGAAGGGTTGAGGAAAATGACACCACGAATTGCCACACAGCACAAACTGGAGCATCCTGGTTTATGGAGTGGGTTCAGATAGACTCTCTGTTCCTTGGAAGGGAACAAGTTCAAGAGGTTGTACTTCATAATACTGGAATCACAAAGTCTTCCATATGTACTTTCAGTTGGAAATAAGACCAGGCGGTGAATGCTATAGGTAAATACCCATGCTCCTCACTGATCCTCTTCCTTTGAGGGATGAGTTTGAAAACAGTCTGTATTATGATGACATGACTCACCTATGACTAGATTCTCTGTTATGAGAGATGGCAAGGAAATCACACAATTTTGCTTTATATGAGGTTAAAAAAGAATTTTTTTTCTCCTAGGGAGAGGGGAAAGAATTGGGACATTCTGATAGCAAGAGGGCATTGATAGTTTTCTTTCTATATATTTTTCACATCAGATAGTACTGCCTGGCAGCATGCCACACCTCTCCAGTGTTTCTTAAGCTTCTCTGAATGTCAGGTGTGATTTGGAGTGGACAAGCTCTTAAAGGAGTGATCTTTCCAGTGGTTCTTTCTGTGGGAGGCAAAATGGCAGGTGAATTTGGGCCTTGTTATATGTAGAGCTGAGCATATAGTTACGACTAAGTAAACCTGACCTCAGGTGATCCACCTGCCTTGGCCTCCCAAAGTACAGGGATTACAGATGTCAGCCACCATGCCCAGAATTCACTCTCTTACTGATGGATATTTGTCTCCAGTTTAGAGCAGTTACGAATACTGCTGCTATAAACATTTTTGTATATCTTCAGTTTTACTTAGCAATGCCACACTGTTTTCCAAAGTGGTTGCATTAGTTTAGATTCCTGCCAACAATGTGTGAGGATTCTTGCTTATCCACCTTTTTGCCAAGGCTTAGAATTGTTAATCTGTTAAATTGTATTAACCATTCTGATAGGTACATAATGATTTTTTGTGTATAACTGAGGTATATGTCATACACAATAAAATATGAAAATGTACAACCTGAAAGAATATTTTACATACAAATGTATCTATATAACCACTACCCAGATATAGAATATTTCCAGGACCCCAGAAAGTTATCTCACACTATTTTCCAGAAAGAAGCTGCTATTCTGTTCACAGTGTTTTGACTTCGACCACCATACATGTGTTTTGCTTGTTTTTGAACTTAACATAAATGAGCTCAGATAGTATGCACTCTACTGTGTCTGGCTTCTTTTGCTCAGCATAATGGATTTTTGCAGTTTATCCAAGTTGTTGGTTATTCTTTTTTTCTTGCTGAGTTCTGTTGTATGATCATATTACACTTTGTTTATTCATTTTCTCATTGATTGGTTCTGGATATTGTAAATTAAGCTGCTATGAACATTCTTATATATACTTATTTCTCTTGGGTATATGTCTAGGAGTGGATTTCTGGGTCATGGGGTAGGTGAGTGTTTAACGTTATTAGAAATGACAGAACAGTTTCTCAAAGTGTTTGTACTAATTAACACTCCAGTTTGGTTTAATTTGCATTTCTCTGATTACTAATGGGGTTGAACAGCCTTTTAATATGGATTTTTATTTTATTTTATTTTATTTTGCCATTTGGATGTCTTCTGTTTGAAGAGCTCATTGAAGTCTTAAGTCTTTTGCCTAATTTTCTGACAGGTGTTTTTTGTTTAATTGGTTTGTATAAGGGATAAATATATTGATCCCCTCCCCTCCCTGCCCTATCTCTGTGTTGCTGCTATCTTTTACTAGCTGGTGGCTAGGCTTTTTATTCTCTTAAAGGTATCTCTTCGCTAACAGAAAAATTTTTAATTTTAATTTTTAATTATTACAGATACATAATAACCATACATATTTATGGGGTAGATGTAGCATTTTGATGCAAGCATACAATGCATAATTATCAGATTAAGGGAGAGTACCTCATCAATTGAAGCATTTATCATTTCTTCATGTTAGGAATATTCCATTTCTAGTCTATTAGTTATTTTGAAATATAAAATAAATTACTGTTAACTGTGTTGCCCTATTGTGCTATTGAACACTAGACTTACTCACTCTTGTTAACTGTATTTTTGTACCCATTCATCCATCCCTCCTTATTTCCCACTTCCCTTCTTGTTCTCTACTCTGTCTATATGGGTTCAGTTTTTTTCTTTGGCTCCCACATATGGGTGAGAACATACAATGTTTGCCTTTCTGTGCCTGGCTTATTTCACTTACCATGACATCCTCCAGTTTTATCCATGTTGTTGCAAATGACAGGATTGCATTCATTTTGATGGCTGAATAGTACTGCATTGTGTATAAGTACATTTTCTTTATCCATTCATCTATTGATGGACACTTAGGTTAATTCCATATTTTGGCTATTGTGAATAGTGCTGCAGTAAGCATGGAAGTGCAGGAATCTCTTTGATGTACTCATTTCCTTTCTTTTGGGTGTATACCCAGCAGTGGGATTGCTGGATCACACAGTAGTTCTATTTTTAGTTTTTTTTGAGGCACCTCCACATAGCAATTGTACTAATTTACATTCCCAACAACAGTATACAAGGGTTCCTTTTTCCCCATATCCTCGCCATCATCTGTCTTGCCTGTCTTTTTGATAAAAGCCGTTTAAGCTTGAGTGGGATGATACCTCATTGTAGTTTTGATTGCCATCTCTCTGATTAAAGAAAATCTTGTTTTAGGCCGGGCGCGGTGGCTCAAGCCTGTAATCCCAGCACTTTGGGAGGCCGAGGCGGGTGGATCACGAGGTCAAGAGATCGAGACCATCCTGGTCA
>NW_016107594.1:5405024-5409187 GCF_001604975.1 Cebus imitator
AGAAAGAAAATCTTGTTTTAAATGTAGTTGAACAATTTCTGACTTTTCCTTTGTAATTAGGAGTTTTGGTATCCCTGTGTGAAGATAATGTACATTATTTGCTGTTATTGTTTGCCTTTCACATTTTAATCAACAGTCTCTGGAATTTTTGTGTGTGTGGTGTGAGATGGGGTCAGTTTGTTTTCCTAGATGACACATGATGATGATGATGATGATGATGATGATGATGATAATGTTGATGTTGTTTAGTTCCATTTATTGAAAAGACCATGCCTCCCACTCTGTAGAGCTTCCTTGGTCACAAATCAGGTGTTTGAATATACAAGGATTTGCCTGCCTCTTGTATTCCTGAGACCCTTTCAGAGTGGGCTGTTGGCCAGGTCAAAACTATTTTGATAGTAACACTTGGTGATTTTTTTACCTCAGACTCATTCTCCCACAAGTGTACAATAGGGTTTTCCAGAGGCCACATGAAATGCAATGTTGCAACAGATTGAATGCAGAAGCAGATGAGAAAACCAAGCTGTCTCCCAAATAAAGGTGATTTCCAAAAAGATCAAAGAGTACCACTCTTCTCACTCATCTTTTTAAATTTATTTTGGAAAACAGTATTTTTCATTAAACTGATATTTATGTTAGCATATAATAGATTTCTTGTTATTTTTAAATGAATGAATTGATATTTAAAACTTTCCTGTTTTGGCCGGGCATGGTGGCTCATGCCTGTAATCCCAGCACTTTGGAAGGTTGAGGCGGGCAGATCACTTGAGGTCAGGAATTTGAGACCAGCCTGGGCAACATGGTGAAACCCTATCTCTACTAAAAATAAAAAATTAGTGGGATGTGTTGGCACATGCTCATAATCCCAACTACTCGGGAGGCTGAGGTAGGAGAATTGCTGGAACCTGGGAAGCAGAGGTTACAGTGAGCCGAGATCGTACCACACACTTTAGCCTGGGTGACAGAGGGAGACTCCATCTCAATAAATAAATAAAATTTCCTGTTTTAATTTTTAATGTGATAAATGTAATAGCTATAACCCATGTTAACTAAAGCATTTTAGAATCTCAATATTTACAGGAATGTCAAACCAAAAAGTTTGAGAATCACTCGTCAAGTTTTATGTCTTGATATTTAGTGGATAATAAATCTTGTTTATGTGTAGCAGTGGGCCCTGTGCATTTCCACATATATTTTAGAATTGGCTGTGATGTTCCACAAGAATACCTGTAAGGATTTTGATTGGAATTGTGTTGAATCAGTTTGGAATAATTGAAATTTTTTTGTTTGTTTTGTTTTTAGTTATACCTGCTATAATGGGAACTTGAAATCTTTGTACCATTGATTCTTCTGATTCATAAATGTTTTCTTCTCCATGTGTTTTGGTCTTTATTTTTTTCTCAATATTGTTATATAATTTTCTGTATAAAGGTTTTGCACATTTTCCAACCAGGATTTTTGAAGGAAAAAAATTCTACTTAGAAGTAAACTGTGGCCAGGCACAGTTGCTCATGCCTGTAATCCCTTTAGAAGGGAAGCATTTTAGAAGGGAAGCCAAGGCTGGAGGATCAGTTGATTCCAGGGGTTTGAGACCAGTTTGGGCAACACAATGAGACCCTATCTCTATAAAGAAAAAAGTAAGATAAAATTAACAAGAAAACGAAAGATAATTCTGAAAAATACAAAACTTTACTGATGCTCCTAAAATAATTGAATAAATGCTAAAACATATTTTGTTCTTGAATAGAATAGCTCTGACATTGATGAGATGTCAGTATCCCTTCTAAGTTACTGTATTGCTGTAATTTATATTGTTAGACACTTTTTATTTTTTTGAGACAGAGTTTTGTTCTTGTTACCCAGGCTGGAGTGCAATGGCGCGATCTCAGCTCACTGCAACTTCCGCCTCCTGGGTTCAAACACTTCTCTTGCCTCAGCCTCCCGAGTAGCTAGGACTACAGGTGCATGCCACTATGCCCAGCTAATTTTCTATTTTTAGTAGAGAAGGAGTTTCACCATGTTGACTAGGATGGTCTCAATCTCTTGATCTCATGATCCACCTGCCTTGGCCTCCCAAGGTGCTGGGATTATACACATGAGCCACTGCACCCAGCCACCTTTTATGATTTCTAAATTGAAGATATTCCTTAAAACTGATGACATCTTCCAGGTACTTCTGGCCATGTGGTAATTATGAAGATAGGTTAGAAGCATCTTAACCAATTTATTTTACATAACTGTGCTTTCATTCTAAACACAAGTCAGATGTGATATGAAAACAGAAGTGTTTAAAGAAGCTCTTTCATGTGGTATAAAATAACTGTGCATCTTACTTTGAAAATGTCTTAAATTTAGTGAAATAGGCCAGGCACAGTGGCTCACGCCTATAACCCAGCACTTTGGGACACTGAGGTAGGAGGAATACTTGAGGCCAGGAGTTGGAGACCAGACTGGCCAATAGAGTGAGATGCCATCTATGGGGAAAAAAACGCGCGCGCACACACACACACACACACACACACACACACACACACACGATTTGTAAATTTAAAGTAATTCCAATTAATAATACGCTTTACAAAACCTGATTCTAAAACTTATATGAAAGAACAAAAATGAAAATTTTCAGAAAAATAATGAAACTCTGTTCATGAAGGGGGTATTAGTGTTGTCAAATATTAAAGTGTATGTTGAAGCCAAACCAATTTGAGCATCAGCTCACTGGTACAGAGTTCAGAGCACTGAAGTAGCCTCATTTGTAGGGATGTTTTGTGTGGTCAACAATGATACATGTGATGAAAATAGTCAATTCTTTAGTGAATAGTATTGGATGAACTAAGTAGCCATTTGGGACAAAAACTAGATTGCTATCTCACTTTTAATTATATATATATGTGTGATATATTTGATATATGTCACACATATATGATATGTATGTGAGATATGTCACATATATATGTGAGATATGTCACACATATATGATATATGTATCACATATATGTGATGTATATATATGTATCACATGATACATATGATATATTGTGATATGTATATCATATCACATATAACATGTGATATATATCACATATATGATATATATATCATGTGATCACATATATCACGTGAGATGTATATGATATATCACATACATATGTGATATATCACAATATACACGATACATATCACATATATATGATATACATACATATATATGATACATATGTATACACACCACATATATGATAGATATCACATATATGATATATCACATATATAATATATATGTGATATATGGTATATATGTGATATATATCACATATGTTATATATCATATATGTGTGGCATATATATGACATAGATGTGATATATATATGATATAGATGTGATATATATGTCATATATATATATGAAGTCTCTCTCTCTTCCAGGCTAGAGTACAGTGGTGTTGCCTAAGCCCATTGCAACTTCCACCTCCCTGGTTCGAGCGATTCTCCTGCCTCAGCCTCCCAAGTAGCTGGGATTACAGGCACCTGCCACCACGCCTGGCTAATTTGTTGTTGTTGTTGTTGTTGTTTTAGTAGAGATGGGGTTTTCACCATGTCAGCCAGGCAGGCTTTCAACTTCTGACCCCAAGTGACCCACCCGCCTTGGCCTCCCAAAGTGCTAGGATTACAGGCATGAGCCCTCGAGATCCCACCACTGCCGTGCACTCCAGCCTGGGTGACAGAACAAGACTTCTTGTCTTAAACAAACAAACAAAAACCCCGAAAGCAGACAACCTAGACATGGCAAAAACTAGTATAAACAAAATTGGGACTCCAGTAATGAGCTGGGAAAAAGTAGTTACCATGCAGCATGTTCAAAGGGCTAATTTCCTCTACAAGGCAGGATCACTTACTGGTAGAAAAGGCTGAGTGGGCACATTCAGAGGCAGTTCAAAGGAAAGACAAGTGGCTTTTATACATAAATGTGTGAAATCTTCCTCAGTCAGTCATTATAAGAGAAAAGCAAATTGAAACTATACTGAAAACATTTTAAAAATATCCAATTAGGCCGGGCGCAGTGGCTCACACCTGTAATCCCAGCACTTTGGGAGGCCGAGGCGGGTGGATCACGAGGTCAAGAGATCGAGACCATCCTGGTCAACATGGTGAAACCCCGTC
>NW_016107594.1:5409317-5419120 GCF_001604975.1 Cebus imitator
ATCCAATTAGCCAAGATTAAGAAGTTTGATTAGCTGTTGGCTAAGGTGTAGGAAAATAGCTACTTCCATATATTAATGATAAGAATCTAAACTCTATGGAGAGCAATTGAATATTTATTAAAATTTAAGAATAAAGGCAGCAAATCACACTGCCGCATGTGTACCTATGCAACAATCTTGCTTGTTCTTCACATGTACCCCAAAACTGAAAATGCAGTAAAGTAAATAAATGGGGGGGGGAAAGAATGTACATATCTTTTGTAGCATAGATAAGTTTAGATAAGTTGTGATATATTTACATAATGGAATATTATAGAGCAATAAGAATGAATTTCAATTCACACAACATGAATGACTCACAAACATAATGTTACGTGAAAGAGCCAAACAAAAATAAAAGTTAAAAACAGACAAAATTGTGTTGGAAGTCAGGGTAGTAGTATTCTTGGGGAGCTTACTGGATGGAGACATGAGGGGCTTTTGGAGGCTTATAATTTTTTTTTAAATCTCTGTTAGGTAGGATTATATTGGGAAAATTCATCAAGCTATGAACTTAAGAATTTTGTACTATTCTGAATGTATGCTGTACTTCAATGCATATTTTTATGTAAATATAGTGTGCCTACATGCAGTCACAGATGAAGAATGAACATAACTTTTGTTTTAGCAGTTTTATCCTAGGCATATAACATATTTACACACACTCTTCCATATGTGGGGGTTAAAAATAAGACGAAGGTATTCATTGCTGTGTTTGTAAGCACAAAAGTTCTTACAAAACCTGATTATCCATAAGTAGGGAACTAGTAAAGTAATTGATATAGTCATATAATGAATCAGTAGCAGGTCTTAAAAGGAGTAAGGCAGTTCTACATGAAGTAATTTAGTAAAGTCTCTAAGGTGTAGTAAATGAAAAGACCAAAGTGCATGAACAGTGTGTGTAGTATACGCTACTATTTGTACATGGATGTGTTTTATCTCAAAAGGCATATATTTGCAAGCATATATTTGTATAGATAGAATATATTTGGAAAGAAGAGACTATATCCTAATACTGGCTGTTTCTGAGGAGTGGAACTGAGTGGCTACAAGGCACAATTGGGTGATATTTTCTAAACTAATTTGTGACTTAAATTTTTAATTGTGATAAAATGCATATGCCAAAACTTACTACCTTAAACATTTTTAAGGGTACAGTTCAGTAGTGTTAAGTATATTCATGTTGTACAACCAATCTCCAAAACTTTTTCATAGCCATTAAACAAGTACTTAATACTTCCTCCTGCCCTCAGCAGTCACCATTCTATTTTCTGAGTCTATAAATTGGACTACTCTAGATAGCACATGTAAGTGGAATCATATAGTATTTGTCTTTCTGTAACTAGTTTGTTTCACTTAGCACAATATTCTCAAGGTCGATACTATTCTGTGACTTTTGAATTCTGTACATTGTTCATTTATTACCCATTTTCAAAAGAGCATTAAAGTAAAAAGACATGGCATTATTCAGAGCTGGTTAATTACATGGTTAAAAGTTGATGGCTGGTATGTCTATTTCATTTCAACCAAAATTAAATGTCAATTTGGGCAGCAAAATTATTTTATGCCAAAGCGCCGTTTGAAGCTGGGTTTATGACATGTTTCTCCTTTTGTCATCTATGGGTACTCCCAAAATGTATGCTCAAGTCCCCAGCCTCTTGACTCTCCTCAGCAATATTTCCTTTTGGCTTACTGTCCAACTTTGGCCTGCTCTTCCAAATCTACCTCTTTTCCCAAGGAACAAGCTGCTTCTATGCCGAGGGGATGACTCCCTCCTTGCTGATTTTCCTCACATCTCTGACCTGGAGAAAAGGGAGTTTTTCATTCTGCTAGCTTTTTAGTGCTCCTTTGAGATCATTATTCTGGAGCCCTCTGCAATAATATTGTTTCTCATGGATTGACATCCATTGTTTCCAACAGTGAACTCCTGTTGTCATGATCCACCTGCCTCAGTCTCCCAGAGTGCTGGGACTATAGGTGTGAGCCACCGTGCCTGACTGCATCATAGTCTTTGTCTAAAATACAGTGGCAGAGGTATTCTTCCCAGGGCAGTATAGGGTTCAGTGAGATGAGTTATGCAGGTCTATCAGCAGAGTGACTTGGAGAAGGGAGAGGCTCCATAGCTGTCTTTTTCCACAGTCGCTCAGAGCGATTGTGAGTGAGACTGGAAAGTAGCCCACGTGGGAGAGTGGCCGTATGCACAGAGGTGGTAACCTAGTGAGGAAGGAGACCCAAGCATCTAAGATCACCTCCCCCTTGACTTCCACACTGCATTTCAATAGAAGTAAAGGCTGGCCGACTTGGCTTCACCTTAATCGCCCTCCTATAGATCACAGGCATGGATTGGGGGAGTCTTTCCCGAAGGCATTGTTTTTACTTAAACAAGTTCAAACCCCCACCCCACACCTACTCCATGGACCAAGACGCTTTCACATGTAATTTCTAAAACTGTAAACCCAAGACCCTTTCACATGTAATTTCTAAAACTGTAAACCCAAGACCCTTTCACATGTAATTTCTAAAACTGTAAACCCAAGACCCTTTCTTGTGTGATATCTCAAGTTGTAAGCCTATGTAAAGCCGGGCTTCTGATTGTTAGAGGAGCTTGGCTGTTAGGCAGTTATGCCGCCTTGCTCCAGCACGCCCTCTGCTGGTGGCCGGTGGTACTGCATGGGCCCTCTGGTGGCCATCCTGCTGTACCACTTGAAGTCGGAGTGCCGAGTGTTCAGTGCCATCATTCTGGAAATGCAAGCTGACACGGAGCTCACCAGCCCGTGTGTTTCTAAAAAGGAAGAAGAGACAATTGATTGGAAACCATAGGAATGAAATAAACATGGATGCCCATTTTACAGCTGATGGAAAAATTCAGTCAACATAGTCTTCACATTTAAAATGCAAAACTGTCAGAGGCATCTTAACCACAGTGACTTTATTTTAAATAAAAGTTAAATCTGGGCAGGGTGTAGGGTTCATGAGTGTAATCCCAGCACTCTGGAAGGCCAAAGCGGGAGAATTGCTTGACATCAGGAGTTCAAGATCAGCCTGGGAAAATAGCGAGACCCTCATGTCTACAAAAAATATAAAAATTAGCTGGTGTGGTGGCACACGCCTGTGGTCCTAGCTACCCAGGAGGCTGAGGAGGGAGGATTGCTTGAACCCAGGAGTTTGAGGCTGCAGTGAGCCAGCCATGATCATACCACAGCATTTAAACCTGGGAGACAGAGTGAGACCCTGTCTAACACACACACACACACACACACACACACACACACACACACACACACGTTGGATTTGTTGGATTATATATTTAGGGGTTGACCACCTTTGGTTATAAAATATTTGTGGTTGCAGGAACAAGTTAATAACTATATAAAGACCTACAACTTATAAAAATATACCAGTACTTTAAGCAAAAAGCATTCTGAATGTAAAAATAAGTTTTACTCTAAAGATAATAGTACACTGATAAATTATTGTTAAATCAATAGTGACATAGAAAAGTAACAATACTACTAGCCTGACACAAACTGATCACAATCCTTTATAAGAGACAACACTATTCTTAACAACCTATATAAACAAACACTAAGGCCAGGGTGCAGTGGCTCATACTTATAATCCCAGTACTCTGGGAGGCCGAGGAGGGTGGATCACTTGAGGCCAGGAGTTAGACACCAGCATGGCCAACATGGTGAAATCCAGTCTGTACGAAGAATACAAAAAAATAGCTTTGCACAGTGGCAGTATGATAGCCAATGAGGTTTATCTGATGCATGATTATTGGTAATTGAAAACTTTCCCCAATACCCTGCCATGATGACTGGAAATACAGTTGGCATTTGCAATTTTTGGCAGTCTCTACCGGGACTGAATTTAAAAAATTAATTAAAAAAAATGGAACAGAAATAGAAAAATATTAGCTGGTCATGGTGGTGCACACCTGTAATATCAACTACTCGGGAGGTAGAGGAAGGAGAATTCTTAAACCCAGGAAGCAGAGGTTGTTGTGAGCCGAGATCATGTCATTGTGACTAGAGCAAAACTGTCTTTAAAAAGTTTTTTTTTTCTTTAAAACAAGTGTGTTCCTCCTCTTGCTTTCTGAGGACTCCCTGCTCTGTAACTGAGTAGTGGCTAATAAACTCTCTTAACACCACTAGACTCTGTAACTTGCCAAAAATTCCAACTCGTGTGAGATCTAAAAACCCGTTCTTGGGGTCTGGGACAAGACCCCTTTTCTGGCAACAAAACTATACTAATTCTTTTCTTTTCTTTTCTTTTCTTTTCTTTTCTTTTTGAGATGGAGTCTTGCTCTGTTGCCCAGGCTGGAATGAAGTGGCATGAGCTTGGCTCACTGCATTCTGTGCCTCCCAAGTTCAAGTGATTCTCCTGCCTCAGTCTCCCCAGTAGCTGGAATTACAGATGCTTGCCACCACGCCTGGCTAATTTTTGAATTTCTAGTAGAGACAGGGTTTTCCAGTGTTGGCCAGACCAGTCTCAAACTCCTGACATCAGGTGATCCACATGCCTCAGCCTCCTAAAGTACTGGGCTTATAGACGTAAGTCGCCTTGCCTGGCCGGCTTGCATAATTGGTGATCGCTTGGATATGGAGGGTGAGGAGGGGTGTCAAGCAGATATTGCTCTTGTATTACTACCTGGGATATTAAGTGCAAGGCTCTATTATTGGTTCGAACCCTGAAAGCACCAACAAACAACTCGAGGCAGTGTGGAGCAACATGCTATTTTAATGAGCGCCTGGGTGCAGACGGGCTGAGGCCTAAAATGGCGTCAGCCCCAAGTGAGGACGAGGCAGGGGTTTTCTAGTCTCCTGTAAATGGGAAGGGTTCCAGTCTGACGTAACTACTACGTGGGACCTAGACGGCCTTTCTCTTGATCTTCAGGAGGTATTATCTTCCAGCCTGCCCTCTTATGGCTTCTGCTCTCTTGCTGACCCATGCTGCTCGTGCAAGTGGCCTTGTACCTTGGGGCTGGGCCTGAGGAGGAAGGAGTTATCCCCCTAAGTTTGCAGGCCCTGGGCAGAATCTTTCATTAGGGAGAGTAGGCTGGCTGATTTTTCTTTGTGAGCACAACTTGGTTTTGCAGGTGTAGTGGGGTGCCTCAAGCCAAAAGCTTGACTCGTTGTACATCCCAGACCCCACATGGCGTTCCTGTGACTGCCAGGCCACTTTGAGGATGAGAGAGACAGTTTTGTCTGGCCTCTGTCCTGCACATTTATAGATGCCTTCTCTGTGTTGGCAGATCTGGGGGTCCACCAGATAGAATCCCGTGAAGAGATCTCAAAGGTCTTTAGTCCAATGTGTTTATCACATCATTTCCACAAAGATGAATAAAATATGGAGGTTTGTTTAGTGATACGGTTGATGGTGCACCTGTGCTAGGCAGTGTTTCAGTTCCTTCAGACACCAAGAAGTTGAGACAATCCTTTGCCTTCGAGTTTTGCATCTGTAAGTCCTGCTATTGAGAGTTCTGTGCGTTAAAATGTCTGGTTTGTTCAGGCAGGATCTGGGCTATCTTGAAGCTTAGGTAAGGGAACGTTGGTGTCCAGCAAGTAGCCGGTACCCTATTAACATCCCAGTTCTTCACCAATCTTCCATTTCTAGGACTGATGTGGAGGCCCTCAGAACAACTTAATAGGGGAGGTAGTCAGTGTGATTTGTGGCTAGCTTGTTTGGGAGTGTAAATTGTAAATACCCTGCCAACAAAATATCGGAAACCAGTAGTGTTTCAGGTTGAGTTTCTCGTAAATGGCTTGCAGTCATATAAACCAGAGCATGTATACCACAGGGCAACATGAGGGTCCCTCTACCACCCTTTCTCCCAGTGGCCTAGGTGGGCATCTAAACAGCATAATGTGTACAGCCTCACTGTGTGAAAGTCCAGTGCTTTGTGCTTGCAGTATCATCAGGGAAATGTCCCTTACTTATAAGGTTGCGGATCTACTGTGGAGGGAAGGAGTGGGAGTGCAGTGCTGCTCAGTCTGCGTCTCACTCTGTGACAGGAGGCACAAGATAGCCTTGGTCTTATGAAGACCATGGGTGTCCCAGCTCACTTCAGCCCTGAGCAGCCTGATGTAGGCACTGGGCCCTGGTTCTGGAGGTGAGAATACATCCTGGGCTTCCACTGCATGGCTGGCACAGTGGGCATTCAGGTGCTTATTTGGGGACTGCTGCGGAGTCCTGTGCCCGATGCAGTGGTGCACAGCTGGGAGCCAAAGGTCCCTGCTTCTGGAGAATCTGGGCAGATGTAAAGCATTAAGGTTAGGAATAGGGGTAGGATTAGGGTTAGGGGTTAAGGTTAGGGTTGGTGTTGAGGTTTGGGGGTTGGGGTTAAGGGTCAGGGCTAAAGGGTAGGATTAGGGATTGGGGTAGGATTAGAGTTAGGGTCATGGGGTTAGGGTTTAGGGTTAGAGGTGAAGGTGGGGGTAGGAGTGGGAGTGAGGGTGAGCGTAATAAGCAGATTAGTAAAAGCAATTCTGCTTCACTTCAATAACAGCCTTCTCCAACTCATTTTGTGTCAATGAACTTATTTTTCCAGCGGAAGAATCCCAGGCTTCTTAAAGCACCCAGTGACTTTTCACACCTTAAATCTGTGAAATCCTCATGTTTTCTTTTGCCATATGCATAGTTCAAACATACAAGATGAGGCAAAGCCAGACGCATTCCTGAAGGGACCCAAGAAATTCTCTTTCTCTCTCTCACACAAAATGAATTCTCTGGACCATCAGTACTCATCTTCAAAAGCCAAACCTATTTGTGAGATCTCCTTTAAATACTACTGTAGACCCAAGTGTTTATATAATATTACTTTAGTATTTATATTAATATAAGAGAGAAATGTTTAAATCTGACTATGCCACGTGTGCCTCTGGCTTATTGTCCAATTAATTGCAGCCTCAGGCTAAACTTTGGTTTCTGTCTCTAATTTTTGTCAGAATAAATATAACTGATCTCAAGATATCTGCTTTTATTGTAGGGACTCGCGCTGCCATCTCCATTTCTCTCTCTTTCCTTGCAATCTGTGTGGAAATTCTTTAATGTGAACATTTTCACCACCTTCACTCCCCCATGTCCACTGTCAGCACATTCAGACTTACCCAGCCAAGGCTGTCATCTTAGGCCAGGGATATTTTAGGGATCTTTATTTTGCTGTGATACAGTTGGCACTCCTTTGACTCATTGTATCACCTCAGAGTTCTTTTCATTTTAGGAGACCAAGAGGGCAGAAAAAGAAGTACGTAAGCAGTTAAATCCTCTGAGTCAGTAGAGTGTCCCCTTGTGTTAAACAAAGTTGCAAAACATCATATATAGTAATCTCCTAGCAGATGAGCCACGTGGCTGCTGAGCACACATGTCTACTTGCTGCTGTGAGCTCAGACTCCCTCATCATTAGTCCTTTCTGTCTCTGGAGGGAATTAATAAGGGCCACTTAATAACCTGTAAATCATAGAGAGTTAAAGGTGTTTCCCCAAAACACTGAGGACAGAATGAAAGGTGAGGAGTGTTAGCCACAGGTCAAAAGTGCAGGAAAGTCTCTCAATGTGGGTTGTTGGAGAAATGCAGGTCTTTTTTCTTTTGGAAGTCTCCCTAGAATGGGGTCAAGGGCTCTGCCCATTCTAGGATGAATAATTGGTATATTAGACACCCTCGGATATTTATCCCAAGCCTTCATTTAGGGTTCTTAATGAGTTTGTTCAGCCATCACAATCTCACATGCTAAGTAAGACATTGGAATCTCTCCACAGTCCAAATTAGCACTGTCGTTTAAAGTTGAGTTTCTCATTATTCTCATTTGACATACCTTATTTATCCCACACTCACCCTAATAACACATCATGCTCACTGTTATCTTTGCAACAAGACTTGAATTTTACTTAGCCTGGAGGAGTGCACTTCACAGGTCAAGATCTAGTTCTGACTCATTCTTCAGCCCTGCATCAGTCAGTGGGGGCTAGGTTAAACCATGGTGGGAAACAACCTCCAAGCTTCAGTGGCTCCAAAATCTTCTTCCTCATTTATTTGCATTTCATCATGGGTCAGGTAAGAGGTAGCTCTGTGCTGTTTCATCCTAACACAGGAATCGAGGCTGAAGGAGGTACCATCAATAAGACCCCCATTGCTATAGAAAAGACAAAAGGCATACTGGATAGAACAGTTTCTTGAGATTTCTCCTGAAAAAGTCATATATTATTTCTCCTCACATCCAATAGCAAGAAAAAAAAAAGTCATGTGGCCATGCAAAAATTTAAGTAGGTGAGATGGAACAGTCAGAATGCATTCATAAAAAATGAACTGAAAATATTTGGAGAATAACACCAATGACTATCGTGAATGCCAGCATGCATTCCTAACAACCCAGTGCTGTTACCCTTCACAATTCTTATGTCTTACAAGTATTAGAACTTATTATCTGAAGCCATACCACTCAGAGGGACTGCAAAATACATGATATCTCCTTTAGGATATCCATAAAGAATTCAAGGAAAAGAAGTTAAATAATCCAAAAGTGCTTTTAGGTACAGCTGTTTAGCACTAGAGTGTAAGATTGGAGATAGATTGTAAAGATAATAATAGGGTTAGGGTTAAAATTAGGGTCTGGGTCTGGGTCAGGGCTGGAAGTATGGTTAGAGATGGGGTCATGGTCAGTGTCAAGATAAAAGTTGGGGTTAAAGTCAGGGTCAGAATTAGGGACCAGGGTATAGACCAGGGTTTAGGGTCTGAGTCAAAGTCTAGGGACAGTGTTACAGTTAGAACCAGAGCTTTGCTCTCCTCAGGACCCATCCAGGGAGAGGCCATGTCTTTGGAGCACCCAGTAGTGTGTCCACAGTGAAGACCAAAGTTTTGTTCTCCTCAAGTCTAACCTGGGGAGACGTGGCTGCAGGCCATGTGAGGAAGGTGAGGCAAAAGTTCAGAGGAAGGAACTCTGACACTGGCTTTACTTTCACTCATTATATTCTACAAGTCTTGTTTTCAGAAGCATCCCTTGCTTGAGGCTTTCGCTGCTCATCATCATAGCATGTCATAGCATATTGTAAGATGTGGGTTTGTTTCTGGAATTTGATCTTCGTATAGCGAAAGGACAAACACTTAGAGCCACCACCAGGACAGCTGGGATGAAAGCTGGGGATGGGCAGGTGCCTTTCAAGTCACCCCAAGCCTGAGGCTGGAGGAAACATGTCCACCCCCTGTAAACACTTTTATTCATGTTTTAATTACTCATTTTTCTTACAGCGTTAAAGTAGTCAAAACAGTATTAAAAAATGAAAAGTAGGCATGTTACAATTTGCAACATTATTTAAGTTTAAATATACTATTTATACCTCACCAACATTTTTTATTTTGTGGAGAAAATCTAAGGTTAATTGACAGTATAGTTGTAATAGTGTGATATTGTGCTGGCCTAGAGCCAGAACCGGAGCAAAACTATTTTATAAAATGCAAAACTGTTTTTAGATAAGTTGAAATGGCTGCCCCATTCTCCTCACAATAACTACTGTCCTTGGCCTCTGTAAATAGAACTGCTAGTTTGTTCTTCAAAACTATGTAAAGCTGCTTACCTTTTCTTATCAGTAACTGCCAGAATTGCTAGCCTTTGCTTTCCGGCAATTGCCAGACTAAGCAGCTCAAGCTAGTTCCATCCTGGCTCCTGTGACTTGTAATAAGTAACTAAGGTCTGTGATTTCCACCTTAACCAGATAATGTGTAAACAAATGTTTATCTTGACTTCTGTAAACCACTTAAGTAACAAA
>NW_016107594.1:5419195-5423444 GCF_001604975.1 Cebus imitator
TCATCCCCATCCCCGCCCCTCACCCCCACTCCCAAGGTGGTTTTTCGGGTATAAAAAATCGTGGCACCCTCCTTTTTCCACCACAGGTTGGAGAGACATGAGTCCTCTGTGGTCGTCGGCATAATAAATGACCCTGCAATCTGGCATACTTTTGTCTTGTGGTAACTTTCTACGCTCCGGTCAAATACAACAATAGTAGATAGGATAGTGTCTGTTTTACCAATATTAACAGCCTACATTACATGTATGAACCCCAAAAATCTGAGACAGGTCTCAGATTTTTTAGGGAGTTTATTTTGCAAAGTTTGAGGATGCCCGCACCCGTGATGCATCCTCATGAGGTTCCGACAACATGTGCCCCAAGTGGTAGGAGCACAGCTTGGTTTTATACATTTCAGAGAGACACGAGACAGCAATCAATATGCGTAAGATGTACCGTCATTTTGTTCAGTAAGGTGGAACAACTGGAAGTAGGAAGTGGGGGTGCTTCTAGGTTAGAAGTAGATAAAAGGTTGCATTCTTTTGAATCTTTGACCAGCATTCCACTGAATACAATTTAGTCTGGTTCAGTGAATCTGCATTTTTACATGTACAGTAGGGCAGAGGAATGGAGTGATCTTGGCCCACCACAACCTCCCCCTCCCAGGTTCAAGTGATTGTCTTGCCTCAGCCTCCCAAGTAGCTGGAATTACAGGCATGCACTACCACGCCTGGGTAACTTTTATATTTTTAGTAGAGATGGGTATCCACCATGCCTAGCCTACTATCAGTATATTTGCTGTGGTTGAATATCTGTTGAGATATTTACCCAGTTTTTTTTTAACATTTATTTTACTTTAGGTGCATATTATATCTGACATTTCTTCCCATGTTATCCCTCCTCTCCCTCCCTACCCCCCATTATCTCTCCCTTACCCCCTCCCAGCAGTCCCTTGTGTGTGATGCTCCTCTCCCTGAGTCCGCATGTTCTCGTTGTTCAACACTCACCTATGAGTGAGAACGTATGGTGCTTGGCTTTCTGTTCTTGGGTCAGTTTGCTGAGAATGATGGTTTCCAGATTCATCCAAGTCCCTACAAAGGACACAAACTCATCATTTTTTATGGCTGCATAGTATTCCATGGTGTATATGTACCACATTTTCTTTGTCCAGTCTACCATTGATGGGTATTTGGGTTGGTTCCAGGACTTTGCTATTGTACACAGGGCTGCAATGAACATACATGTGCATGTGTCTTTATAGTAGAACAATTTATAGTTCTTTGGGTATATACCCAATAGTGGGATTGCTGGGTCAAATGGAATTTCTATTTCTAGATCCTTGAGAAATCGCCACACTGTCTTCCACAATGGTTGAACTAATTGACACTCCCACCAACAGTGTAAAAGTGTTCCTATTTCTCCACATCCTCGCCAGCATCTGTAGTCTCCAGATTTTTTAATGATCACCATTCTAACTAGCATGAGGTAATATCTCAATGTTGTTTTGATTTGCATTTCCCTAATGACCAGTGATGACGAGCATTTTTTCATATGTTTGTTGGCCTCATATATGTCCTCTTTTGAAAATTGTCTGTTCATATCCTTTGCCCACTTTTGAATGGGGTTGTTTGATTTTTCCTTGTATATCTGTTTTAATTCTTTGTAGATTCTGGATATGAGCCCTTTGTCAGATGGGTAGATTGCAAAAATTTTTTCCCATTCTGTTGGTTGCCGATTCATTCTAATGATGGTTTCTTTTGCTGTGCAGAAGCTGTGGAGTTTAATTAGATCCCCTTTGTCTATCCTGACTTTTATTGCCATTGCTTTTGGTGTTTTAGTCATGAAATCCTTGCCTATGCCTATGTCCTGGATAGTTTTGCCTATGTTTTCTTCTAGTGTTTTTATGGTGTTAGGTTTTATGTTTAAATCTTTGATACATCTGGAGTTAATTTTAGTGTAAAGTGACAGTTAATGGTCCAGTTTGTGCTTTCTGCACATTGCTAGCCAATTTTCCCAACACCACTTATTAAACATGGAGTTCTTTCCCCATTGCGTGTTTTTGCTGGGTTTGTCAAAGATCAGATGGTTGTAGTTGTGTGGTGCTTCCTTTGGGGTCTCTCTTCTGTTCCATTGGTCTATGTCTCTGATTTGGTGACAGTATGATGCTCTTTTGATTACTGCAGCTTTGTAATATAGTTTGAAGTCAGGCAGTGTGATGCCTCTCCTCTGGCATTGTTCTGTTTGCTTAGGATTGTCTTGGCTATGGGGGTCTTTTGTGATTCCATATGAAGTTTAAAGTGTTTTTTTCCAGTTCTGTGAAGAAGGTCATTTGTAGCTTGATGGGGATAGCATTGAATCTATAGATTACTTTGGGTAGTATGGCCATTTTCACAATATTGATTCTTCCTAACCATGAGCATGGAATGTTTCTCCATCTGTTTGTGTCCTCTCTTATTTCACTGAGCAGTGGTTTGTAGTTCTCCTTGAAGACATCACGTATGCATTTTGTAAATATCTTCTCATGTCTGTCTTTTATTTTTATTCTCTGAATAGTTTTTCACAGTAGAATACTTAGTTTATAAAATCTGTGTTATCAATATTTTCATGAATTGGCATTTGATGTTGTGTGTTAAAACAACACCAAACCCAATGTCATATAGATTTTCCATTAGATTTTTTATAGTTTTGCGTTTCAAATTACAGTCTCTGGACTATTTTGAGTAGGTTTTTGTTTTTCTTATTTTGTGTTTATATTCATTTCTGTGTACATGGCTTCCAAAGTCTTCCACCACCATTTTTGGGAAGGATATGGCTACAGTGGTCTTCATTTTGGTTTGAATTTCCAAAATTACTACATCAAATAAACTGAATATTGAATTTTATAGGTATTTCAGGACAGCCAGGAGGGAGTGCACGACTGCTGAGAAGCTGTGACAAGAGTGTTTGTGCTGAACTCTGGCGCCACCAGAGGGCGCGCGAACCCACCCCTGATCAACTTCCCTCTGAGGTGCCAGAAGCAGCGAGGAGCTTCGACTTCCTCAGGGCAGCACGAGGGTCCTGTCAACTAAGTCTTGCTCATTGGTGAGTAAAAAGCTTCCTTTCCACGGCCCTGAGTGCAGAGTAGAGAGTCTTTAGAGTACTCAGCAAAGGAAGAAATTCATCTAGAAAAATGAAATCCACAAAGGCCATCCTTATGACTACACTCTGATGTCATTGTCAACGTCTCAGACACAGTGGCTGCTAAGATGTATTCTCACAGTGGCCTCTAATATAACAATCACACCGTGCCCTAACATTACTATGATATCCACACCGTACCCTAACACCAATATAATACCCACACTATACTCTAATGCTAATCTGATATCCACACCGTTGCTTCTAATACTAATATAATAGTATCCACCCCGTGCACTAATGCTAATGTAATATCTGCACTGTTCTCAAACACCAATGTAATATGTACACCATGTCCTAACACTAATATCCACACCGTGCTGTAACACTAATGTATCCACACAGTAGCCTCTAATACTAATAAATACAACAGTATCTACTAAGGGGAGTCTGTTGACATTGAGGCTAAGGGTCCATAGCTTTGGATGAAGTGTAGCCTCTACAATGGATTTTGATGATGTCTCTGCTTTTCTGGCATAATATTGATATGGTTATTTTAAAAAGTAATTTACTTTGTAATAATGTCATACTTCTAGGTAACATCCAGTAGCAGTGCAAAATATAACCTGTTTCTTTTCTTAGAGTCCCCAGCAGTTATTGCTGTACCAGATTTGCAGTGTCCCACAAAATACTCTGGTATATTTTACCCAAAGCATGGAAACTCTCCCAGGTTACCACCACATAACCCCTAGATTAGGAAATCAGCACAGTTCCTACGTGATAATTCAGTTCAGAAACTCATTTCCCTTTTACCTCCTGCCCTGCTTGGGAGTATAATGTGTTTTTTCATTCTGATCCAGTTTTCCTGACACTGTTCCCAAGACTTTCCTGCATATTTATGATCTTGACACATTTAAAGAGCATACAAGTTTTTGTTTGAACACTGGTTTTTAGGTGTTTGGGGTACCTACCTAGGAATGGAATCACTGTCTTATGCTAAATGTATTTGTAATCATTTGAAGAAACTCCAAATTATCTGACACATATGCTGCACCATTTAATATTGTCACAGCAGTGTTTAATAGTTCAAGTTTCTACACATCTTTGTCAACACTTTTTTTTTTTTTTTTTAGTATGACTATTCTAGTGTGA
>NW_016107594.1:5423779-5426941 GCF_001604975.1 Cebus imitator
AATGTATGAAATGATGTGTCTTTGTGTGCTAATGAGATGACTGATGGCTGGGGGCACCTGGACAGCCTCAGTGGGGCTGGTTGCCAAAGAAACCAACCTTGCCATTAGAGGATTTGGGATTTCAGCCTCCCTCCTGTCTCTGTGAAAGTTAGAGGTGCTGATGGTTGAGCTGAATACCTAAAGGTGCTGTTGGGAACATGCTAACACAGTGGTCTGCAAGCTTTTTGACACCAGGGACTGGTTTTCTGGAAGACAGTTTTTATATGGCCTGGGGTGGGGTGCATGGATTTGGGATGATTCAAACACATTACGTTTATTGTACATTTATTATTATTACACTGTAATGTGTAACGAAATAATGATTTCAGATTGTCTTCCTGCAACTAGACAGTCCCATTTGGGGGTGATGGAAGACAGTGACAGATCATCAGACATTAGATTCTCATAAGAAGCATGCAGCCCAGATCCCTCGCATGTACAGTTCACAATAGGTTTCATGCTTCTATGGAAATCTAATGCCGCTGCTGATCTGACAGGAGGCGGAGTTCAAGCCGTGATGCATGTGACGGGGAGTGGCTATAAACACAGGTGACACAATGATTGCCTGTCCTCCTCTCACCTCCTGCTGTATGGTCCAGTTCCCAAGAGGCTGCAGACTGGTACCAGTCTGTGAGCTGGGGGTTGGGGACTCCTTCTCTAACAGAGAAGGTCCTTGTCCTCATGCAGAAAGCCCAGATGATAACATGACAACATTTTGGTCAAGCTGTAAAAAAGCATCATTGCAAGCTGGGCACGGTGACTCATGCCTGTAATCCCAGCACTATGGGAGGCCGAGGTGGGTGGATCTTGAGGTCAGGAGTTCGAGACCAGCCTGGCCAACATGGTGAAACCCTGTCTCTACTAAAATACAAGTATTAGCCAGGTGTGATAGTGTGTGCTATAATCCCAGCTACTCAGGAGGCTGAGGCAGGAGAATCACTTGAACCCAGGAGTCGGAGGTTGCAGTAAGCCAAGACCATGACACTGCACTCCAGCCTGTGCTACAGAGTGAGATTCCATCTCAGAAAAAAAAAAAAGAAAGGAAAAAAGAAAATAGCATAATTGCAGATATTATTGCATGATGAGACTTTCCAAACTCAAGTTACCTGGGTTTGCCCCTCCACCCCAACATTTTGTCACCCCACAGACCAAGCCACCCTCCCCCTTGTTGTACTGAAGAACGTGGGCAAACTGTGTACCTGAAAAACACTCACCTCATGGTAAAAAGCCTAGCCTATAGCATTGGACTGCCCAGCTCCAAATCCCAGCCCCAGCACTGACTAGCTGGTTGATCCTGACAAGTAGATCATCTCTCTCAGCCTCCTTGTTTCCATCTGCAAAATGGGCATATCAATCATCACAGCAGCTGATTGTGAGAGTGGATTTAATGGATCTGGGCTGAGCCATGAGAGCTTTGATTTTAGAAAATCTTTCAGGAGATTCTAACTATGTGTTAAGGATCAAGAACCACTAATTACACTTGTCACAGTGAAATATTTATTACTGATTATAATGGTTATAATAATTATTATAGTTATATAATTAAAAGTAAATATGTAATATATATTCTAATAAGTATATGCTATTGTTTGAGATGGAGTCTCGCTTTGTCTTCCAGGCTGGAGTGCAGTGAGTGGCACAATCTCGGTTCACTGCAACTTCCCAGATTCAAGCAATTCTCCTGTCTTGGCCTCTTGAGTAGCTGTAATTACAGGCACCCGCCACCACACCTGGCTAATTTTCATACTTTTTGATAGAGATGGGGTTTTGCCATGTTGGCCAGACTGGTCTGAAACTCCTGACCTCAAGGGATCCACCCACCTCGGCTTCCCAAAGTGCTGGGATTACAGGCGTGAGACACAGCGCCTGGCCACAGTGAAATTAGTAACACCCCCTCCACTCTCTGGGAAGACTGGGCTTAGATGATAATTTATATCAGAAATTCATTAACTTTTTCATAAATGACCAGATTGTGCATATTTTAGGCTAGTGGGCCAGACAGTTTCTGTCACAACTGCTCAAAACATGAAATAAAGAAATTAATGGATATGGCTGTGTTCCAATAAACCTTTATTGATAATAGGCAGTAGGCAGGATTTGGTCTCTGGGCCATGGTTTGCCTTCCCCTGGATTGTTAGCCATGGAACATGGAAAGAACAGGACCCCTGCAGGGTCACACACAAGCCAGCGAGTAGCAGGATGGTTTGTTCAGTGGGAGAGATTTCCTGCTGTAGCTTCTGCCCCTGGCCTCTCCAGTGCAGAGGCTGGCCAGGTCAGGGGGCTCCTGTAACTGGCCTCTTGTGCCCTCCAGCTGCCAGGTAGGATTGCATCACGATACACAGTTCCACCTTCGCCTGGTTCCAGGAAAGCCCTCCCTGCCTCCACAGGTACAGAATGACACCCATGGAAACCAGCCTCATGTTTTTAGGGAGAAGCTGCATGGGCCTCTTGCCACCTTCCACCTGAGGGTTGGTGCAGGTTTCCAGCTTGGGATGGGAGAGTGGGTTAGGTTGGGCTGGGGCTCTGCCAGGAAGATTCCCAGGATGCTCCTGTACCTCCTGCAGGTGGGGACCTGTACAGCATAGACCTGCACCTCCTACAGATGGGGATAATGGCTTCTGAGTGTCCCACATCAGGGGGAGACACCCTTCTGCTCCCAGGCTGGTCAAGATGTTGCCAAGGTGAGGCTGGCTGAGGAGCTCCATGGTTCAACCTCGTCAGCTTTGCTAAATTCTGTGCCACATATAACAGGCCCAGATCATTATCATCTATAGCCCCCAACTCATGGCTTGGTCTTTGTGGCCAAAAATCTCAGCCAGCCCTGAAACTCCACAAGAAGGGAGAGAATATGTCCTGGGCAGTATTTGTATTGGTTGTCATTCACTCACTTCATTGTTGCAGCACTAGCTGTGGGCCATGCTCTGTTCTAGGTACTGGGGATTGGGTGAAAGAAACAGACAAGGGCCCAGCTCTCTTGGGGTGACATACTGATAGAGGTGAGGCCCAAAAAGGAATCCAGGGCAGGGGGACAGTGCACGATGGCACGCCTAGTGAGGGAAGGCTTGGCATTCAAACCGAGGTCATAAGGAAAGACAGTGAGCTGTGCAGGTTGTCTGGGAGAAG
>NW_016107594.1:5427782-5429673 GCF_001604975.1 Cebus imitator
GCCTGCATTGTGGTATGTTTAAGAGACTCCCAGTCTACCCACTAGATTCCAGCAGCACCCTCTACCAGTTGTGACATCCAAAAATATCTCTAGATCTTGCCAAATGACTCTTGGGGGTTGTAGTCATCCCCAGTTGAGAACCACTGACCTATTGTGTTCAAGGAAACAGCAAGGAGGTCAGCGTGGCCAAGAAAGAGCAGCTGAGGCACAGAATGGATGGAGCCGGGACGTCGTTCATGATCATCAAGACTTAGGCTTTGACCCTGAGTGAAATGGGAGTGCTGATGGGTTTAGCTGGAAAGTGTTAAGAGCTGACTTGGGTTTTTTGTTTTTGTCTGTTTGTTTTTTGAGATGGAGTCTCACTCTGTTGCCAGGCTGGAGTGAAGTGGTGTGATCTCAGCTCACTGGAACCTCCACCTCCTGGTTCAAGCAATTCTCCTGCCTCAGCCTCCCAAGTAGCTGGGATTACATGCATCCACCACAATGCCCAGCTAATTTTTGTAAATATAGTAGAGACAAAGTTTCTCCATATTGGTCAGGCTGGTCCTGGACTCCCAACCTCAGGTGATCCGCCCACCACAGCCTACCAAAGTGCTGGGATTACAGGCATGAGCCACTGCCGACTTGGGTTTTAACAAATCCCTCTGGTCACAGGGTGGAGGATGGGCTGTGGGACATGGACAGGAGTGGGGCGGGACCAAGAGCAGGGGCAGACAGGGGAGGAAAGAGCCTACTTATTGCAAGAGCCAAGGTAAGAGGCCAGGCTGGTGAAACCCTCAGACAGCAGCCAACTGTGTGTGCACATGGGACGTGCATGCATGTGTGTGTATGGTGTGTGTGCACACATGTATGCATGTGAGCATGGATTGCTTGGATATGTGCATGCGCTTGTGTGTGTGGATGTGTGCCCACATTGTGTGTGTTGCTGTGCATGTTAGCATGCTTGTATGAGTGTGCAAATGTGCATGCATGTGTGCACGCTTTGTGTGTGTACATGAGTGCACACATGCACAGATATGCACAGGTTGGTTGTTCAAATAGCCGGACAAGGACTGGGAAAAGAACAGCCCCACAGATGCTCTTAGACTCATAGAGCAGGAAAGCTCGGCTTCATCTGAGGCTCACCCTTCCTCAAATATGGAGGCTGGGCCCTAACCAAGGTCATGTCTCCTTTCTTGTATTGAAAGAACAAACCTCACCATGCCCCAGGGCTGTTTCCTGGCTGTAGTCGGTCCAGTGGGAACACAGAAATCATCCCTGTTGTCCTTCGTCTTTGGGGAGCTGTCAAAGGTGGAGGGGTTCATGAGCATCAAAGTGAGGCCACTGCCTGCCTGTCTGCTAGGATGTCCCCATCATCCTGAAAGTCCCCCTTCCTCGCTGCATTTCCATCCCTCCCCGTCCCAGCCAAGCTCACTTTCATTCATTCCACCACCCACCCACCAAGAGCCGAGCTCCCACTGCTCCTCAAAACCCGTCATACCTCTGTCCCTATCATCCTTCTGTGACCAAAGTAAGTTGTGTTTTAGTGTTTGGTGGCCATTCTCCAGGGTGCAGAACACCTCTGTGATGGGGAAAGCATGCCTCAGGCAGTAGCTGGGCCCAGTCTCGCTGGAGAGAGTCCTAGAGGCCTGCGCCCTGAAGCCAGATGTGGACACCTTCCCTGCAGCAGTCAACACTTCAATTGGGGAGCAGGTGAGAGTCTCAGGGTCTTTTGGGTCAGGGAGGCATTGCAGTTGGGGGTCATTTTGGTCCATGACTCATCATGGATGGTATGATGGAGAAATGCAGGAAGTGGTCAGGGAAGTGGAGGAGAAGAAGTGCTCAGCTTAGGGTCAAGCACATACTAGGTGCTCAATAAATAATCATTAATCAATAAATAGAAATGGACACA
>NW_016107594.1:5431008-5449876 GCF_001604975.1 Cebus imitator
CACATTCAAGAAATTCCCCCACCTCAGCCTCCTGAGTAGCTGGGATTATAGGTGTGTGCCACTACACCTGGCTAAATTTTTATATTTTTAGTAGAGACAGTGTTTCACCACGTTGGCCAGGCTCATCTCGAGCTCCTGACCACAGGTTATCTCCCCATTTCCCTCAGAGTCAAAGCCCAAGTAGTGATAATCCCTGGCAAGGCCTCTGTCACCTTGCTCTGTTATCCATCATCCCCATCTCCCATCGTCATCTCCTGGCTTTACTCCAGCCTCCAGAGTCTCTGTGATGTTTCCTGATCCCCCGCAGCACATTCTGTCCCCAGGGCCTTTGCACCCGCTGTTCCCACTGTTGGAAATCTCTCCCCAGGAGTCCCCAGGGCTCATCCCTCACTTCTGTCACATTCGCAGAGAAGGCTTCCCTGATTACCTTATCCACCACCACCACCGCAACCCTGTTCATGCTAGTGCGCCTTACACCCACATCTGATTTTGCTTTCCTTTCCTTTCCTTTCATTTTCTTTCTTCTTTCCTTTCCTTTCCTTTTTCCTTTTCTTTTTTCTCTTGAGACAGACTCTTGCTGTGTTCCCCAGGCTGGAGTGCAGTTGTGCAATCTCAGCTCACTGCAACCTCTGCCTCCCAAGTTCAAGCAATCCTCCCACCTCAGCCTTCTGAGTAGCTAGGATTACAGGCAGGTGCCACCATTTTTGAACTTTTAGTAAAAATGGGGTTTCACCATGTTGGCCAGGCTGATCTCGAACTCCTAACCTCAACTGATCCACTCACCTCAGCCTCCCAAGGTGCTGAGATTACAGGCGTGAACCACCGTACCTGGCTGCACCTGCTTTAGTTTTTATTCTTCACAGCGCTTTCCACCTGATGTGCCGTCTGTGTTACTGGTTTGTTTGTGGATTGCCTGTCTCTCTCCCCCTCATTAGAATGACATCCATTCAGAAAGCAGGAACTTTGTTTCTTTCATTGCTGTTTCCCCAAAGCCTAGAATCCTGATGGAAATATGATAACCAGGCAGTAGTTATTAGTGGAATGAATTAATGTGAGAATGAATAATGTGTCGTCTGAGTCTAGATTACAGAGAAAAAAAAATGAATGAATGAATGGCCGGGTGCCGTGGCTCATGCCTGTAGTCCCAGCACTTTTGGAAGCCAAGGCAGGCAGATTGCTTGAAGTCAGGAGTTCGAGACCAGCCCGGCGAACATGGTGAAACTCCATCTCTATAAAAATACAAAAATTAGCCAGGCATGGTAGTGCACCAGTAATCCCAGCTACATGGGAGGCTGAGGCAGGAGAATCGATTGAACCCAGGAGGTGGTGGTTGGAGTGAGTCGAGATCATGCCACTGCACTCCAGCATGGATGAAAGAGCAAGACTCTGTCTCAAAAATAAATAAAAATAATTTTAAAAGGAATGAATGAAAGACAAGAAGGCCTAGATGGAAGGAATAAGTGATAGTAATCAATAGTACACAAGGGAAATCATAGTGAGTGAGAATTTTGTAAATTTCAAGATAGCTAGAAGACAAGGATTGTTGTGCACTCAATACAAAAGATAAATATTTGAGGTGATGATTATCTCAGTTACCCTGATACGATCATTACATATTGTCTACATCAGTGGTCCGCACACCCCCTTGCCATGAATCAGTACCAGTTTGAGACCTGTTAAGAACTGTACAGGCAGCACAGCAGGAGAGCAGTGGGCAGGTGTGTGAGGCTTCATCTGTGTTTACAGCCATTCCTTATTGTTCGCATCACCACTTAAGCTCCACTTCTAGATCAATGGCAGTGTTAGATTCTCATAGGAGCGCAAACCCTACTGTAAAGAGCACATGCGAGGGTTCTCGGCTGCATGCTTCTTCTTCTTTTTATTTGAGATGCAGTCTCGCTCTTTGCCAGGCTGGAGTAGAGCGGCGCATTTTTGGCTCACTGCAATCTCTGCTTTTCAGGTTGAAGCCATTCTCCTGCCTCAGTCTCCTGAGTGGCTGGGATTACGGACACATACCACCACGCATGGCTAAGTTTTGTATTCTTTTAGTAGAGACAGGGTTTCATCATGTTGGCCAGGCTGGTATCAAACTCCTGACCTTGTGATCCCCCTGCTTTGGCCTCCCAAAGTGCTGGGATTACAGGCATGAGCCACCATGCCCTGCAGCTGCATGCTTCTGATGAAAATCTAATGCTTGATGATCTATCACAGTCTCCCATTGTCCCCAAAGGGACTGTATAGTTTCAGCAAAACTAGCTGAGGCTCTCACTGATTCCACATTATGGTGAGTTGCATAAGTATTTCATATTTTACAGCATAATAGTAATAGAAGCAGGCCAGGCACAATGGCTCATGCCTATCATCCCAGCACTTTGGGAGGGTGAGGCAGGCAGGTAACCTGAGGTCAGGAGTTCGAGACCAGCCTGGCCAACATGGTGAAACATGATCTCTACTAAAAATACAAAAAATCAGCCAGGTGTGGTGGCAGGCACTTGTAATCCCAGCTACTTGGGAGGCTGAGGCAGGAGAATTGCTTGAATCCAGCAGGCAGAGGTTTCAGTGAGCCAAGATCATGTCATTCCACTCCAGCCTGGGTGACAAGAGCAAAAATCCATCTCAATAAATAATAATAATAATAATAATAATAATAATAATAGAAGTAAAGTGCACAATAAATGTAATGTGCTTGACTCATCCTGAAACCAACCTCCTGCCCCCAGGTCCATGGAGAAGTTGTCTTCTACAAAATGGATCCCTGGTGCCAAAAATGTTGGGGATCACTGCTCTATAGATCTCAAAATGTCACCTGTGCCCCTCAAATAGGTACAACTATTACATATCAATAAAAACTAAAAGAAATCAATTACAATTTAAAATAAAAATAAGTAGGACTGAAAATGTACCACTGGATCATTGAATAGGGAAACAAATGGTGTACTCATTAAAGGTGGTCTCAGTTGAGAAAGGGAACAGAAGTTGGACTCAAATGGATACAGAGAGCGAGTAGGAGACAGAATAGCTTGGGAAGCACAGGTAACTCCTCCAGGAAGTGTTCTGGGAAGGGGAGAAGTGAGGCTGGTAAGTATGGAGGGGATGCTGGCTTGGGAGTGAGTGCCTTTGAAGCTGAGCATGTCCACAGGGGACAGACATGGGGAGTGACACCTCACCCTGATGGGCAAATGCACCCCAACCTGCTCCTGCTTTGGCTCCCCAGTTTCACCCTGTAGATGCAGACTCATGACACTGTCCCTTTTGTGGCCACAGGGCATGAATCTCTCAGGGGCCAGAAGCAGCAGCTGAGCCTCGCCCGGGCTGTGTACAGAAAGGCAGCTGTGTGCCTGCTGGATGACCCTCTGGTGGGTTTGGATGCCCACGTCACTCAGCACATCTTTAACTAGGTCATTGGGCCTGGCAGGCTACTCCAGGGAACAGTAAGTTTGGGAACATGTGTCAGAGGGCATAGGGCAAAGGCAGAGGATGCCCTTGGCATCCAATCCTAACCCAAGTTTCTCTCACTGTCCCCTTCCACTTGAGTCCAATTTTCCTCTTTATTGGTCAGCTTTTGCTGTGATGATGCTACATAACAAACAGCCCCTCAGATACCATCAGCTTACAACAATAGCTGTTTCTTGCTTACGCATCTGTGGTTTAACTACTCCAGCTCTGCCTTGGATGATTGTCCTGGGTCAGATGGACTCCTTGTCTTCTTGAGGTAGGCTGAAGGAGTCCCCTCTGTTTCTCTATTTGGAAATGCTATTTTCAAGAAAGATAGCAGGAGCACAAGAAGGGGAGCCCTCCCCACTCTGAGTCCAGGGACAATACTCCCACCCCTACCCCTTGCTCCAGGAGGCTGGCCAAGCACATGTGTATAAATTTTCTTTTCTTACTTTCTTTCCCCTTCCCTTCATTCCTCTTTCCCTTCCTCTCTCTCCCTCTTTCTCTCTCTCCCTCTCTCCTCCCTGCCCCACTTCCTTCCTTTCTTTTTGATGGAGTGTTGCTCCATCACCTAGGATGGAATTCAGTAGTGCATTTTCAGCTCACTGCAACCTCCACCTCCCAGTTTCAAGTGATTCTCATGCCTCAGTTTCCCAAGTAGCTGTGACTACAGGTGTGTGCCACCATACCAAGCTCATTTTAGTATTTTTAGTAGAGACAGGGCTTAGCCACGGTGACCTGGCTGGCCTTGAACTCCTGGCCTCAAGTGATCCACCTGCCTTGGCCTCCCAAAATGCTGGGATTACAGGCATGAGCCATGGAACGTGGCCACATGTGTGTTAACTTCTAACCCTTCCCTGCCCAGACACAGACTCTTGTGACCCACGTACTCCACAACCTGCCCCAGGCTGATTGGATCGTGGTGCTGAAGGATGGGGCCATTGCAGAGATGGGTTACAGCTAGGAGCTTCTTCACAAGAAGGGGGTCCTCATAAGTCTCCTGGATCAAGCCAGACAGCTAGGAGATAGAGGAGAAGGAGGTACTAGGTGGGCTCTGCTGATTCTCTGTGCCTGGCTCTTGCCAATCTTGGTGAAAAAGACTCAAAGCGTCCTACAGGCAAGAGTGGATTGCTCTGGTCACACCCTCCCTGCTCGCTTACGCCCAGAAGCAGATGGCTCTCCGATAGGTCACCTCTCTCCAAGAAGAGCCAATAACACCATCTACGAGCCAGGGGCTATGCTAAGTACTTCTGTAAAAAATACTCTATTTGATTCTCACCGTACCCTCAGAGGCATGTGAAATTACTGCTATTATTTTACAGATGAGCAAAGAGAGTTAAATCAGTTGCCCAAGGTAACCAGATTAGAACTTGAGTGTGTCCAACTCCAGAGTCTATGCTTGCAGTTGCTATGGAGACAGCACAAGGAGGTTTTGGTGCCTAGAAAGCTACAATATGCTAGCTAGAGTTTCTAATAATCCAAAGAACACAAAGTACGCTGGATACATGACAAGGTTCTGGAAGTAAAGTGTCCAAACCAAGCTCACCCACAATGACTGAAAAGTAGCAACTCATAGCACATCACATATATTATCTCACTGAATCAACTTAATGCCACTATGAGGCTGGTACTTGAATTATTTCCATTTCACAGATGAGGAAACTGAGGCCCAAAAGTTAAGAAACTAGTACAAGGTCACATGGCTTATAAGTGGCAGCACTGGGATTTGCACCCAAGCAACTTGATTCCAGAGAATGTGTTTTTTAATCACTAGGATTTTTACTACCCCTGCATGACAAAGCAAAGACTCACACCCAGGCCTCCCTCAAACTCAAATGTTGTCTCTTCTGAGAACATCTGCTTAGCATTGGCCCACCCTGTCTAAAAACACTAAGTGTTGATTCACAATGTCCCAGTCCTGAAGCTTGAAGCTAGAACTTGCCTGTTTGTATTGGCCAGCTTTTGCTGCAATGATACTGTGTAACAAATAGCCCCTAACTCTCAGCAGCTTACACTAGCAGTTATTTGTTGCTTACAGGCTTGTGGTTAAACTTCTATAGCTCTGCCTTCAGTTATTGGCCATATCTGGGGGATAGTGGTAGGCAGGTGTCCTTCCTGGCAGAGATGGTACCTGAGAGTTGGTGGAAATTAGCCAGAAAAGAGCATTCCAGACACAAGGAACTGCTTGAGCAATGCTGTCAGGAGAAACAGAGATAATGTTATACAGTGTTCACTGCTGTTTTTCCAACCTCAAGTTCACAGCAGGTGCTCAATTATATTCACTGATTGAAAAAATGAATGAGTGAGTGAATAGCCTGAATGATGTTCCTGGAAGAACTCAGAGTGGGGTGTTGAGGTTGCTGGAGAGGTGGCAGGAGGCAGGACAGGGAAAATGGATGGTCAGAGCAGTTAAGGCCACATGGTCAGTGGGTGTCAAAGTGAGTATCTGGACCATGTTGTGTGACAGGACTCTCTTGATCTTTTATCAGATTGTGAAAATAATCTGATAAAAAGAGATGACAATGTAAAAATTTAAAGTGATATATAGAAAGAAATCAGCATGAGGCAATTTAGTTGGGAAGGCCTAAGCCTTAGATTTTTGGATATGGACTGATTCAAAAGAAATATGCAACTACCCTTTGACCCCAAATTCCTCAAACATATTGTTGAGAGTGATTGATTTTCACTCATTTCCCTTTAATATGGCTCCTAGTCCTTGTACTTTACTGTAAATGTCTTTCCTGAGCTTATCAGTGACTTTTTTCTTGCCAAATTTAGAGACCTTTTTTTTTTCAGTCTGCCTATTGTCCAAACATTCAATTATATTTTAGAAGGGTTATCTTATATTTCTCTCATTTTACTTTTAGTGTTATATATATCCCAAAGTTAATATGTGTTATTTTCAGTGAAATAGAACATACAGATTTGATGATTTGTGATAATCCAGGCTAAGGTGTTAGTAGAATTTTTCCTGGCTTTTAAGTACATTTTTATATGTTGTATATGTATTCTAAATAAAGTCAATTGAGGACAGAGACAGGAATCATTATTACAATAATACTCAGATGTCAGTGGCTTTTGCTCCATGTGCTTGCAGATGACATTAGCCACTTGTGCAATGTTTCTCAAGTATTTATGGGGATCCCTGGAGGTGAACCTTGTTTATTTATAAATAAGTCTTATCTTAAAGGTACGGTTACTGCTCTGTCAAATATCTACCTCCACTGGACATCATAGGCACTGCTCAACACCAGCACTAGCTCCCTAGAGCCCCTTAATTGTAAAGGCAAGGTTGATCTCTCAAAGTAAAAAGGAGGGGAAAAGATATACCAGCAAAATTAAAAGAATGTCATGTGGCCGGGCGCAGTGGCTCATGCCTATAATCCCAGCACTTTGGGAGGCCGAGGCAGGTGGATCACAAGGTCAAGAGATCAAGACCATCCTGGTCAACATGGTGAAACCCTGTCTCTACTAAAAATACAAAAATTAGCTGGGCATGATGGTGCATGCTTGTAGTCCCAGCTACTTGGGAGGCTGAGGCNCACATTCAAGAAATTCCCCCACCTCAGCCTCCTGAGTAGCTGGGATTATAGGTGTGTGCCACTACACCTGGCTAAATTTTTATATTTTTAGTAGAGACAGTGTTTCACCACGTTGGCCAGGCTCATCTCGAGCTCCTGACCACAGGTTATCTCCCCATTTCCCTCAGAGTCAAAGCCCAAGTAGTGATAATCCCTGGCAAGGCCTCTGTCACCTTGCTCTGTTATCCATCATCCCCATCTCCCATCGTCATCTCCTGGCTTTACTCCAGCCTCCAGAGTCTCTGTGATGTTTCCTGATCCCCCGCAGCACATTCTGTCCCCAGGGCCTTTGCACCCGCTGTTCCCACTGTTGGAAATCTCTCCCCAGGAGTCCCCAGGGCTCATCCCTCACTTCTGTCACATTCGCAGAGAAGGCTTCCCTGATTACCTTATCCACCACCACCACCGCAACCCTGTTCATGCTAGTGCGCCTTACACCCACATCTGATTTTGCTTTCCTTTCCTTTCCTTTCATTTTCTTTCTTCTTTCCTTTCCTTTCCTTTTTCCTTTTCTTTTTTCTCTTGAGACAGACTCTTGCTGTGTTCCCCAGGCTGGAGTGCAGTTGTGCAATCTCAGCTCACTGCAACCTCTGCCTCCCAAGTTCAAGCAATCCTCCCACCTCAGCCTTCTGAGTAGCTAGGATTACAGGCAGGTGCCACCATTTTTGAACTTTTAGTAAAAATGGGGTTTCACCATGTTGGCCAGGCTGATCTCGAACTCCTAACCTCAACTGATCCACTCACCTCAGCCTCCCAAGGTGCTGAGATTACAGGCGTGAACCACCGTACCTGGCTGCACCTGCTTTAGTTTTTATTCTTCACAGCGCTTTCCACCTGATGTGCCGTCTGTGTTACTGGTTTGTTTGTGGATTGCCTGTCTCTCTCCCCCTCATTAGAATGACATCCATTCAGAAAGCAGGAACTTTGTTTCTTTCATTGCTGTTTCCCCAAAGCCTAGAATCCTGATGGAAATATGATAACCAGGCAGTAGTTATTAGTGGAATGAATTAATGTGAGAATGAATAATGTGTCGTCTGAGTCTAGATTACAGAGAAAAAAAAATGAATGAATGAATGGCCGGGTGCCGTGGCTCATGCCTGTAGTCCCAGCACTTTTGGAAGCCAAGGCAGGCAGATTGCTTGAAGTCAGGAGTTCGAGACCAGCCCGGCGAACATGGTGAAACTCCATCTCTATAAAAATACAAAAATTAGCCAGGCATGGTAGTGCACCAGTAATCCCAGCTACATGGGAGGCTGAGGCAGGAGAATCGATTGAACCCAGGAGGTGGTGGTTGGAGTGAGTCGAGATCATGCCACTGCACTCCAGCATGGATGAAAGAGCAAGACTCTGTCTCAAAAATAAATAAAAATAATTTTAAAAGGAATGAATGAAAGACAAGAAGGCCTAGATGGAAGGAATAAGTGATAGTAATCAATAGTACACAAGGGAAATCATAGTGAGTGAGAATTTTGTAAATTTCAAGATAGCTAGAAGACAAGGATTGTTGTGCACTCAATACAAAAGATAAATATTTGAGGTGATGATTATCTCAGTTACCCTGATACGATCATTACATATTGTCTACATCAGTGGTCCGCACACCCCCTTGCCATGAATCAGTACCAGTTTGAGACCTGTTAAGAACTGTACAGGCAGCACAGCAGGAGAGCAGTGGGCAGGTGTGTGAGGCTTCATCTGTGTTTACAGCCATTCCTTATTGTTCGCATCACCACTTAAGCTCCACTTCTAGATCAATGGCAGTGTTAGATTCTCATAGGAGCGCAAACCCTACTGTAAAGAGCACATGCGAGGGTTCTCGGCTGCATGCTTCTTCTTCTTTTTATTTGAGATGCAGTCTCGCTCTTTGCCAGGCTGGAGTAGAGCGGCGCATTTTTGGCTCACTGCAATCTCTGCTTTTCAGGTTGAAGCCATTCTCCTGCCTCAGTCTCCTGAGTGGCTGGGATTACGGACACATACCACCACGCATGGCTAAGTTTTGTATTCTTTTAGTAGAGACAGGGTTTCATCATGTTGGCCAGGCTGGTATCAAACTCCTGACCTTGTGATCCCCCTGCTTTGGCCTCCCAAAGTGCTGGGATTACAGGCATGAGCCACCATGCCCTGCAGCTGCATGCTTCTGATGAAAATCTAATGCTTGATGATCTATCACAGTCTCCCATTGTCCCCAAAGGGACTGTATAGTTTCAGCAAAACTAGCTGAGGCTCTCACTGATTCCACATTATGGTGAGTTGCATAAGTATTTCATATTTTACAGCATAATAGTAATAGAAGCAGGCCAGGCACAATGGCTCATGCCTATCATCCCAGCACTTTGGGAGGGTGAGGCAGGCAGGTAACCTGAGGTCAGGAGTTCGAGACCAGCCTGGCCAACATGGTGAAACATGATCTCTACTAAAAATACAAAAAATCAGCCAGGTGTGGTGGCAGGCACTTGTAATCCCAGCTACTTGGGAGGCTGAGGCAGGAGAATTGCTTGAATCCAGCAGGCAGAGGTTTCAGTGAGCCAAGATCATGTCATTCCACTCCAGCCTGGGTGACAAGAGCAAAAATCCATCTCAATAAATAATAATAATAATAATAATAATAATAATAATAGAAGTAAAGTGCACAATAAATGTAATGTGCTTGACTCATCCTGAAACCAACCTCCTGCCCCCAGGTCCATGGAGAAGTTGTCTTCTACAAAATGGATCCCTGGTGCCAAAAATGTTGGGGATCACTGCTCTATAGATCTCAAAATGTCACCTGTGCCCCTCAAATAGGTACAACTATTACATATCAATAAAAACTAAAAGAAATCAATTACAATTTAAAATAAAAATAAGTAGGACTGAAAATGTACCACTGGATCATTGAATAGGGAAACAAATGGTGTACTCATTAAAGGTGGTCTCAGTTGAGAAAGGGAACAGAAGTTGGACTCAAATGGATACAGAGAGCGAGTAGGAGACAGAATAGCTTGGGAAGCACAGGTAACTCCTCCAGGAAGTGTTCTGGGAAGGGGAGAAGTGAGGCTGGTAAGTATGGAGGGGATGCTGGCTTGGGAGTGAGTGCCTTTGAAGCTGAGCATGTCCACAGGGGACAGACATGGGGAGTGACACCTCACCCTGATGGGCAAATGCACCCCAACCTGCTCCTGCTTTGGCTCCCCAGTTTCACCCTGTAGATGCAGACTCATGACACTGTCCCTTTTGTGGCCACAGGGCATGAATCTCTCAGGGGCCAGAAGCAGCAGCTGAGCCTCGCCCGGGCTGTGTACAGAAAGGCAGCTGTGTGCCTGCTGGATGACCCTCTGGTGGGTTTGGATGCCCACGTCACTCAGCACATCTTTAACTAGGTCATTGGGCCTGGCAGGCTACTCCAGGGAACAGTAAGTTTGGGAACATGTGTCAGAGGGCATAGGGCAAAGGCAGAGGATGCCCTTGGCATCCAATCCTAACCCAAGTTTCTCTCACTGTCCCCTTCCACTTGAGTCCAATTTTCCTCTTTATTGGTCAGCTTTTGCTGTGATGATGCTACATAACAAACAGCCCCTCAGATACCATCAGCTTACAACAATAGCTGTTTCTTGCTTACGCATCTGTGGTTTAACTACTCCAGCTCTGCCTTGGATGATTGTCCTGGGTCAGATGGACTCCTTGTCTTCTTGAGGTAGGCTGAAGGAGTCCCCTCTGTTTCTCTATTTGGAAATGCTATTTTCAAGAAAGATAGCAGGAGCACAAGAAGGGGAGCCCTCCCCACTCTGAGTCCAGGGACAATACTCCCACCCCTACCCCTTGCTCCAGGAGGCTGGCCAAGCACATGGGTATAAATTTTCTTTTCTTACTTTCTTTCCCCTTCCCTTCATTCCTCTTTCCCTTCCTCTCTCTCCCTCTTTCTCTCTCTCCCTCTCTCCTCCCTGCCCCACTTCCTTCCTTTCTTTTTGATGGAGTGTTGCTCCATCACCTAGGATGGAATTCAGTAGTGCATTTTCAGCTCACTGCAACCTCCACCTCCCAGTTTCAAGTGATTCTCATGCCTCAGTTTCCCAAGTAGCTGTGACTACAGGTGTGTGCCACCATACCAAGCTCATTTTAGTATTTTTAGTAGAGACAGGGCTTAGCCACGGTGACCTGGCTGGCCTTGAACTCCTGGCCTCAAGTGATCCACCTGCCTTGGCCTCCCAAAATGCTGGGATTACAGGCATGAGCCATGGAACGTGGCCACATGTGTGTTAACTTCTAACCCTTCCCTGCCCAGACACAGACTCTTGTGACCCACGTACTCCACAACCTGCCCCAGGCTGATTGGATCGTGGTGCTGAAGGATGGGGCCATTGCAGAGATGGGTTACAGCTAGGAGCTTCTTCACAAGAAGGGGGTCCTCATAAGTCTCCTGGATCAAGCCAGACAGCTAGGAGATAGAGGAGAAGGAGGTACTAGGTGGGCTCTGCTGATTCTCTGTGCCTGGCTCTTGCCAATCTTGGTGAAAAAGACTCAAAGCGTCCTACAGGCAAGAGTGGATTGCTCTGGTCACACCCTCCCTGCTCGCTTACGCCCAGAAGCAGATGGCTCTCCGATAGGTCACCTCTCTCCAAGAAGAGCCAATAACACCATCTACGAGCCAGGGGCTATGCTAAGTACTTCTGTAAAAAATACTCTATTTGATTCTCACCGTACCCTCAGAGGCATGTGAAATTACTGCTATTATTTTACAGATGAGCAAAGAGAGTTAAATCAGTTGCCCAAGGTAACCAGATTAGAACTTGAGTGTGTCCAACTCCAGAGTCTATGCTTGCAGTTGCTATGGAGACAGCACAAGGAGGTTTTGGTGCCTAGAAAGCTACAATATGCTAGCTAGAGTTTCTAATAATCCAAAGAACACAAAGTACGCTGGATACATGACAAGGTTCTGGAAGTAAAGTGTCCAAACCAAGCTCACCCACAATGACTGAAAAGTAGCAACTCATAGCACATCACATATATTATCTCACTGAATCAACTTAATGCCACTATGAGGCTGGTACTTGAATTATTTCCATTTCACAGATGAGGAAACTGAGGCCCAAAAGTTAAGAAACTAGTACAAGGTCACATGGCTTATAAGTGGCAGCACTGGGATTTGCACCCAAGCAACTTGATTCCAGAGAATGTGTTTTTTAATCACTAGGATTTTTACTACCCCTGCATGACAAAGCAAAGACTCACACCCAGGCCTCCCTCAAACTCAAATGTTGTCTCTTCTGAGAACATCTGCTTAGCATTGGCCCACCCTGTCTAAAAACACTAAGTGTTGATTCACAATGTCCCAGTCCTGAAGCTTGAAGCTAGAACTTGCCTGTTTGTATTGGCCAGCTTTTGCTGCAATGATACTGTGTAACAAATAGCCCCTAACTCTCAGCAGCTTACACTAGCAGTTATTTGTTGCTTACAGGCTTGTGGTTAAACTTCTATAGCTCTGCCTTCAGTTATTGGCCATATCTGGGGGATAGTGGTAGGCAGGTGTCCTTCCTGGCAGAGATGGTACCTGAGAGTTGGTGGAAATTAGCCAGAAAAGAGCATTCCAGACACAAGGAACTGCTTGAGCAATGCTGTCAGGAGAAACAGAGATAATGTTATACAGTGTTCACTGCTGTTTTTCCAACCTCAAGTTCACAGCAGGTGCTCAATTATATTCACTGATTGAAAAAATGAATGAGTGAGTGAATAGCCTGAATGATGTTCCTGGAAGAACTCAGAGTGGGGTGTTGAGGTTGCTGGAGAGGTGGCAGGAGGCAGGACAGGGAAAATGGATGGTCAGAGCAGTTAAGGCCACATGGTCAGTGGGTGTCAAAGTGAGTATCTGGACCACGTTGTGTGACAGGAGACTCTCTTGACCTTTTATCAGATTGTGAAAACAATCTGATAAGATTGTTTTCAATAAGAGATGACAAGGTAAAAATTTAAAGTGATATACAGAAAGAAATCAGCATGAGGCAATTTAGTTGGGAAGGCCTAAGCCTTAGATATTTGGATATGGACTGATTCAAAAGAAATATGCATCTACCCTTTGACCCCAAATTCCTCAAACATATTGTTGAGAGTAATTGATTTTCACTCATTTCCCTTTAATATGGCTCCTAGTCCTTGTATTTTACTGTAAATGTCTTTCCTGAGCTTATCAGTGACTTCTTTCTTGCCAAATTTAGAGACCTTTTTTTTTTCAATCTGCCTATTGCCAAATCATTCAATTATATTTTAGAAGAGTTATCTTATATTTCTCTCATTTCACTTTTAGTGTTATAAATATTCCAAAGGTAATATGCATTATTTACAGTGAAATAGAACCATACAGATTTGATGATTTGTGATAATCCAGGCTAAGGTGTTAGTAGAATTTTTCCTGGCTTTAAGTACATTTTTATATGTTGTATATGTATTCTAAATAAAGTCAATTGAGGACAGAGACAGGAATCATTATTACATTAATACTAGATGTCAGTGGCTTTTGCTCCACGTGCTTGCAGATGACATTAGCCACTTCTGCAATGTTTCTCTAGTATTTCTGGGGATCCCTGGAGGTGTATCTTGTTTACTTATAAGCAAGTCTTATCTTAAAGGTACTGTTACTGCTCTGTCAAATATCTACCTCCACCAGACATCATAGACACTGCTCAACACCAGCACTAGCTCTCTAGAGCCCTTTAATTGTAAAGGCAGTGTTGATCTCTCAAAGTAAAAAGTTGGGGAAAAGATATACCAGCAAAATTAAAAGAATGTCATGTTAGTTATATTTGTATCAGGTAACAGTGACAACCAAAAAGCATTACTGAAGATAAAGAGATTATTACATAATAATTAAAAAGTTCATTTCACCAGTATTTAAACCTTGTTTCCTTCTATCACATTTCCATTCTAAGATGTACATTTTTTTCCCCACATTTTAATATATCTGAAGTCAGAAAGCATCTTATAGTCAGGTAAGCAGCAAAAGTAATATGATCATCGTTGCTTGAACATTTACATCAAAACTTGTAGAATGGGTGTTAGAGGCATGGAAGAAAATTCTGGAGAAAATAGTGATGCACTCTTAATAAAGGCTAAACAACAGTTGATGATACAGGAAAGAGTACTGTATGAAGAAGGGTGGACATGGATGACTCAGTCAAAAAATGACACAAGTAAGTCAAACTGAATTCAAGGAAGGTTGAGGAATAATTTAGCCAATTCACTTTTCCCTAGTTTGATTGAGGAATAATTTACATGCAATAAAATTTACCTATTTTAGATGTAACGTTTAGTAAGCTTTGGAGTTTACACACAGTCCTGTATCCATGACCATAATTAAGATATAGGTCATTGCCAGAAGTTCCTCATGGCTCTTTGCAGTGAGTGCCTTCCTCCAATTCCCAGTTCTAAGCAACCATCTATCTAGTTTCAGTCACTATGGTTTTACCTTTTCCAGAATTTAGTATTAGTGAAATAATACAGTATATAGTCTTTTGTGTTTGTCACAATCTTCCATTTGTTTGGGTAATTACCTGGATTGCTGTGTTGTAAGTATATGTTCATGAGAAAGTGTCAAATTACTTTCTATATGGTGTGATATATGGATCAAGATTAGCTTTTTTAAAATATGGATTTACAATTATCCCAACAGTATTTGTAAAAAAAAAACCCAAACCTATTCTGGTGACAGTGGAAATGCCTGTCTTGTTTCTGACATTAGAGGAAAACATTTGATTTTTTTTATCATTAAATATGATGTTCATGTAGGGTTTTTTGAGATGCCCTTTATTAGGTTGAAGAAGTTCTCTTCTGTTCTAAGGTGGATGAGAATCCAATGTTTTAGTCTTCCTTTTTGATAAGCTCCACAAACTAGACATTATTATTAGTAGGACTTCTAAAGAATTTTTTTTTCCTTTTTTTTATTGCAGTTTAGGTTTTGGGGTACATGTGAAGAACATGCAAGATTGTTACATAGGTACACACATGGCAGTGTGATTTGCTGCCTTCCTCCCCATCACCTATATCTGGCATTTCTCCCCATGCTATCCCTCCCCAACTCCCGACCCTCCGCTGTCCCTCCCCTATTTGCCCTGACACACCCCAGTGTGTGATGCTCCCCTCCCTGTCTCCATGTGTTCTCATTGTTCAACATCCGCCTATGAATGAGAACATGTGGTGTTTGAATTTTTGTTCTTGTGTCAGTTTGCTGAGAATGATGGTTTCCAGGTCCATCCATGTCCCTGCAAAGGACACGAACTCATCGTTTTTTTACAGTTGCTTAGTATTCCATGGTGTATATGTACCACATTTTCTTTGTTCAGTCTATCATTGATGGACATTTGGGTTGGTTCCAGGTCTTTGCTATTGTAAACAGTGCTGCAATGAATATTCTTGTGCATGTGTCCTTATAGTGGAACGATTTATAATCCTTTGGATATATACCCAGTCATGGGATTGCTGGGTCAAATGGAATTTCTATTTCTAGGTCCTTGAGGAATCGCCACACTGTCTTCCACAATGGTTGAACTAATTGACACTCCCACCAACAGTGTAAAAGTGTTCCTATTTCTCCACATCCTCTCCAGCATCTGTTGTCTCCATATTTTTTAATAATTGCCATTCTAACTGGCGTGAGATGGTATCTCAGCGTTGTTTTGATTTGCATTTCTCTAATGACCAGTGACGATGAGGACATTTTCGTATGTTTGTTGGCCTCATATATGTCTTCTTTTGTAAAGTGTCTGTTCATATCCTTTGCCCACATTTGAATGGGCTTGTTTCTTTTTTTCTTGTAAATCTGTTTTAGTTCTTTGTAAATTCTGGATATCAGCCCTTTGTCAGGTGGGTAGACTGCAAAATTTTTGCCCATTCTGTTGGTTGCCGATTCGCTCTAATGGCTGTTTCTTTTGCTGTGCAGAAGCTGTGGAGTTTGATTAGGTCCCATTTGTCTATTTTGGCTTTTGTTACCAATGCTTTTGGTGTTTTGGTCATGAAGTACTTGCCTACGCCTATGTCCTGAATGGTTTTGCCTAGATTTTCTTCCAGGGTTTTTATGGTGTTAGGTGTTATGTTTAAGTCCTTAATCCATTTGGAGTTAATTTTAGTGTAAGGCGTCAGGAAGGGGTCCAGTTTCTGCTTTCTGCACGTGGCTAACCAGTTTTCCCAACACCATTTACTAAACAGGAACTCCTTTCCCCTTTGCTTGTTTTTGTCAAGTTTGTAAAAGATCAGATAGTTGTAGATGTGTTGTGTTGCCTCCAAGGCGTCTGTTATGCTCCATTGGTCTATATCTCTGTTTTGGTACCAGTACCATGCTGTTAGGATTACTGTAGCCTTGTAGTTTAGTTTGAAGTCTGGTAGTGCGATACCTCCCACTTCGTTCTTTTTGCTTAGAATTGACTTGGCTATGTGGGCTCTCCTTTGGTTCCATATGAAGTTTAAGGTGGTTTTTTCCAGTTCTGTGAAGAAGGTCACTGGTAGCTTGATGGGGATAGCATTGAATCTGTAAATTACTTTGGGCAGTATGGCCATTTTCACGATATTCATTCTTCCTAACCATGACCATGGAATGTTTATTCAGCTGTTTGTGTCCTCTCTTATTTCACTGAGCAGAGGTTTGTAGTTCTCCTTGAAGAGGTTTTTTACGTTCCTTGTTAGTTGTATTCCTAGGTATTTTATTTTCTTTGTAGCAATTGTGAATGGCAGTTCATTCTTGTTGTGGCTCTCTTTCAGTCTGTTATTGGTGTATAGGAATGCATGTGATTTTTACACATTGATTTTGTATCCTGAGACTTTGCTGAAATTGCTTATCAGTTTCAGGAGGTTTGGGGCTGAGATGATGGGGTCTTCTAGATATACAATCATGTCATCTGCAAATAGAGACAATTTGACTTCCTCCTTTCCTATTTGAATACCCTTTATTTCTTTTTCTTGCCTGATTGCTGTGGCTAGAACCTCCAATACTATATTGAATAGGAGTGGTGATAGAGGGCATCCTTGTCTAGTGCCAGATTTCAAAGGGAATGCTTCCATTTTTTGCCCATTCAGTATGATATTGGCTGTTGGTTTGTCATAAATAGCTTTTATTATTTTGAGATACATTCCATCAATACCTAGTTCATTCAGAGTTTTTAGCATAAAGGGCTGCTGAATTTTGTGAAAGGCCTTCTCTGCATCAATTGAGATAATCATGTGGTTTTTGTCCTTGGTTCTGTTTATGTGGTAAATTACATTTATAAACTTGCATATGTTGAACCAGCCTTGCATCCCCCGGATGAATCCTACTTGATCATGGTGGATAAGCTTTTTGATGTGCTGTTGCAATCGGCTTGCCAGTATTTTATTGAAGATTTTTGCATCTATGTTCATCATGGATATTGGCCTGAGTTTTTCTTTTCTTGCTGAGTCTCTGCCAGGTTTTGATATGAGGATGATGTTGGTCTCATAAAATGATTTGGGAAGGATTCCCTCTTTTTGGATAGCTTGGAATAGTTTCAGAAGGAATGGTACCAGCTCCTCTTTGTACGTCTGGTAGAATTCGGCTGTGAATCCATCTGGACCTGGACTTTTTTGGGTGGTAAGCTCTTAATTGCTGCCTCAACTTCAGACTTTGTTATTGGTCTTTTCAGGGTTTTGATTTCTTCCTGGTTTAGGCTTTGGAGGATGCAAGTATTCAGGAATTTATCCATTCCTTCCAGGTTTACTAGTTTGTGTGCATAGAGTTGTTTCTAATAATCTCTGATGATGGTTTGTATTTCTGTGAAATCTGTTATGAAATCCCCTTTACCATTTTTTATTGCATCTATTTGATTATTCTCTCTTTTCTTTTTCATTAATCTGGCTAGTGGTCTGTCTATTTTGTTGATGTTTTCAAAAAACCAACTCTTGGATTTATTGATTTTTTGAAGGGCTTTTCGTCTCTCTCCTTCGGTTCTGCTCTGCTCTTAGTTATTTCTTGTCTTCTGCTAGGTTTTGAGTTTTTTTTTTTATCTTACTCCTCTATCTTTTTCAATTTTGACTATAGGGTGTCAATTTTCGATCTCTCCTTGCTTCTCATGTGGGCATTTATTGCTATATATTTTCCTCTAGAGACTGCTTTAAATGTGTCCCAGAGATTCTGGTATGTTGTGTCTTTTTTCTCATTGGTTTCGAAGAACATCTTTATTTCTGCCTTCATTTCATTGTTTACACAGTCAACATTCAAGAGCCAGTTATTCAGTTTCCATGAAGCTGTGCGGTTCTGAGTTAATTTCTGAATTCTGAGTTCTAACTGGATTGCACTGTGATCTGAGAGACTGTTTGTTATGATTTCCCTTCTTTTGCATTTGTTGAGGAGTGATTCACTTCCAATTATGTGATCAATTTTAGAGTAGGTTTGATGTGGTGCTGACAAGAATGTATATTCTGTGGAGTTGGGGTGGAGCATTCTGTAAATGTCTATTAGGTTTGCTTGGTCCAGGTCTGAGTTCAAGTCCTGGATATCCTTGTTAATTTTCTGTCTCATTGATCTGTCTAACATCGACAATGGGATGTTAAAGTCTCCCACTATTATTGTGTGGGAGTCTAAGTCTCTTTGTAAGTCATTAAGAACTTGCTTTATGTATCTGGGTGCTCTTGTATTGGGTGCATATATGTTTAGAATCATTAGCTCTTCTTATTGCATTGATCCTTTTACCATTATGTAATGTCCTTCTTTATCTCTTTTGATCTTTGTTGTTTTAAAGTCTATTTTATCAGAGATGAGAATTGCAACTCCTGCTTTTTTTTGCTCTCCATTTGCTTGGTAAATCTTCCACAGTCCCTTTATTTTGAGCCTTTGTGTATCCTTGCATGTGAGATGGGTTTCCTGGATACAGCACACCAAT
>NW_016107594.1:5450761-5465210 GCF_001604975.1 Cebus imitator
ATGCTTCGTGAAGTTCTCGTGTTGTGTTTTTCAGCTCCATCAATTCACTTATATTCCTCTCTAAGTTGTTTATTCTTGTTAGCATTTCCTCAATCTTTTTTCAAAGTTCTTAGTTTCTTTGCATTGGGTTAGAACATGTTCTGTTAGCTCACAGAACTTTCTTATTACCCACCTTCTGAAGTCTGATTCTGTCAATTCATCATATGCATTCTCCTCTTCCAGCCTTGTTCCCTTGCTGGTGAGGAGTTGTGGTCCTTTGTGGGAGGAGAGGCATTCTGGTTTCGGGTGTTTTCATCCTTGTTGTGCTTGTTTCTTCCCATCTTTGTGGATTTATCCACCTGTTGTCTTTGTAGTTGCTGACTTTCAGATTGGGTCTCCGACTGGATGTACCATTTGTTTATGATAAAGTTATTTCTTTCTGTTTCTTAGTTTTCCTTCTAACAGTCTGACCCCTCTGCTGTAGGACTGCTGAGGTCCACCCCAGGCCCTGCTTGCCTGGGGGTCATCTGCAGCAGCTGCAGAACAGTAAGGGTTGCTGCCAGTTTCTTTTTCTGCTATCTTTGTCCCAGAAGCATACTCGCCAGATGTCAGTCTGAGCTCTCCTTTATGAGGTGACTCTTGGGATATACAGGGGTCAGGGAGCTGCTTGAGGAGACAGTCAGTCCTTTATAGGAGCTCACGTGCTGAGCTGTGAGCTCCATTGTTCATTCAGAGCTTCTGGACAGGTACATTTAAGTCTGTTGCAGCAGAACTTGTAAACCCCCCCTTTTTTTCCTTCCCAGGTGATCTGTCCTGAGGAATTAGGGCTTTATTTATGAGTTTCTATTGTGCTGCTGGCTTTTTTCAGGGCTGCTGTAACCAGGGAGGAGGCAGCCTTGTCACTGTCTGACTGCAGAGGCTTTGCTGAGCTGCTGTGGGCTCCACCCAGCTGCCGTGTGAACTTCCCTGCGGTCCTGTTTATATGGGTGTAGGTAGAACTGCCTCATCATTGGTGGCCCACCTCTATAATGGCTTACCCTCTCTGTAATGGTGGGCTACCTCAGCAAAGGCAGACTGCCTCAGGAATGGCAAACTACCTCCACAGTGGTGGACTGCCTCAGTAATGGCAGATGCCCCTCCCCCACAGAGCTGGGCCTTCCTGGGTTCAGCTGTGCTTGCTGTGAAACTCTCAATCCAGAGTGTTTCCGATTGCTTTTTTTTTTTGTGTGGACGTGGGACCAGCTGAGCCTGATCACCTGGCTCCCTGCTTCAGAGCCCCTTTAAAAACAATTTTTTTTTTTTTTAGTTAAAGGTCGACTGTCTCCCAGGTGTTCCAGTTGCCTGTTGAAAGGCACCAGGATCTGTGTGATTTTCCATGTGGTGACCCACTGTGCCAGCTGAAACAGTGGCGCTGAGATTCGTGGTGCTTTTTTGCTGGGGAATCTCCTGGCCTGGCTCCCTGTTTCAGTCCCCTTTTTTATCAGATGAATGGGTGACTGTGCCTTCCCAGAGCTCCAATCACCAGCTAAAATGGCACCTGGACTCATGTATTTTGTATGGAGAACTGCCACGCTGGGGCACCAGCAAAACAGCTGCACTGGCAAAAACAGCTGTGCAGGCCAAAACAGCTGCAGGGGCCAAACCAGCCTCGCTGGCAACCCATGGGGCTCCTCCGCCTGGGAATCTCCTGGTCTGTGGGCAATAAAATTCCATCTGGAAATGCAGCATCCACTCACCCTCTGTGCTTTTGCTGAGAGCTGCAATCCTGAGCTGCTCCTAATCGGTCATCTTGGATGCTCTCTCTAGATAACAGTCAAGAAGAGACTTGATTGTTTACCCTTGAGTAGATGAAACATTATTGAAACATACTGTAATTCACTCCAAGTTTCAAAACCTCTTTGTAGTGCTTCAGTTTCTTGTCATGAAGGAGGTTCAATAAGTTTTTATTAAGAATTAGGTTTGATATGAATAATGCACTAATGCAAAGGTGAGATTTAGCTTTTCCCTATGACAAGATTTTCATTTATTATTTTAAAAATGAAAGATTTTTGCCTGCCCTTTTGAATAAACTGGAGCAACAGGAAAGGGAAAAAATATATTATTTGCAAAGTGAAGACATTCCTCTATTAATGAGTAATGGTTTTTGCCTTTTTACAATTTTTGATTTATACTTTGGTTAATGAGTGACTTAAGATAACCTGGGATTTGATATCTGACAAACTTGTAAAAATCAAATTATAAATTATGTATTTTTCTTACATACATATCTTTTAGATATTACGTCCCCTAAAGTACATAAATGACATTTGGCTTATTTGGTATAAAAACCATAAAGGAAGAATTTTCAGAAAGCATTGTCAGGTCAGATACAGTGGCTCCCATCTGTAATCCCAGCACTTTGGGAGGCCAGGGAGGGTGGATCACCTGATGTCAGGAGTTAGATATCATCTTGGCCAATATGGTGAAACCCAGTCTTTATTAAAAATACAAAAAAAATTAGCCAGGTGTTGTGCTAAGCACCTGTAATCCCAGCTACTAAGGAAGCTGAGGCCAGAGAATCACTTGAACCCAGGAGGTGAAGGTTTCAGTGAGCAGAGATTGCAGCATTGCACTCCAGTCTGGGCAACAAGAACAAAACTCTATCTCAGGAAAAAAAAGAAAGCATTGCCAAATGTGAAATGGGGTTTCATTTTCCTTGGGCTGTATTTGCATAAATATGTTATCCTAAGACTTCTTTGTCATCCACAGACATTTGTTGTCTTGTTTTAATTCTCTTTGAAAGGTGATTTATAATCTGCTATAGGACATTGACAGGTGCTCTTAAATGCAGGTTTCTGATAACTTTGGAAATTTTGTCATTAGCATAAAGAAAAAACTTTCAGGACTCTCATGGAGACCTGAAATATTCAAGAATATCAAGCAGAAAAAGAGAGAACTGCATGGAGTGAGCTAATATAAGACTGAAGTAACCTTTTTGACTTTGCTTAAAATATTACTGATCCTTGGTTTTGTTTTTCAGAGTTCAGGAAACTTATTTTGAGCTATTTACAGCTTTTAGCAATTGAGTAAAATATACTCCAATTGAGTAAACAAAATTAGGAGCATATTTCTTTCTCTCTACCTGTTTTCTCCAGAATTTAGAATCTATTTGTGAGTATGCTTAACTTACGACAATATAATTTGCATAAGTGCAAAAGAATGTTTTCTTCTGCAACAGGACAAAATTGGAGAAATTAGTTATTTTGGAAAGGCTTTGACTGGAAAGGCATGCTTTCCCCTAAGGAATCAAACTGGACATATAGAGTCAATAAAAGCCCTTTGGGAAAACTGACTTCATACCTTGTCTACACATTCCCTGTAAGTAACCTGTGGTAACTAAATAATGTCACTTCCTGACAGGCTTATGAGACCCAAGTTATCCTGTGACCTCAAAAGAGAAATTTATGCAACTCATATAGTTATTTGAGGGGACAGACCCATGGCTGGGCTCAGCTTTAAAAAGTCTTATCTGAGATTCACTTTATGAAACAAAGTTTTATGAAATCTGATTTTGAAAACCTATGTAAAAAATAATAATTCTTGCTATACTTTATATCAATATTCAGGCCAAGTATAATAGAGACATTTGGTTATATCATGATTTTTCTTTAGTGAAAATGGGAGACTGGAGAGAGAAAAAAATTATACTTTAAGAACGAAGAGCTGGGAGCAGTGGCTCACGCCTGTAATCCCAGCACTTTGGGAGGCTGAGGCGGGCGGATCACAAGGTCAGGAGATTGAGACCCTCCTGACCAACACTGGGAAACCCCGTCTCTACTAAAAATACAAAAAAATTTAGCTGGATATGGTGGTGTATACCTGTAGTCCCAGCTACTCTGGAGGCTGAGGCAGGAAAATCTCTTGAACCCAGGAGATGGAGATATCAGTGAGCCAAGATTGCACCACTGCACTACAGCTTGGGTGACAGTGTGGGACTCCATCTCAAAAAAAAGAGGTCCAGGTCCAACTTCCAAGGTGGGGCTGGTGTTTGGCTTCTGTCTGCAGGAAGCCTGGAACCCCCATGTAATAGAGGAAGACCCAGGCTGGGGTGAGGAAGTCTTCAGAGTCACCAGGTGATTGGATCAGAGCTGGAAACATAGAGCAGGTGGAAGCCCTGGACTCTCCCAGTGAGGGTTGAGAAGCTGGGGTAGGAACACATTCCATGGGCAAATGCACACAAGGGATCCCTGGGCCCCTCCCCCTGCCCAGTGACTGCCCAGTTCCTAAGGAACTTCTGAGGCCTGAGACCCAGGGACACACCACCTGATCATTACCCCCACACCTTTCTGCCAAGATGAGACAATGCCCAGTGCAGGCAGGTGGTCTGGGATTGGGGTCTGGGGTGTAGTGCATGTTCCTAACTAGCAAGTGCCCTTACATAAAGCTGTCTGAGGTGGTTGCACCATCACTTGTTAGCCTGCCTATGTGTGGCCTAGATTCAAGGGTCCAGTTGTCCATTCTCCCTATACCATTCCCTGACTCCTTTGCCAGGCCCTATTGTGTATAAGGAGTTTGAATAACTTTGCTTTTAGATCCTGAATAAAAAGCTTTGTTGTTACCAGATTTTACCTGTAAAAACATTTTCTGCATTTTCAATGAGATTTGACTTAGTAATTTTGGGTAAAATCCAATTGGTTAATTTTAAAAATTGAAAAATTTTTGTTTTTTGGATAATGATTATCTAAAGTGCCCACAAAACTTGGCAAATAGGTTTGCCATGTTACACTATTAATATAAGCTTGCTGAATTTGAATTTTTGTAAGAGGCACTATTATTCTTATAGTATTAAATCCATGCACTTTTACAACTTGAGACCTCCCCATTCCAATCAAAGTTGCAATTCGGTGCAAATATAGAGTAAGAGTGTGAGTGCTACCATGAAGTAAAAACAGCCACTCCACTAAGTCCTGATTTTGAATAATAACTCCTAAGAGATTATTACTAAGAGAGTATAAGACAGTGTTGAATAGGGAAAATTAATAATGTTAAAGGCTTGTTATGATTAATTTTACTTACTTGAGCCTTATGAATTTTTTTCTTCAATTACTTGCAATTCCATTTTAGCTTTTTAAGTTAACTCTTGAGGAATACACAGACTGGAATCTTCTCAAAGAATAGAAAACAAATTACTCATAGCATAAGTTGGAATGGCTAAAGTAGGTCTTATCTAATTGATATTTTGAAGTAACTTCTGCAAATTATTTAGAGTTTTAAAATTATCTCTTCTGATGGACACATTTTGAGGTGGTATAGTGATATTTTTTTACCAACGTGTGCAAATACAAATAAGGAGTTGTAGTTTGAATTTTATCTGGAGCTACTATTAACCCAGTACATTGAATGGATTTCCTTTTTTAAATGATTATAGCATTGTATAAGTAACTCTTTATTTGGTGCAGTACAAAGAATATTATATAATGAATAATATAACACTGAGGAAATTTTTTTCTGGTGGGCTTAATAGCTTTGTCCACATAAATTTGACAAATTGTGGGACTGTTTAACATCCCTTGGGGAAGCACTTTTCAATAATAATTTTTGGCAGGTTTTTGATTAGTATAAAAGGAAAAGTGAAGGCAAATTGCTTACAGTTCTTTTCTGCCAAAGGAATTGTAAACAAAACAAAACAAAACAAAAAAAAGTCCTTCAAATCAATAACAGTTAGTAGACAATTTTTTTGAATCATAGTGGGTAAAAGTAGTGTAGCTGCATTAATTGCTCTAAGATCTGTTAACATTTTTTATTTTTTAGATTTCTTTTTTATTACAAAAATAGGAGAGTTTTAAGCTGAAAATGTGGGAACTATAGGTTCTTTTTCTAATTGTTTAGCAATTACATTTTAAAAAATCTCCAGTTTTTGTAAGTGGCCATTGTTCTATCAAAATTGGTTTATTATCTAACCATTTTCAAGCTATTTGTTTTGGAGGTTTAATAATGGCTGTCATTAAAAATGATATTCTAACTGTGTTCTTTTAGAGCCTGTAAATTTTTTTCTATTCCCATTCCAGGCACATAGCCCATGGCCTCCATTATTTGTTGATTTGGGGAGCTATATGATTGTTCAGATATTAAGACTTTGGTTCCCCACTGCTGTAATAAATTTCTTCCCTACAAGTTAATAGGAATCTGAGTTACAATAGGCTGAATAGGTCCAGGCTGTCCTTCAGGCCCTTTACATGGTAAGATAAGACTGCTTTGATAAATTTCTGAGGCCTGCCCCACTCTGTCTATATTAGAGTGAGCATTTTATACAGGCCAAGAAAAGGGTCGGTGCTGAATAGAAATAATTGAGACATTTGTGCTAGTATTAACTAAACCTTTATTTTTTTTTTCTATGAATAGTGACTTTACATGCTGGGTGTTTATTTGTAATTTGATATATCCAGTATGCAGATTTGCCCTGCTTATTTGTACTTCCAAATCCTCCAATACTTTTATCTTTGCTTTGACCTAATTATATGCAAGGTCAAATTAAGATTTGTGCTATGCGTTTTTTAGATTTAGCACTGCACGTATTGGAAAATGACATTACAATTTGCATTTCCCCTATAAAATTACTATTAATGGCTTCTGTATGAAATTTTATCCCTTTAGTATTAAGGCTAGGTTTTCCTAAAAGGAAAACCACTGTTTCTGTAGGTAATGGCTTACAAACTCCTGCTGGTATTTTTTCATGGAGGCTCCCCAGGTAAAATATTTACTTTTTGAGTGCTACACAAATTTGCTGCTGCGCTTTTATTGGTGGCAGGGGACAAACATTGTACAGAGATGAGAGAGTAACTTGAGCAGGAAAGGACCCAGTTGGAATCGGGTTCCCTTCCTTATTAAATTTTGAATGACATTGATTAGCCCAATTATTTTTATTTATTTATTTTTTTACACTTAGGGCAAATGCCTGGTTTAGCATTTTTTGTTTTTACCCTCAGCTCAGGTCCTGTTCTCAGATTTTGTCTGCAGTCTGTTTAGTGTGTTCCCTTTTTCCAGAATGAAAACAAGCTCAGGGAAAGGCAGCAGTCCCGTTGTTTACCCTCAATCCTGCCTTAGTTTGCACTAATAATGTAGGCTTATGTAAATTTCCTCCATTGCCATCATAAGCCTTAATATAGTCCATTAAATGAGCTATCCCTTTAAAAGGTTGTTTAGCAGACTGACATTTTGTATTAGCATTATGGATTGCTTGTTTAAGTTTCTTTAGAAATTTAAATGGCATTTAAATGGAAAAGGCTTCAATGTTACCTGAAACTGTCCCTGCTCATTTTGAGGATGCATTATAACAGGAAACTCCTATCCCTGTAAATTTCCGTCTTTACCAGCATGCTGAATCCCAGCCTGAATGGACAATTACTGCTGTGGGAGGCCAGTATAGAGCCACTGGAGCAGCAAGGTTTGCTTTTTGAACAACTTTTAAGTTTTCCAATGGGGGAATATCAGGTAGGTTTGGCCATTTTACTTTTTGAGAATGGGCTTAACATTTTTACTTTTTAACTTAACTAACATTATTTCCATTTGGTTTAAAGCTTTTCTTTAAAGGGTGTGGTTTTACATGCTTAGCTTCTATGTGCTTTTTAACTAATTCATGGGCTAGCTGTAATTTCTTTCCCTTTAGAGGCTACTGCTTTACTTAAATCAGATTTTAAAAGAGTTATCTCAGAGATAACAAAGGAATTATTATTAGAATTTAAATTTTACTTAAACCTTAGCAGAGAATTACAATTTTGGATGTTACTTGTTTACAAAGAACACACAAAATTTTGCTGTGGAACACCTGCGGAGAGCAGCACGCAGATATTTGGACCTGGCCCCCCACGGCTGCTGCTTGCTGCGTTCTGCTTGTGTTCTGCTTGTGCTACTCACTACCGAGCCTGGGCCACAGTTGCCGGCCTTGGGCTGAGTCTGTTCCCTTGAATGCTGCTTTGACCTTTCTCTGCTGCTGAGCTTTTTCCATTTATTTTTCTTTTTCTTCCTCCCCACCCCCCACCTACTTGGCTGTGGGCGATACCTTTTGCTTCCTCCCCCTGCCGGGTTCGCAGCTTGCTGGAGTGGGTGGAGCTTCCCACTGGTCCTTTTTTCTTTTTCTTTTTTTTTTTTTTCTGAGTCATCTTTGATTCCCTCATTTCAGTTTCAATTTTCTTCTTCCCCAGCTCCTTCTTTATAATGAAATGAAAGACAAAGAAAGCAACAGAAGAACGGAGTAAGAAAACACAGATTCATTGAAAACAACTGACAGAGCAAGCGGCTAGTACTCATTTAACTCCCCCTTCCCTTAAGAGATGTCTTAGCAGGCTCAGAGTAAGCATTACACCTGCTCACTGCTTAGCCCGTGTGTCTCTGGCACCTCTGAGCACTTTAACTTAGCTGCAAAGCTTCTTAATGTAGTCCTCCTGTTTGTACGGTGGAGTGTTCCTTCACCGAGGTTTCTTTGTACCCCACGTTTGGGCACCAAAATGTTGGGGTACGAGCCCATACACAATCTAGGAAGTAACAGGGTCAGCAGAAACAAAGAAATTAAGAGATGAGTAGGTGCATAAAGGTGGGCTCCCAGGGGGCCGAGGCAAGTAGGAGGATGTGAAGGCACCATGCACTGAGTTATAAACAATCTAATTACACTCTTCAAGTTATTTTGAGGGAATGGATATCCCATTCTCCATTATGTGCTTGTTTCATATTGCATGCCTGTATCAAAACATTTTATCAACCCCATAAATATATACACCTACTATATATGCACACACACACACACAAATAACCAACCTCTGCTAATATCATACTTTTCTTCTGCAGCTTTATCACCTCTCTTAGCCTTCATAGAATTGAAGAGAGTTAGGGCTCTGCTCTGGACAAGGCTTTGGCTTGAAGAAATGTTGTGGGTGGTTTGTTCTACCCAGGGCAGTAGAACTTTCTCCGTATCAGCTATAAGGTTGTTCCAATTTCTTATCACTTGTGTGTTCACTGGAGCGGCACTTTCAATTTCCTTCAAGCACGTTTTCTTTTTGTTCACAACTTGACTGTTCAGTGCAAGAGGCCCAACTTTTGGCCTGTCTTAGCTTTTAATATACCTTCTTGAGTTAAGCTCAATCGTTTTTAGCTTTTGGTTCAAAGTGGGAGGTATGCCACTCTTCCTTTCACTTAAACAGTTAGAGGCCTTTGTAGGGTTAGTAACTGGTCTAATTACAATATTGTTGTGTCTCAGGGAACAGGGAGGCTCAAGGAGGAAAAAAAAAAGATGAGGAACAGCCAGTTGATGGAGCAGTTAGAATGCACCACAGCATTTATTTATTACGTTTGCTGTCTTATATAGGCACAGTTCGTGGTGCCCCAAAATAATTACAATAGTACATCAAAGGTCACTGACCACCATAACAGATATAATAAGAGTTTAAAATATTTCAAGAATTATTAAAATGTAAACCAGAGACATAACATAAGGTGAGTGCCATGCTGTGAGGAAAATGGTGCCAGTACACTTGTTTGACACAGGGTTGCCTTGCCACAAATCTGCAATTTCTGGGGGAAGAAAACTCACCAAAAATGCAATTATCTGTGAAGCACAGTCAGGTGAAGTACAAGAAAATGAAATATGTCTTTACACATGTATTGAAACATCATGTTATACCTGAAATATGTACAAGTTTTGTGTGTTGATCATAAATTTAAACAAAAAACAAAGTCAAATAATGGTAGTATGAAAACATTAAAAGAACTTTTTACAATTTGAGATAGCCTTGAATGCCTATGAACCAAATAATGTACTGAATTTCTGTTCTTCTATCTAATTTTCATTCTAATATCTAAGTCAAGTGATAAAAATAATTTTGCCTAATAGAAATATTTGCTGGGCCAATTAACACCTTAAATTATGATTAAGCATTTACAAATTAACTGTCTCCCTGGGGAGCCTTACCTTGGGGCACATCTATTCTGTATACACCTGTTGCTTGTTGCTATCTAAACAAATTTCATTATTTAAATGCAAGATTAAAAAACTACCTGTAATGCTATTAAAGTTAGAAATATACCATATGAAAATCTGTTGATTCTTAAGAATGTATTTTAAATTTCTGGGCTTAAATGTGTAACTACAAAACATTTGACTAATTCTGCTCCCATAATTAATATGGAAACTTCAGTTTAATATGGTTACACAGATCTGAAAAAACAATTGCTCTAAAGCTAACAAAGACAATGAGAAAATTATCAAAATAATTACCATCACGTTAATATCTGCACACAAAATGTTTAGAATAGTAAGCTAGGATTTGAACCTAGGCAATTTGGTCTTGGAGAGAAAAAGTGTACTGTTCCCAGTGAGTTCATAGTCAAATAGGTGCTGGTGAGTTCATAGTCAAATAGGTGCTGGGGAGAGGAGGAAAACAAAAATGAAGTCACACAGATGAATGCATGCTGTAATTCTGGAAAATTTTAGGAAGGAGTGGTGTATGCTACTAAAAAAGCCTGAGGTTTCAAGATTTGACTTGTCTAGAGGAAGATGAGGGCTTGGCTGTTGCCTGACTTGTGAAGAATGCATAGGCCTTTTTAACTAGACAAAGCTGTAGGGTGGGGCCCTGGAAGAGCTTTCCAAGCAGAGGACTGAGCTTCTACAAATGGCCTGTGGCAGTCTGTTTGCTTAGCCAGTATGAACAGAGGGAAAGAAGGCTATGTGGCCAGATGACAGGAAGTAAAGGTGAGCTGAGTCCTAAATGAGGTGGGAAAAGGTGGAAGCCAGACCAAGGTGTGAAAGTTTTGTACTGTATTTACATAAGAGCTCTGGGCAATATGTTAAGCTCTGGGTGACTTGACAAGATTGATGTTCCAAATGATAAGTGTGGCTCTAATGGAGAAAACAAGTTGGAGTAAGGCAAGAGTAGAAGCCAGTGACCTGGTGAGAGAATGAGATATTGGAGTAGACTGAGGTTTGTTGTTAGGCTCTTAGGCTACAGGGTTGATGAGGGTTGTAATGGAGGTAGGTAGAGATATTTCACATGTATTTAGGAGTTAAAAGTTTTAAAAACGATGCTGCATTGAATGTTGGTGTGAGAAGGCAGGAGATTGAAAGACCCCAATGTGTCTATATATTCTTTATCTTCTCCAATCTCTGGGATTGATTATAATGTCTTTGGAGTCTTGTGAAATAGTGATTCTTAATCTGAAGCTCTTGATTCTCCTTATTTCTGTGGAGCTCCTGACTCAGGAGGTTTTGCTTGAGGCTCTAAAATTTGGAAATTCAGAGCCATTTGTCTTGTTTTGGTTTTTTGAGGTATTGTGTTTCAACATTCTTACCTTCAAGCACATTTGGAAAATGCTGATATAGACAGTTTGTAAGATAGTCAGTGATTCTCAATATTGGCTACACATTAGAATTACCAGCGATGTTTTTAAAAATATGTATGCCAGGGTCCTACCTGAAACAATTAAATCAGAAGCTGTGAGTTGAGCCTGGATGCTAGTATTTTAACAGGTGATTGGGATATGCAGCCAGTATGAACCTCTGAGTTAAATTGTAATTCTAGAAAGCATGTGGAAAAAAAGCCTGGGATAATATGAAGATAGAAGCATGACAGGCATATGGTAAAAATGATTTGTAAAGCACAACATGGACAAATTACTCAAAATAAAATCAATAAAGTAGTAAAGGTACTGAATTATGCTGTATCCTCTGGGATATTTTCAACCTTTTCCAAATGGCTATATAAAATTATTCTTCCATCTTCCAGCAGGAATTATTAAATAGTGTACATAGTACTTGACATACTTCTCTAAATTGGACATAAAGCAAATGTATTAAATTGGGAGAACCTCTCCATGAAAGGAATCAAAGTATTCAAATGAAGGTAAAGTAACTTTGGCCATTTAGCATTATCTGAGGTTATTTATAAAATAAACCAGGCAGAACTATCATTTCTGTACTCGTGAGTTTTGTATTTTTACTTCTCAGTAAATTTTATATTAAAAGACATTAATACTTTCTGTTTGTTATTGGATACTTATGCCCATTGTTGAGAAAGCTTTGCATTTAAAGCAAAACACAAATAAAAATATAACTACAAAAATGACTTCTATAATAATTAAGTTAAAAAATTAGAATGCCAGAGACCTAAAGGTTATTCTCATTAACAGGTGATATAAAGAGAACAACTTAGTTAAGTGACGATGTTAACTACCCACCCAAGCTTTAGAAATGCAAAGGTCTCTAGAGGGATTCCTGGCTTTACATTTCTATCAGTCAATCAATCTAGCTATCATCCATCTCTCAAACAATCAAGTTATACTCAATCCTCAAAAACTGCATATTTAAAAGTTAAATATATATTTTTAAATCATAGAATGTAATGTTTTTACATATTTATAAACTTGTGAACCGCTTGCAACAAAAATAATGAACATATCCTTCAGCTCCCAGAGTTTACTCATGTATCTCTGCAATCCTTTGCTCCCACATTTCCTCATTCCCCATTCTTCATACATACAGAATAAACTCCTTTTTTGTCTTGTTTTTTCTTTCATCCAGAAAAAATATTTTGAGATTCATCCATATTGTTACTTATACTAATAATTCATTTATTGTTATTGCTAAGTAGTAGTCCATTACATATAATCACTTCAGATTTTCTATATTTCTTGATAGATATTCAAACATTCCTAGTTTTTGGCTATTACAAATAAAACTGCTATGAACATCCATATACAATGTTATAAGGTTAAAGGGGAGCAGTTTCAGAAAGAATATTTTCTTTCAGAACTTTGGAGTAGAATGTCTGAATCAAATGGTAAGTATATGTTTGACTATTTAAGAAAATGCCAAAATATTTCATGAAGTAGCTATATCACTGCACATTCCCACCAATGTTTTCTCCATAGAAAAACCCTCCAAAGGCCTGGATGGATAAACCTGTCTGTAAATATTTCAGAATTCATGTGAGGGAGGGAGACTGGATCTAGTACTCTCAGTAAACCCTGTTTCTAGCATGGCACCTGACTTCAACTTTTACTGTGCCTCCACAACCTGGATTCTGACACTCTTTGACCCAGTTTCTACAGAGAATAAATTAATTATCTCCTGAGACATAAAAAAGAGGAAATTACTTGGTTGCATGAAGTCAGAGAAAGAGACACAGAGTCCAGTTGTCCTTTTACAGACTTCTAGGCAATGCTTCATTTTCAGTGTCATGATCCCTAACCCCCTATAACTTCAGAAATACTTGGCATCTCTGATGACTGAAATTTTCCAGGATTCTAAAAGATGAGTTAGCTTATTTCTCATTGGAATCTTGCTTAGCTTCCACTTAGGCAACACCTTTCTCCTTTCTGTAAAGTCAGCTATCACCTAGCAATTTTTCCTCTTCCAAAAGTTGGTTAACATCTCTTGCTCTGTCACTTAATATGGCATTATATTTCTCTTACTGCCTAGCTGACACTTCAGCAATGTTTGGAGAGGGAGCAGACATAAACAACTGTATTGTTACAGCTATGGAAAGTAAAACAGCAAAACCCTTTCAACAAAACCATGTGGCTTATGCCTGGTTATTAGACTTGGCTACTCCAAGTCTCCTGCCCCTTCTAAGATCTTTGAATGTCTCCCGTGATTTAGCAACTAATGAAGTAATGTCTTGTGTAATAGGGTGCTTCTAGGCCCCTGCTCTAGCACTTACCTCTGTTTATTTTGATTGAGTTGCATGTGTTCTGATTGATCTGAAACTTTCTTGAGTAGCTGGCATCTGGTTCTGATTGATCCTGCCCATAATATACTCTGCTAAATAATTTTGATATCACTCTTGAATAAAGGAACTCTAACCGATATCATCTGAGGAGGAATTGAATGAAATGAAGTATGAGGTTAAGAGAGCAGTGTTAGGAAGGACATTTTAATTATTTTAACATACAGTAGGACTTAGTGACATGTTCAAAAAAACCCATAGATTTAGATCTAGGGCAGAATTAATTTCAGTATGAACAAGAACCTTCTAAAGGTTAAACCTTATCAAAGTTCAAATGAGCAGTTTTATTTTTTCCCTAACCTTGGGAAGAATAATGTAGCTACAATTATATCTATATCTAATATGTTATATACAACATAATACATGATTTTAAAATATAACATATATTCTATGTTTAGACTATAAAAGCACTGCAGCCTTTTACAGCAGCATGTGCTGAAAAACTTAGCATCGGAAAGTCTGAATAAGAGGCTGGGCATGGTGGCTTATGCCTGTAATCCCAGCACTTTGGGAAGCTGAGGTGGATAGATTACTTTAGCCCATGATTTCGAGTGGGCGACATGGTGAATCCTCGTTTCTACTAAAATACAAAAGAATAATAATAACAATAATAATAATAACAATTAGCTGGGTGTGGCAGCCTGCACCTGTAATCTGAGCTACTCAGGAGGCTGAGGTACAAGAATCACTTGAGCCTGGGAGGTGGAGGTTGCAGTGAG
>NW_016107594.1:5466935-5470839 GCF_001604975.1 Cebus imitator
ACTCGGGAGGCTGAGGCAGGAGAATTGCTTGAACCCAGGAGGCGGAGGTTGCGGTGAGCCGAGATGGTGCCATTGCACTCCAGCCTGGGTAACAAGAGCGAAACTCCTTCTCAAAGAAAAAAAAAAAATAAAAAAAATAAAATATCTACATTATAATGATTTCAGATCCCATCATTTAGATCAGAGGAGGCAGTCCATTCTTTTGTCCAAGAAAATTCCGGAAATCCCTAAAATGTATGTATGCAATATGCATAACATGTACTGCAAATTGACCCATTGGCTGTATTTGGGGATTGTTTTGTTGGATTGTATTCTGCTTTTTTTTTTTTTTTTTTTAATCTGTGGAATTCTTAGAGTACTTCACTAAATCCAATGGTTTTTCTGGGTCATACTCTTCCTCCATCAGTTTACTTACCGGATAATTATAAACCCTTCATTTAATTTCCCAAAATTATATTTCAGGTGAGGCTATGCTGTGTCATAGAACTTGAGTAAATGCAGATACATAGAGCAAAATAGAGGAAGTATATTGCACTGCTATTAGAAATATTTTCTTTTAGTGTGTAGATACTAAACAAACCAGAGAGTTCATGCCTTCCTCCTGGTAGGTTGCTGCTCAGTCAGGGGCATCTCAGCTCCATCAGCAAATAACTTCTGCCATCTAGTACCACATATACCAGGAGACAACCTTCCTGGATGCCAGAAAGAATAGCATGTCCCCTCCCCTGTTGTCCAAGGAAGTCTTGCTTATTTAATGATCTTGTATGTTTGACAGTGATAGTAGCCATTCCTTAATAAAAACCCCATACCCCACCTAGAATGATGTGGTTAGGCTTTCCTGATCCAAGAAACACATTCACAATAGTTGCTGTACATTTCTAAAAGATAAAACTATTTAGTCTTAACTTCATGTGTAATACCAACATATGACTAAACATAGTTCATAGTATGTTTAGTTTGGACTAAAAATGTTTATGTGGGGTTGGGGAGAAGAGGATCTAACTTTCCAAAGGCAAGTGATCCTGAAAGTAAATATACGCAATTTACATTCACATACAGGATATATAATATTTCAACCTGCAGCTTCTGCACTGAAAATTGTTGAGATCCCATAGTTTTTCAAAGTCAAGAGGTGTATACTTGTTTTATATTTGTGTAACTAAAGAATCTAGTCCTGTGAGTTTTTTTTCTAAAACAGTCTGTTACAGATGTAAGTTAAAATTGTTTCCAAGGAAAAGAAAGCTGTTAGAAATATGTTTTTTTTTTTTTTTTTTTTTTTTTAAAAAAAACCTTTATTGAGTTATAATTCATATATCATGCAATTAATTCATTTAAAGCATACAGTAATAGCTTCTAGTATATTAATAGATGTGTACAACTATCACTACAGTCAACTGTAGTTTTCATCATCTCAAAAAAATTCCATGCCCTTTATTTGTACACTCCCATTGCCCAATGCCTTTAACCCTAAGCAATTCCTGATATATTCTCTGTCTCTGTAGAATTGCCTATGCTAAACATTTCAGTAAAAATATTGTATAGTGATGTATATTAGTTCATTCTCACATTTCTATAAAGAACTGCCCAAGACTGGGTAATTTATAAAGGAAAGATTTAATTGACTCACAGTTCTGCATCGCTAGGGGGGCCTCAGGAAACTTAGAATCATTGTTGAAGGGGAAGCAAACACGTGCTTCTTCACATGATAGCAGGAAAAAGACTTGTCAAGCAAAAGGTGGAAAAGCTCCTTATAAAACCTTCAGATCTCATGAGAATTCACTCACTATCACTAGAAGAGCATGAGGGTAACCACCCCCATGATTAAATTACCTCCCACCAGATCCCTTCCACCACACATAGGGATTATAAGAACTACAATTTAAAATGAGATTTGGGTGGGGACATAACCAAACCATATCACAATGTAAGGTCTACTTGAGTGACTCCTTTCACTTGACATTACGTTTTCAAGGTTAAATAATTTTGTGGTGTGTATCACTACGTTTTTATGGCTGATAACCATTGTACTGCTACCACATTTTAAAATTCATCAAGTTGACATGTGGATTGTTTCCACCTTTTGACTGTTAGTAATATTGCTATATAAATGTCCAAATATTTGTGTGATCACAGATTTTTATTCTTTTGGGTACATACATAGGAGTGAAATTTCTGGGACATATGTAAATGGTAACATAAGTTTCATTTTCCCTAAAAGTAAAATTATGATATGTACTTTGGTGCAAATTTTATACATATGGATATATACATACATGTATCTCACATGAGATATATGCTATTTATAGTTAAAGAGAAAAGAGACAAAAGGATAGAGATAAAAAGCACTGATAAGCCTACCATTTTGTGAAATATACTTTTGGCTCTTTGGTGTACAAATCAATAATACATCCAAGTTTCTGGCATAATGTAGATAGTTTTAGATGCTTCCTTTGATGCTTAGCATGATCGTAGACATTGGATTCATTATTGCATCATACAAATGTATTATAACTTATTTCACCAATTTCCTACTACTGGACATTGTGATCATTTAAAAACCTGGTATTATTAATACTTATTTTAATATATAGAGTTGGTGTATACATTTTGGTCTTTGGAATAAATTCCCAAGAGTGGGATTGGTGGATCAAAGATTAACATATTGCTACATGTTGCCCATTTGAATCACATAATTTTAAGGTCTTGTAAAACAAGTTTTTATAAAAGTTGAATAAGAAAACATATGAAAGGGCACTATCTAAACAAGGGTAGTCCTCATTTAATTATTTGAGCAATTCTAGTTGTGAGGAGAGAGTGGTACTGTGATAGAAATAAAAAAAAAAAAAAAAGAAAAGAGAAACGACGTGAAGCACCAAAGAAAAATGTTGAATAATGGGAAGCAAACAGATGTTCAATGCTGATAGTTTGACTCAAAGAATGGCAGAAACTAAATGGCAAGAGACATGATGTGGAGTTGGCTGTAGTAATCTTTATCTAATCTTAGTTTTCTAACAAAACATCTGTGCTATTTTTAATATAAGCCACATTTGAGTACATGTGAACACAAAAACATATAGCAACTGTTCTTTAGCAAATGATGGTGACACTGTTGGGTTGTCCAAAGAGAAAATATGTCTACCCTTTCAGTTTATGAAGAAAATACAGCTGAACCTTACCCTAATGCACCAAGTTAATTGGAAAGAAAGTCAAACAAAACATAACAAAGCCTTTATTTATTTGTTTATTTATTTATTTTTGGTGAAGATGTGTGTGAAACAAGAGAAAATTCTCATACAAAAGACGATAATTTAAAAACCAGTAAGCATTGCTTCAAGTCCTTTCTAAGAAGCAAAACCTAAAATATGGAGGAGAATGTAGATCTTATATCTATGTTCTAGATCTTAGACCTATGTTATTATAGATCTATGTTCTCCTTAGATCTCAATACTATTGCAACATTTCTTAAAGATCTGAAGAAGCTGGTTCAGCAGAAGGAATATAGCAAAAACATAAAAGTTCGTCAATGTTTTGTTTTGAAAGTGGGTAGCCTTCACAACTTTAATTTGCATTATCTATGTTTGTCTCACATGTGAATGCATATATTCAATGAAATTTTTATTGCTTACTTTTTCTTTTTTTTCTCATTTATTTTATTGCATTTTAGGTTTTGGGGTACATGTGAAGAACATGAAAATTGTTGCATAGGTACACATGTGGCAGTGTGATTTGCTGCCTTCCTCCCCATCACCTACATCTGGCATTTCTCCCCTTGCTATCTCTCCCCAGCTCCCCACCCTTCACTGTCCCTCCCCTATTTCCCCCCAACTGACCCCAGTGTGTAGTGCTCCCCTCCCTGTGTCCATGTGTTCTCATTGTTCAACACCCGCCTATGAGTGAGAACATG
>NW_016107595.1:0-1279 GCF_001604975.1 Cebus imitator
AGAAGGTGTAGGTCCAGGCCAGGACACGGGCCAGCAGCCGGGAGACCCCGACCAGCAGCAGGAGCAGCCACGGGGACGCTGCCACTGGTCCGAGGCCCAGCCAGGACAGGCTCAGTAGCGACTTCCTTCAGGGCGGACAGGATGGAGGGTGAGGTCCTAAGGTCCAGGGAAGAGTTGAGGGAGTTCAGGGGACAGTGGAGAGGGGCAGGGAGGGGCAGTGCTGGAGGTAGAGCAGGGAGGGCTCTGAGATGGGTCAACAAGAGCTGAGATCTAAAGTCCAGAAACCAGCAGCCAAGTGGCCTCCAGTTACACAGAAAGGGAAAGAGGGAGAGAGGCTGATTAGAATCCAGAAAGGCCCAGCCTGAATCACTGGGAGGTTGCTAGGGGTCCGGTTACCAGGAAATCACCAGTCTCCCCAGCCTTGGGCAGTGCCCCTCCCCATCCCAGGCCAGGACCCTCCAGCCCTGCCACCCCCAGCCTGGCACCTTCTGTCAGGAGCAGCTTGTCCCACACAGCCTCCTCTCCCCCTCTGCTGGGAGGTCTTTGCCCCTGGTCCCTGATTTAGGGAAGGCTGTGGTAGGCCAAGCTGGGCTGGGCCAGCCAATCCTCATATCCTGGGTATGTGTTCCGTGCCTGGGTAACCGGCCAAAACCTGGCATGGGTGCGTCTTTTTTGTCTGGGCAGCCAGCCAAAACCTGGCATCAGGCCAGCTGGATGCAAAGGAACCAGCTCAGGGTGACACAGCACGGGCTCCAGATCCTCAGGTCTCAGCAGTTCACACCTGGGTGGGAGGGATCCTGAAGTGCAGTCAAAGGTGACTCTGAGCCCCAAAGTGTACAGCCACCCTGCCCTTCCAAGACCAGCACATGAACTTGAGAGTTCTGGTGGCAGGTGAGCTGGGCCGGGCCAGCCCTTGTCCCAGATCATCTCCTGAGCTGCCCTCCACGTGTGGGCCAGGAGTTCGCCATGCACCATTTCTCACTGCAGACTTGGGAGATTCAGAGACAGAAGCTTCTGGCCTCTGCCTTCATGGCCTAGCAGGAGTTCAAGTCCTGCCTGCAGGCAACCCAGGGCCTGGGTCAAGACATGACAGACAGGGGCGGAAACGAAGTATCTAACTGTGCTGGGGGTGACCGGGACAGATTTTAGAGATAAAGAGCCCCACTGGGGGGAAAACCTGGAGGCTGGGCTCAGCATAGGAGAACAGAGATGGGGGTGGGAGGTAAGGCTGAGAGGGGCCATGACCGATGGGGCCAGGGAGGGGAGGGCAGGGCCAGGG
>NW_016107595.1:1520-30322 GCF_001604975.1 Cebus imitator
GGAAGGGGCTGGCAGCCAGCACCTTAGCTGCTGCGTGTCAGTCTCTGCTCTTTGCAAAAGACCATATGCAAAGTACTTTTACTGTGTGCTGGGTTCCATGCACACGTACATGTGCCAGGTCCTCTGTGTACATGTTGTGTACCGTGTGCCAGGCGCTCCATGTAAAGTGTGCCCACTGTGTGCTGGACACTACAGAAAATCTTGCCTCTGTGTTCTCCGTCCTCTACATAAAGTGAAATTTGTGCAGAGTAACTTATGTAAAGTGTACCTATTCTGCACCTGCTGCTCTATAAGCACACCTACTGTGTGTCAGATGCTCTACACAGAGCATGTTTAGTGTGTGCCTGGTGATCTATGTAAAGTGCACCTACTGTGTGCCAAGGGCTCCACACAAAGCGTGCCTACTGTGGGTGCTGAGTATTCTTCAGAAACTGTGACTCCGTGTGTCCAGTACTCTACATAAGGCACCTACTGTGTGCAAGATGCTCTACATAAAGCGTTCTTTCCGTGTGTCGAGCGCTCTGCATAAACTTAGTGCAAAGTTCTTGACATAAAAAATGCCTACTGTGTGCAAGGCGCTCTCCACAAAGCAGTCCTACTGTGTGGCGGGGGCGCTAGATAAAGGCATGCCCACTGTGTCCTCTAGTCTAGGTGAAGTGCACCTGCTCATGTCAGATGCTCCCCTGCATCACCATGCCCAAAGCCTTCCCACCAGCCTCCCTCAGTTCTCTAGGCCAGAGCCGTGGGATTGTTGGAGACCCGAGTGACGGCGTCCAGAGGAGCGAAGGCGTCCATTGAACACAGGAGCAAACTGAGTCAGGGAGGGCAGGCCTCTAGCCCAAGCTGCAGAGCTCACAGGAAGCCAGGTTTGTGAGAACCTCAAGCCCAGGCCTTTTCCTCTGCCATGCTGTTCGGCACCGATTCATTAGGGTCAATGCCAAATTGTCACAGGGACATTGACAATGGAGGAATCTCAGGCAACGTGGTGGCCCAGAGGGGAAATATCTGGAGGCCACTGGATCAGCACCTGGCTCCTCCTTCCACACCCAGGGTGCTCCTCCCAACAGATCCAGGGCTCCCCTCCTGGGCCTCCCTGGATCCTGTCCAGAATTGCCCTGTGGGGTGGACTTGGGAGAGGGAATCTCGAAGGATGGGGCTCCTAGCAGAGCTGCCGAGCAGGACGGTGGGGAAGACAGTGCTCCTGACACTGGCTGGGTATTGGAGAGCCCCCAGACCTCCACTACTGCCAGCTCAATCAGCCAGGAGATTCAGGCAGCTGGCCCTACAGCCTCAGTGGGGTGGGGTGCATCCCCCAGAGTCCCCACCCCTCTGCAAGGACAGACCTCACCTGGTGGCAGTTCTGTTAGGCTCAGGGAGCAAAGCCAGAATTTGATGAACCAGGCAGGGTCCTAGGGACAAGGAAGAAAGTGTCCCCAGTGGCTAAAGGGGCTCAGCTCACTGTAGACCTCCTGTGTGCCTGGGATAGGCAGGCAGCCTAGAGCAGGAATGGCAGCCACCACCGTTTGCCAGCAAGAGTCATGGAACCTGCTTTAAGTCTTTTAAGTATGTTAACCACCTTGTTTTTCATTTTACAAATGAAACCTTAAGCCTGGAAGATTTTTAAGTGACCATTCACAGTCGCACAGCTGGTGGAGCCAGGCTGGTTACCCAGACCACCCAGCCAGCCTCACATTGTGCCCCCTCACCACTGGGCTGTGCGCCTTCACGTCTGTAAATGGGCGTTTCAGCAGCACCCGTCTCACATGGTTGTCGCAATACTTAAAACAGACAATCCATGCAAAATGCACCAAACAGACCAAAAGCTCATCAAGTGCAACTCACTGCTCCTGCTGTTGCTGCGGTTGCTGTGAAAGCCAGATATGGAGTCTGACCTGGATCCGGCAGTGGGTAGAGAGGCATAGCCTTGCACTGTCTGGGAGAAGGCCTTAAAAGTCCAGCCTGTCCTCACCACCTGCTCTCTTTGGCTGTGGATAATGGCTCAGGGAGCAACCTCATGCTCTCCATGAGGGAGCCTTGGCCTGAATGTAGAAGAGTTTTTGGTGTAGAACAACAGGAAAGCTTAAACTCCTGCCAGGTGCGGAGACAGACACACAGGTGGATTTTGGGGGAGGACATCCGCTGTTCTGGGGCTGGGAACTGGACAACCCATGGAGCCCAGCCTCCCATCCAATGAAGAGGCGAGCTCTGCAGAGCCCAGCTACTGCGTCCCTGACAGTCTCTGCTTGAATGCTCCCCAGCATGGAGAGCTCAGCACACGCATACACATACACACACACACAACCACACACCCTATTCCTTTACAGAATATTAGAAGGTAGATACTGTATGGCAATGGGCCTCGAACTTAACCAGTCATAAAATCGATGAGGAGGGGGATTGTTTAAAATACATCTTTATGTGCACACATGTCAAAGGAGACAAGAGCTGATGCTAAGAGAATGAGGTACAGAACAGCAGGCATGCCTGCAACATTTTCACCGAAATGAGCCGGAGAGTGCATAAATGCATGTGCTTCTATTTGTCATATTTGCACAAACTCCAGCATGAATAACTTTTATTCGTGACATGTACTTGTTTATGTATGTATAACTATTTACATGTTTATGTATTTCACTTGCAACACTTGTTCCCTCTGTGTGTACAACCGGTAATCCTCCCAGGTTTCCACTCTGTGGGAACTGCAAGGTTCCTGGTCCTTGAACTTTGTGCTGCTGGAGTGTACGGGATGCACCTGAGCCAGAACTCCCTGCAGCCTAGGAGGCCAGGGAATCCCGGGGCAGTCACTGTCCCTGGTGCTGAAGGAGACGGATCCCCTTCCTTCCCCTGCACCCTCCTCTCACCTCCACAGCATCCTCCAGACACCTGGACATGCTGTCAGGATCCAAAGGCAGCGTTTTGAAGGCCTTAGGGAGGTATCCACTGACTCCCTCCCTGCCTGGACTCTGGATTCTAGATTAAAGCATAATTGATGCTGAGGATTTACAATGTCTGACACACCTAGCCAAGCCTTCTGCACAGAGATACTTTGGGAGTGGAGGCTAGTGGGGTCAAAGACAAAGCACCATAAGCCCACACTCCAGCCTATTAGAGTGGATTAAAGGTCTACCCTGCCCAACTCTTGTCTCACGTGCTCCCATGGCCTGGGTGGAGGGTTGGGCCCCAGGACTATGAGGTTGTGTGGAGATGTCCAGCCCCATACCAGTCTTCAGACCCGTCTTCTGCTCGCTCTGCTCTGGGCTGCCCAGATCTACACAAATACTCTCCACTTGACACAACTTTTCACAAATATTCTCCACTAGTCTTTTTTTTTTCATTTTTTGTTTGTTTTTCTTTTTCTTTTATTTTTTAAATTTATTTATTACACTTTAAGTTCTGGGGGAACATGTACAGATGGTGCAGGTTTGTTACATAGGTATACAAGTGCCATGGCGGTGGTTTGCTGCATCCATCCCCCTGTCACCTACATTAGGTATTTCTCCTAATGCTGTCCCTCCCCAATCCCCCCATCCCCTCCTATTCCTCCCCTAGCCCTCCACCCACCAGGGCCTGGTGTGTGATGTTCCCCTCCCTGTGTCTGTGTGTTCTCATTGTTCAACACCCACTTATGAGTGAGAACATGTGGTGTTTGGTTTTCTGTTCTTGTGTCAGTTTGCTGAGAATGATAGTTTTCAGTTTCATCCATGTCGCTGCAAAGGACATGAACTCATCCTTTTCTATGACTGCATAGTATTTCATTGTGTATATGTGTCACATTATTTTTATCTGGTCTATTATTGATGGACATTTGGGTTGGTTCCAAGTCTTAAAACTGCCTCCATCAAATCTCACACATTTCCTTCCTGGCTCAGTACAGGGAGAATGTTGTCTGGATAGCTTATCAACAAATAAAATGGTAAGGGAGAGAACTCAGGCAGAGGGGCACAGAAGGGACTGAGCAGCAAGCTTCCTTTCCAAACACGATTTTCTGTCCATGGTCATGGACACTTCCTGGTCTGCTGTCAGAACATGGGATTCATGCTAGGGTGCTGGTCAATTTAGCATCCAAAGTCTTACATTTCCCTTCTAGATGGAGCTGTGGCAATTTCAGCGGAGGCTGTTGTGGCTGAGAATCCTCTCCTTTAATACTGCAGGGCAAGGTCGTTCCCCAATGCTTTTATTTACTTTCATTTGCATTTTGAAATTAGGAATTTAATTCAACAAGAAAAGAGGAGAGAATCGCAATTACTGAGTGGTTTCTACTTCCGAACCCTGTAATTAGAATATTTTTGTGTCATTATTGCAGTGCTGGGACTCACAGAGCTTTAAAATACTTTTTTGAGATTCCAAAGCTAGTAAGTGGTTCTGCTGGCATTCGAAATATAATGTCACTGGATTTAAAATTGCTTTTCTTGGGCTGGACTTGTAGCTCATATCTGTAATCCAGCACCTTGGGATGTCAAGGTGGGAGCATTGGTTGAGACTGGGAGTTCCAGAATGGCCTGGGCAACAGAGGGGAACTCCAACTCTACAAAAAATTAAAGAATTAGCTGGGGCCGGGCGTGGTGGCTCACACTTGTCATCCCAGCACTTTAGGAGACTGAGGCGGGCAGATCACCTGAGCTCAGGAGTTTGAGACCATCCTTGGCAACATGGTGAAATCCCGTCTTTACGAAAATACAAAAAATTAGCAGGACGTGGTGATGCATACCTGTAGTCCCAGCTACTTGGGAAACTGAGGCACAATAATCACTTGAGCCCGGGAGGCAGAGGTTGCAGTGAGCCAAGATGGCACCACTGCACTGCAGCCAGGGCTACAGAGTGAGACTCGGCCTCAAAAAAAAAGAAAGAAAGAAAGAATTAAGAATTAACCGGGTGTGGTGGTACATGCTTGTAGTCCCAGCTACTCTGGAGGCTGAGGTGGGGGGTTCACTTGAGCCCAGGAGTTTGAGGCCCTGACTGTGCTACTGAGCTCCAGTCTGGGTGACAGAGTGAGGCCCTGTCTCAAAAAATAATATCGACAATAAAATAAAATTAGTTTTCTTTCCTGTATGCCACTCTGCCTGACTAACCTTAACAAATAATGTCTTTAAACACCTGTACAATTTACCTAGCTATAGTTTTCATAATGTCCTTTGATCTTTATACTTACCGTGTAAATATTTTACCTGCTTATCATTTAAGTAGGTGAACAACTAATATAAGCCTTATGTTTCTCATAATTTTTATCAGCTACATAATATTGGATCATATGTATATACTATCATTCACCTTTGATCTGTCCAAAATATGTGAGAAAGGAGAAAGAAAAAAAAAGAGAAAGGAGAAAGAAAAGAATAAAGAAATAAAGTGTAATAGACCATCTGAATAGGCCCATAATTATTGAAAACTGATCTGTTTCCATGTCATAAAAATATTCCTAGGCTGGGTGCAGTGGCTCATGCCTATAATCTCAGCACTTTGGGAGGCTGAGGCAGGTGGATCACATGAAGTCAGGAGTTCGAGACCAGCCGGGCCAATATGGTGAAACCCGGTCTCTACTAAAAATACAAAAATTAGCCAGGCGTGGTGGTGTGCACCTGTAATCCCAGGTTCTCAGGAGGCTGAGGCAGGGAAATCACTTGAACTCAGGAGGCAGAGGTTGCAGTGAGCCAAGATTGTGCCACTGCACTCCAGCCTAGGCGACAGAGCAAAACCCTGTCACAAAAAGAAAAAAAAAAGAAAAGCAAATATGATAGACAATCCGAATAGGCCTATAATTATTGAAAAATCTGTTTCCATGTCATAGAAATATTTCTCTCTAGTATTTTATGCTGACAGCTTAAATATAATAGGAGAATACTAATTTTTAAAAGAGAAATGAATCAATAATTAATTATTAGGCTTCCAGAACAGAAAGCCTCAAGCCCAGATTAGTTCACTGATAAATTCTACCAAACATACAAGAAAGAAATTATGCTAATTTCCTACTGACTCTTTTGGAAGATGGAAGCAGAGAAAATATTTCTCAGCTCTCTCTGTGAGATCAGCACTACGCTAAACTACAATAGCAGGCAAACACATTATCAGAAAATAAAGAAAAAAAGGAAGGGAGGAAAGAAGGAGGTAAGGGACAAATTCAGGAAGGAAGTAAAGAAGGGAAGGAGGGAAGGAGGGAGGAAGAAACGAAGAAAATAAAAGGAAATTATATTGACCAATATTTTTCATGAACACAGCTATCTCAATAAAATATCAGCAAATTGAATCTAACAGTATATAAAAATAACTGCACACCACAACCAAACAGCATTTATCCCAGGTACACAAGACTGCTTCAACATTGACCATCAATTAATGTCAGATCATAATCATATCAACAGGCTGAAGAAAAAATTATCTAATCATAACAATAAACGCAGAAAAAGCATTATAGGATTGGAAGGGAATTCTTCAACTTGATAAAGAACATACAGGAGTGCCCTACAACTAATATCATACTTAATGGTGAGAAACTAGCAGCTTTTCTGCTAAGATCAGCAGTAAGACAAGGATATCAACATTGTACTGGAAGTCATAGTTAATGCAATAAGATAAGAGGAAAAAATTAAAAATACACAGATTGTAAAGGAAGAGACAAAACTGTCTTTGTGGCCAGGCACGTGGTGGCTCACGCCTGTAACCCCAGCACTTTGGGAGTCTGATGCAGGCAGATCACGAGGTCAAGAGATCAAGACCATCCAGGCCTATGTGGTGAAACCCCGTCTCTACTAAAAATAGAAAAATTAGCTGGGCATTGTGGTGCATGCCTGTTGTCCCAGCTACTTGGGAGGCTAAGGCAGGAGAATAGCTTGAACCTAGGAGGCAGAGGTTGTAGTGAGCTGGGATGGTGTCCAGCCTGCTGACAGAGTGAGACTCCATCTCAAAAACAACAACAGCAACAACAACAAAAAAGTGTCTTTGTTTGCAGAAGCCATGATTGTCTATGCAGAAAAGTCAAAAGAATCCACAACAAAAAATCTCCTGGAATTTACAAGCTTTTATAGAAAGTTTGCAGGATACAAGGTTAATACATAAAAGTTGATCACTTTTCTATATAGCAATGAACAAGTGGAATTTGAAATCGAAACCACAAAACCATTGACATTGGCTCCCTGAAAATTGAATTACAGAGGTGTAAACCTAACAAAACAGGTACAGATCTATAGGAGGAAAATGACAAAATTCTGATGAAATAAATCAAAGAACGAAATGAATAGAGAGATATTCCACATTCACGACAAAGAAAACTCAACATCTTCAAGACGTCAGTTCTTCCCAACTTGATCTATAGATTCAAAGCAATCTCAATAAAAATCCTAGACCGTTATTTTGTGAATATCAGCAACCTGATCCTTCAGTTTCTGTGCAGAGGCAAAAGACCCAGCATAGCCGACACAATATTGAAAGATTAAAACAAAGTTGGAAAAAGATTAAAACAAACTATCCAACCTCAAGACTTCCCATAAAGCTACAGTAATCAAGACAATGTCATATCAGGGAAAGAAAAGACAAATGGGCCAATGGAACAGAACAGAGAGCCCAGAAATAGATCAACATAGGTACAATCAACTGATGTTTGACAAAGGTGAGAAGGCAACATGATGAAGAAAAATAGTCTTTTCAAAAACAATTGTGCCAGAACAACTGCACATCCACATACAAAAAAATCTAGACACAGATCTTACTCTCTTCACAAATGTTTATTCAAAATGAACCATAGGGCCGGGTGAGGTGGCTCACGCCTGAAATCCTAGCACTATGGGAGGCCGAGGTGGATGGATCACTTGAGCCCAGGAGTTTAAGACCAGCCTGGGCAACCTGGCGAAACCCCATCTCTACTAAAAATATGAAAAATTAGCCAGGCATTGTGGTGTGTGCCTATAACACCTGCTACTCAAGAGGCTGAGGTAAGAGGCTCACCTGAGCTCAGGAAGTTGGGCCTGCAGTGAGCAAAGATTGTGTCACTGCACACTCCAGCCTGGGCAATGGGAGTGAGATCCTCTCTCAAAAATAAATAAATAAATAAATAAATAAAAATATATAAATAAATATATAAAATAATTTTAAAATTTTAAATGGATCATAGATCTAAATGTAAAACATAAAATTATAAAAGTCTTAGAAAATAACATAGAGAATCTAGATGATCATGGTTTGGAAATACATTTTTAGATATGACACCAAAGACATAATTTATAAAAGAAAAAGTAATAAGCTAGGCTTCATCTAAGTCAAAAATTTCTGCTCTGAAGGCTGGGTGCAGTGGCTCATGCCTGTAATCCCAGCACTTTGGGAGGCTGAGGCGGGCGGATCACCTGAGGTCGGGAGTTCAAGACCAGCCTGACCAACACGGAGAAACCCCATCTCTACTAAAAATACAAAATTAGCCGGGTGTGGTGGTGCATGCCTATAATCCCAGCTACTCAGGAGGCTGAGGCAGGAGAATGTTTTGAACCTGGGAGGCAGAGGTTGCAATGAGCCAAGATCATGCCATTGCACTCCAGCCTGGGCAACAAGAGCAAAACTCCATCTCAAAAAAAAAAAGAGAAAGTCAGGCAGTTGGGCAGGACACTTCTCACAGCCCAAACCCCTGTGGGGTGTTTCACTTTGACCAAGGTCTGCAAAATGGCAGGGGGCTTACGAAATGGTGCAGTTTGAACTACCAACATAAATACCAAAACTCTTAAGCGTCTGTTTGGAACACACAGCCACAGGTGCTTCTGTGACCCACATTTTCCCTGATGGGTCCTCTTCACACTGGCTCAATAAACTTGGATGATTTGACACTTTGCCCTGGTCATTCACTGTGGTGGTCAGTGGGGGGCCTGGTCATCAAACGCGTGGTCAGTGGAATAGTCATTGGGGGCCTTGTCTGTGGTGAGCTGGTCAGCCAGAGTCTTCTCAGTGCTGGCCTGTTCACGGGAAGCCCGGTCAGCTGGGTCTAAGTCAGTGGGGTTTTGCTCAATGAGGGATTGGTCACTGCGGTCTATTCAGTATGAGCCTTATCTGTAAAAACCTAGTCGGTGGGCCAAGGACAGTGGCTCACGCCTATAATCCCAGCAGTTTGGGAAGCCGAGGTGAGCAGATCACCTGAGGTCAGGAGTTCGAGACCAGCCTGGCCAGCATGGTGAAACCCCATCTCTACCAAAAACTCAAAATTATCCAGGCATGGTGGCTCATGCCTGTAATTCTAGCTACTCGGGAGGCTGAGGCGGGAGAACCTCTTGAACCTGGGAGATGGAGGTTGTAGTGAGCCGAGATCCCACCACTGCACTCCAGCCTAGGTGACAGAGTGAGACTCCATCTCAAAAAAACAAAACAAAACAAAACAAAACCCTAGTCAGTGGGGGCGTAGGGAGTGGCGTTTTGTTCAGTGGCAACCTGGTCTCTGGGGGTCTGGTCAGCGGGACCTGAAGAGTAGAATCTAGTTAGTAGCGTGGGGGGTTAGCACCTGGTCAGTGGGAACCTTATGATTGTGGGCTACTCAGCTGAGGCCTGGCAGCACGGCCTGGTCAGTCAGTGAAGGCCTTGCCATTGGAAGCATGACCAGTGTGGCCTGGTCAGCGACCCCAGTCTGCGGGATTTGGTTATCTGGGACCAGGTCAATGGGGACGTGTTCTGTGGGAACTATGTCAGCAGAGGCCTGGCCATCAGGGTTGTGGTCAGCCAATACAGTACCACTGAAGGACTCCCCCCAGCAGGGCCTGGTCAGCGGAGGCCTGGTTGGAAGGGGCATTGTTGGCAGTGACCTTGCCATTGAGCTCCTGGCCAGTTGGGACCAGTCAGCAGGGTTTGGGTCAATGGGGCCTGGTCAGTGCAGCTGTGGTACTGCAGGCCCGGTGTGTGAGGGCCTTGTCATGGTGACCTGGTCACTGGCACCCTGGAAGTGTGGCCTGGTCATCAGAAGCCTACTCACTGGGTGTTGGTTGGTGAGGGCGTGGTAATGGTGCTCTGTCAATGGGATCCATTCAATGAGGGTCAGGTCGTGGAAGGTCTGGTCAGTGGGGTTTGGTCAGTAGGGGACTGTTTAGTGGGGATCTGACCAGTGAGGCCTGGTCCACAGGGGCTGGCAGTTCTTAGGGCCTGGTCCATAGGGGCTGGCAGCTGGGGCCTGGTCCGCAGGGGCTGGCAGTTCTTAGGGCCTGGTCCGCAGGGGCTGGCAGCTGGGGCCTGGTCCGCAGGGGCTGGCAGTTCTTAGGGCCTGGTCCGCAGGGGCTGGCAGCTGGGGCCTGGTCGGTGGGGTCCAGCAGTTGGGGCCTGGTCGACATAAAGAGGAAAATTAAATAATAACAATAGTCGTCTGTAATTGCTGCAGAATAAAGTTTACTGTGTTGTGTTCAATATCGAACCTAACCCCCAGCTCTGCTTGAAATTAACTAACTCCCTATACAACCTGCCTTATCTGTTCTCCCCACTTTCTCAGCAGAGTTCCCAGGCATCTCAAGACTCCTGTGTTTCTTGTAGACCAGCTGCAAGGTCACAGGGCAAGACCACACCCAAAGAATGTGCAATGTGTTTCTCAAAATGCTAATTTCAAATGTAATGTACATCACAAGACATATTACAAATTAATGAACTCTTCTTTTTTCTGGCTTCTGGAAACCCGTTAGCTGCTGCGTCATCCTGGATGTATAAAAAGTCAAGCCCTGTCTCTCTTAGGCACTCAGCCTTGGGATGCTGGTCCGCTGAGCCAGCGTCCACCTCAGTAAAATCCTCCCGTTTCACGCATCAGTCTCTTCCGTCTACAAAATATTCTGCAACAGACAGGGGTCTGCAGCGGGGGCAAGGTCAGCAGGGATCTGATCAGTGAGACCTCGTCAGGTCCTGTGGTTGGGGCGTGGACAGCGAGGGTCCAGCAGTTGGGCCCGGGCTGCCTGGCAGGGGTCCCACAGTTGGGGCCTGACAAGTGGGGCCTCGAAGTTGGGGCCTGGTCAGCAGAGGTCTGACAGTTGCAGTCTTGTCCACGGGGGGTCCAGATCAGGGTGGCCTGGTCAGTGAGGTCTGGATGTTGGGGCCTGGTCAGCAGGGGTCTCCTAGTTGGGGCCTGGTTGGAGGGGGTCCAGCAATTGCAGTCTGGGCAGAGGGGACACGACAGCGGGGGACTGTTTAGCAGGATGTGGCAGTTGGGGCCTGTTTGGCAGGGACCGGCAATTGGGGCCTGGTCAGTGGGTGTCCTGGGGGTTGGGGGCTGGTCAGTGAGGTCTGGCAGTTGGGGCCTGATAAGTGGGGGCCTCCCAGTTGGGGCCTGGTTGGAGGGGATCCAGCAGTTGGCGGCTGGTCAGTGGGGATCAGATCAGTGTGGTCTAGTCAGTGAGGTCTGGCAGTTGGGGCCTGGTGGTCAGCAATCCAGAATTTGGGGCTTGGTCAGGAGGAGTCCAGTGGTTGAGGCCTGGCTGGGGGGATGCGGCAGTTGGGACCTGGTTGCCGGGGATCCAACCGCTGGGGCCTGGTCAGAGGGGGTCCAGCAGCTGGGGGCCTGGCCAGCAGGGCTCTGGCAGTTGGGGCCTGGTCAGAGGAGATTGGGCAGTTGGGGCCTGTTCAGCTGGGATCTGATTGGTGAGATCTATTCGGGGGGGTCCACCCATTGGGGCCTGGTCAGTGGGGACCTCGTCAGTTGCAGCCTTGTCATTGTGGCCTAGTCAGTGGGGTCTGGTGAGCCAGGGCCTGGTCTGTGGGATGCAGTCAGCAGGACCTGGTCAGTCTATGTCTGGTCAGTGGGACCTGGTCACTGTGGGGGTGGTCGGCAAGGACCTGTTCAGTGGGGAGGCCTGGTCAGTGGGCCCTGGCCAGTGCAAGCCTGGGTGATCTCAGGCCAGGGGTTTGTCCTTGAAGCCTCCTTCTGTAGGGAGAGGTACACCAGTCACAGCACCCCAGTGGGCTTCTGGGGAGAGGAGATGAGAAGGCGCATTGAATCTGGCACTGCCACACAGGCCTGGCACTTTACACAGTACCCAAGTCGCCCCCTAGGCAGGCACCTGCCCTCTGCCCCTGCCCTCTGCCCCTGCCCCATCTGCCTCCCCAGAGCCACCCAGCATGGAGAGAGCAGAGGCTGGGGAGCCCCCATCGGTGCTCTGATGCTGGCCACAGGCCCTGGGGCCACAGTGACAGGGACCTGGATGCAGGCGTGAGTGGGGCAGCCAGGACCAGCTGGAGGAGAGACGTGTTCACCCACACACATGCGTGCCCACATGCACAGACAAACTGCACGCATCCATGTTGACCATTCGGGGGGCAGAGGATGCTGCTGACTCTGGTCAGCAGCTCTGGTACCCACGCTGTCGCTGTGCCAAGCACCCTCCGCTCGCCTCCGTGTCGTGGAGCAGTTGGAGACACAGCGGTGTCTGTAAGCGGCTGTGCACAGAGGACCCCTTTCTAGGTGAGAGGCACATCTCAGCACCGCTGCCTGATCAGACTGAGGAGAGCGCGACCTGCTCTCTTCCCTGCTGCTGGCTTGCGGACAGTCACTACCCGGTGGGCAGCAGCACTCAGTGGGTGCCTGTTCTGTGCTGACCTTGTAGATGGTCATCTCCTTCATCCTTACGGCATCCCCAAGTGGGGGAGGTGCTGTCCCCAAGTGTACCCACTGAACAGGTGAGACCCCCGAGGTCAGAGGGGCAGTAACTGGCCCAGAAACCCAGACATGATGCTGGGCTGTGCCCTCAGCCCTGCCCTGTGCCAGGCTGAACTCAAGCCTTGACCTCTGCGGCCTCCCTGTCCTGGATTGTACATTTGCACATCTGCCTGAAGTTTCTGACCCCAATGGGGCTGAGCCTTACCCTGGAAGAGCCCCCAGGACAGAGCCCCTGTGGGTGGGGTGGAGGGTGGTCCTCCGTCCAAGTCTGTGCCCTAAGGTGGGTCCCCGTAGGAGGAGATCTGGTAAACCCAGACTTCAGGAGCAATCAGTGGGGGTTGCTGTGGGACCCACTGGACACACGGGGCCCCTTGTCTGGGAGTGGGGTGGGGAGCCCTCTCTCCTTGGGCAGTTGTGGAAAATGAAGGACCCCCCAGAGGGCTGGCCAGAGGGTGATGATCATTCATCCTGTTCGCTGGGTCTGGGGTTCTTCCCCACGTGGCCCTTTCTCTGCCTGGTCCTCTAGAGGCCTCGCGTTTCCCTGACTTCGTGGCAGGGGTCCCTCTGGGGTTCTCCAGGACCAAGTCCCGAGTTCTCTCGTTCTTTCTTGGAAAGAACCCGGGAACGCAAGGCCCCTTTCTGTACTGACAGCTCAGAATGGTGGGACCCACCATCCCTCCGCCTGAGACATCTCCATGAGCACAGAGGGTGGCCGTGGCCCAAACCAAGCGCCCTCCTGTTTGGCTGCTGCTATTCTTGACGCGGCTTCACTGGCCAAAGGGAGTGGAGGTGGAGTGAAATGGAGCAGTCACAGGGTGTCTTGTTCCCTGTAGGAAACTCGGCATCTTCGTGGTCCCTGAGCGACCTCGGAGGCTGAGTGTATGGAGCTCTCTGGTCCCTGATCCCTGTCTGCCTCCAGGTGCCCGGAATAGCGCATCACGCCCCTCCCCCTCGGCAGGGGGACGCAGTCCATCCCCTATGGGCCTGTCTTGGGGCGTCTGGGGACAACAGGCCTCTATGTCAAGCTCCCCCCATTCTCAAGTCCTCAGGAAGGTGCCCACCTCTGATCGGGGGCACAGACTCCAGAGACCCCAGCAGGCATGGGGCCGCTAGGTCCAGCCCCTTTTCACCCAGGGAAGTGGTGGCATGGGGCTCACCTGGCCGGCGGAGTCTCAGAGTTCCTGGGAGCGGTCCAGGTGTTCTCTGAAGGGCTTAGGTGCAGCGTAGCCTTCGGGCAATGTTGTCCCACAGGGTGGACATAGAGGAAGACATGGCTACCCTACCTGCACAGGAGCGGGGGACATCATTGCCAAGTGTGAGCAGGCACAGCTCAGGCTGCTCCCTCCAGGGAAGGAGGCCTCGCCTCTCCCAATGTGCCCTGGTGGGAGGGTCCTGGGCTCCCCTGGGAAGCAGGGAGGGAAGGGGTTAGCCCATGCTTTTGCGCCCCCCCACCGCTCACCTCAACCCCCTCACTCTGGACCCCTCTGTGTCACAGGGACGTTGACAGGGCCCAAGGATGTGGATGGTTTACAAAGTTACCAATTGCCTTGGGAGTCTGCAGTGAGTCCTCTGTCCCCGCTGCCCGCCCACCACCAAACTCACCTCAGGAACGAGTTTTGATTTTAGAAAGGCCTCTGTGAGACAGGACATATCTTCCCGGCTTGGGCCAAACTTTTTTTTTTTTCTTTTTTTTTGAGACAGAGTCTCGCACTGTCGTCCAGGCTGGAGTGCAGTGGCGGGATCTCGGCTCACTGCAACCTGTGTCTCCCAGGTTCAAGTGATTCTCCTGCCTCAGCCTCCCCAGTACCTGGGGTTACAGGTGCCTGCCACCACACCTGGTTAATTTTTTGTATTTTTAGTAGAGATGGGGTTTCACTATGTTGGCCTGGCTGGTCTCGAACTCCTGACCTTGTGATCCGCCTGCCTCGGCCTCCCAAAGTGCTGGGATTACAGATGCGGGCCTTCACACCAGGCTCACTGAAAGTGAATTTTACCAGAAATTTCCTATTAAAAAAAAAAAAAAAATCAGCTGCCCTGAAAAGGTCACTGCTTATTTGGCAGATCTTCGGAACCTGGAGTTGGATTTGTCATCAGGGTGTGTAGACAAAATGAAACAGCATCTGCCTGAAGCAAAACTCTCTTTTGTCTAGACAGCAAGATTCCTTTCCTGTCATACTGGCGTCTTCTGCACCTAACCCCGTGAGTATTCCCAGGCAACAGTGTTCCCAGGTCACATTCCCATATTCATGGCATGGGTGTCTCGGGTGGGGAGGTGTCGTTGCTTCTTTAAAATTCAGCATTTGCAGCCGACCAAGATGCCATAGGTAGGACTCAAGCTCACTGCTGGCTTGGACATCCCAGCAGGAGAAGAGGGGTCTCAAAGATGTCAAAATGAGGTGGAAAGAGGTCAAGGCCGTGATTACTTGCAGCATTACAGAGCAAGTCATGACGCCGTCCTCCCAGACTTGCCCCAAAGCCCCCCAGACCTTGGCAGTGTCCCAGGACGGTCCTCCCAGGAGACATTTTGAACAAGTCACTGAAGTGCCTGACGGACGTGGCTCTTGTCACAAAATGAGTTTGGATCCAAGAAGCCCTCTTCTTCACCAGAAAATTGGCAGGGGTCCAATTTTCCGATGTTGGAAATAGATGCTTGGTGCTGCAAAGAAAAATCAGCACTGAGACAAAGGACCTTTCAGCAATGCAACTTTTACTTCCTGGACTGCAGGAAGGGCACCCCTGCTGGCCATCGTGCCACGAGAGTACAAAGAACAAAGGGAAAACACACACATTTACTCTTTACACATTTGGAGTCGTCCTTACTGCTGTGTCTGATCTCCATTGGCTAGAGCCAGACGTCACAATCTAAACCAAAACCCGACTGGCTAACAACTTAAAACTTTTCTAAACGGGTAAAAGCAATGGAGAGCTGGGACACAGCACAGATATCTTGGTTAAAGTACAAGGACATAGAACGTGCTACGTGCCTGTACGCATGGCATGTCTAACAGCTACATAGGATAGGGCTTAACAAAGTTATTAACACACTTATGATTTATTCCTTAACAGGGAAACTTTGAAAAGGAACTTTTCTACTTCCCACAGTCCCCTCCACCATAACCCTATCAGAGCCCTTCCAGCTGATGGCTCCACATGCTGTGGGATTGGGACTCTGATTTCGTGATGGGTCAGGGGCTTCTCAGGATTCCATAGTCCAAATTGTGCCAGCCCATCAGAAGCACGTGTTATTAACGTCCTTCCCAAAGATCCTGTGACATTTGGTGAACGGACAGTCTCCTCGACTCCTTCCCAGAGGCCTGAGTCCCATGGGCCAGGGGGAGAGGGGAGACTTGAGCACCTGTTGAGGCTGGCAAGAGGCTCAGTCCCAGCCAGGGACGTAGAGTTCTCCATAACTTTGGACTTGAATTTCCTTTTCCTGACCTGGAGCAGGGGCCAGGCTCGGGCTGAGCAGGGCTAAGGGAAGTGTGTCCCGGGGGTCCGTGCCGGGGCGTAGGTGTCAGGGGCGTCCCAGTCACCACTCGTGTTCTGTCCCTCAGGGAAGGGTCTGCAGAGGTGCCTGGAATAGGGATGTTTTGGGGGCAGGCCCCAGGGGGACCCTGAGGACTTCTGCTACTTCCATCAGGACAAGGACGAGCTGCGTTCCCAGATTTCCACGTTTACGCTGACTCCTCTGGTACCTCATTGATGAAGTAAGCAGGCACTGGCACCTCCAGCCCAGGGACCCTCCTGCCTCGCAGTGCCTGGCTTCCCCAGCCCAGGGATCCAGCTCCCCCAGGAGGACCTGGCTCACCCCCATCTGGCAGGAGGCACAGGCAGGTACCCACAGGGCACACAAACCAGGCAGTGCCCCAGAGCTTACATCCCCCTGCAGAGGCTGGGGCTGAGCCACATCCCCACTGAAATGAGTCTCCCCCCTGAGGACCTGCAGGACCTCTTCTGATCCAGCCTCACAGGGGAGTGGGGTGGGGGGATCTCGTCCCACGGGAAGGAATCCCTGCTGCTCCAGGGCCCTGCTTGAGCCCCCAGCCCCCAGCTCAGAAGGGCCAGGTCCTCCCACGCCTGTTGTCTTCACAGACATCCTTGGGGCTCACCCAGGTACGTTCTGAAGACACACAGCCAGGGCGAGCACATCCTGACGGCACACAGCCTTCAAAGTTCACAGAATCAAGTCCTGTCGTGCCCAAGGCCAGGCAGGGGACCACGCGGGACAGATCGCACCCTCACAGTGTTCCCATCACCCTGTGCTCCAATCTGAGGGTCAGGGCACCAAGAAACCTCTCAGACACCAGACACTGAGCCCAGCCTCCACATGATCCAGATGAAAGGTGGGTGAGCACCTCCCTGCCTCAGCCTGGCCTTTGCTGTGGCCTCCTGTGCACAGCTGGACCCCGGGGGTGGCCCAAAAAGGACAAGACACTGCCCTGTGGGAGGGGTCCATGGTGGAAACAGCGTGAGGACAACAACCTCTCCCAGGGACCCCTCCCGGCTTGATGCCCGCCCCGTCCCTAGAGCGTCTCATGCAGCTGTCCCAGTCCAGCCTGCGGGAGTTCATTCAGGACCAGTTCTTTCGTGCCTGGGCCCTGGAGGGTGCCACAGTGCTCGGGCACCTTCAGGTCTCCGTGGGGGTACTGATGAGGAGATGCCGGGTCCTGCTACCCCCATGTGGGCCCCAGCACCAAGTCCCCTCCTGAGTCACCCTCTGGGGCAGTTGGTGGTGGACAGGGCCCAGGCCCCTACAGCCCCACTACCTGGGCCTTCCTCCTGCACCTCTTCTTCCCCCTCTAAGAAGCTTCTGGAGGCCAGGTGCGGTGGCTCATGCCTATAATCCCAGCACATTGGGAGGCCAAGTGGATGGATCACTTGAGGTCAGGAGCTCGAGACTAGCCTGGCCAACATGGTGAAACGCTGTCTCTACTAAAAATACAAAAAACTAGTCGGGTGTGGTGGCAGTCGACTGTAATCCCAACTTCTCAGGAGCCTGAGGCAGGAGAATCACTTGAACCCGGGAGGCAGAGGTTGCAGTGAGCCAAGATTGCACCATTGCCCTCCAGCCTAGGTGATAGGAGTAAAACTCTGTCTCAGAAAAAAAAAAAAAAAAGCTGGAAATAAGCCCACATGTCCTCAGAGCAGGTGCTGAGTACATGTGCGCTGGACATCCTGCAGATCAGGCAGGGGCCGGGGAAAAGACTCTTCTAAGCCCCACCTCTGTCACCTTCCACATTGTCCCTCTTGCGCTGGAATCTCCCTGAAGGGCACTGGAGAGGCCAAACCCCTCTGTGCAAGCCTACAGCCCAATCTGCGGCACCCACAGCCTCCAAGAGAAGCAGGGACCTCTCGCCCCCAAGCCCTCTCCAAGAGTATCCAGACAACAAGCCTTGTGCTAAGGAGTCAAGAGAATCAGTGTCCCTTGCCCGGGGAGGATTCAGGGAGAGGGCACAGGCAAGAGCCCTGGCCCAGAGCCAGAACCAAGAGTTCAGCCAAGTGTGGAAATGGCCCCTTCCTGGCATGCAGTGGATGGCTCCGGAGGGCAGAGGGGACCCCATGCCTGGGGCCATTCATCTCACCCACTGTGGACACAGGCCCCCGTGGGAGGTAGCAAGGGGGCCAGGTGACAGAGAAGGCCTCTCCCACCTGAGTTCTGAATCAGGGCTGTATGCCAGCTGGCACAGCCATGGGGTGAGAGAGAGAGGCAGGAAGCCCCAAGCCAGCCCAAACCCTGGGGGCCGTCCTAGGAGCAACCCAAGGTGCCCCGCCAGGTGCCCCGCCAGCTCCCCCACCCCAGCCTACACACAACTGTCACTCCAGGATCAGCCACCTGCAGCAGCGTCCACAGCATCAGACTCGGGAGTGATGGAAATAGATGCTCGGTACCACAAAGAAAAATTAGCACTGAGACAAAGGATCTTTCAGCAATGCAATTTTTACTTCCTGGGCTGCAGAAAGGGTACTCTCACTAGCCATCTTGCCATGAGAGTACAAAGAACAAAGGGAATACGCACAAATTTATTCCTTACGCATTTGGGGTTGTCCTTACTGCTGTGTCTGATCTCCATTGGCTGGAGCCAGACCTCACAGTCTAAACTAAAACCCCATTGGCTAACAACTTGAAACTTTTCTAAAACAGGTAAAAGCAATGGAGAGCTGGGACATGCCTGTGAGCACGTCCAGCACACGGCATGTCTACCAGCTACACAGCATAGGGCTTAAATTGGCACACTTATTTAACAAGAAAGGAAACTTTAAAAGAAGCTTTTCTGCTTCGCACAGGGAGACACACAGGGACCCCAGGGACTCCAGAGACCCAGGTCTGGGGGACCCGGCCCTGTGGGGACCTAATGGGCTCAGTGGAGAAGCTGACCGCACATGTCTGCTTTCCTTTCAGCGAAACTGGAGTGAGGGTCCCCGGCACCCAGGCCTCTGTGAGCGTCCCCCATCAACAAGGCCCTCTGCAAAAGAGATGGGCTGGCCCTCCCCAGCACACCAGGCCAGCTCCAGCAGTGTTACAGGCGGCCCCTCCTGAACAAGAGCCTGTCCTTCCCCACCCTGGACCACCCAGGCTGTCCCTGAGGCTGAGGCCCAGAGGCAGAAGAGGACTTCTGTAGAGCCCAGGGGGTAGGCTATTCTCTTGGGGCCCCTCGGGGGTTCAGGATGTGGCCAGGCCGTTCCCGACTCAGGACAGACCATGGGCTGCCTGGTGGTACCTCCCCTGGAACTCCCTACCCAAGCTCCGCCGTGGGCCTGGACGTCAGGGGCCTGTGGTTCAAGTTTGAACAGGGATTCTGGACCTTCCACATGTGATGTGGAGGGCCCCAGGACCGTGGGGTGGGTTGGTCCATCAAGGCCCTGTAACTCGGCTCTGCCGGGCGCTGTGATCATAACCAAGAGGCAAGCCCAGAGGCATCACCTGACCCGATGGCACCTGCATCCGACTTCTCTCAGCAGGCAGCGACTGGCATAGTGTGGAGGCTGCCAGGGCAGCGCCCAGCCAGCTGCCCCACAGCTCCAGGTAGCTCCAGGGCCTTCTACTTTCCACGGTGAAACTCGCTCCCTGAGAGGCCACCAGAGGGAGCAGTGAGCATGGATGGTGTTCCCGCAGACCCGACCAACCTACGGGCTCGGCACGTCCTGTGGCCTCTGACTCAACCTACGAGACAGAGCCCTGATCCCAGGGCGCAGTTCCCAGGACACTGGGCAGGCATCAACTGGAGTCCCGTGAAGGGAGGGGTGCCAGGATGAGCACCCAGCGGCCGTGGCGATGCACACCTGGGCCCTGCACTTCTCATTGGAGAATCCAGGCAAGATCTTGTAGCAGGTGCATGAGGTGCTGAGCCTGTGCATCCAGCAGGGCTCATTGGGGCGGGTGCCAAGGGGTCAACAGAGCTGCGGCGGCCACTGCAGCCTCCCCCCAGCCTCGTCTGTGCAGTGCACGTGATCCATGCCTCCTCCCACGCCCAGCCCAGCAAGCCGCAGAAGTCTAGGCCCTGCCCCAGCCCGCTAGGCCAACTTGCTATCCAGAAGCTTCAAGGCTGTGCCCACTGTGCCACCCGCCACCTGGAAGCCGCCTCCTGATGCCTTCCAGCCACTGCCACAGCCACAACAGTTGCCATGGCCAGAGTACGCTTTCCAGATGGTGGGGGTGCCCTGCAGTCTTCGCCTCCGCAGCTCTTTGGTGGCAGCTGGGCCAGCCAGGGCAGGAACGATGGTGACTAGGACGACGGGTGAGCGAGCAGCTCCGCGCTGGCGGGCAGGCTGGCCGCACACTCTGCCCCCAGAGGCTCGCCGGGCCTGCGCCACCATGATCGGTTTGGGATCATGAGATGACACCGTTCGCCTTCTCGCTTTTGGAAGCATGAGTGTTTTTGCGCACACTTTGTAGACCTCAAAATCCACGAAGGGTCTCAAAGACGCTGGCTGGCCGGAGCCCGCGGTGGGTCCCTTTTGACTCTCGTAGATCGGGGTGCTTTGCATTCCACCCACACTCTGTTTGCAAACTCTCACAGAGCAGCCTTGCAACTTTGTGCCTTTAGGCTTTGCTTGGTTTTGCATTTCTCCCCGCTCCCTTCCTCCTTTCAGTAAGCCGCAGCTTCTCTGATTGAAAGGGTGCGAGGCACGGGATTGACTGACTCAGGATCGCATCTTGGCCGTGGGAGGGAGGGGCTGGAGGACCAGCTGCCATCAATTTGCACAGCCAAGTAGATGAGAGGATGTGGGTGCATGCGGAGGGGGAGGACACAGTGCTCATCTCTGACACGATGTTTATTCCCTTAGAGGCGAGAGTAGCATTGCCTCTTCCTGCAAGTGTCTTGAAACTCTGCTTGAAGATTTCAGCAAACGTGTCTTCCGAGGAGGAGAGGGAGTCAGTCCATCGGGCCTGAAAATACAGAAGCAGTGACAACACACACCCGGCGTCGGTTCTTAGGAGAGTTTTGGTTTTGATTTTTTTTTTTTTTCCAGTTTGGAGAACTGGATCTACCCTGCTAACTGATTTTTTTTTTTTTTTAATGGATCTACACTGTTAACTGATTGAGACTCCACTGTGATTCATTGGTTTACTCAAACACTTCTCAGGGATGCCTGTAAATTTCAGGGTTGTATGTCATGAAAACAGGCGTGGGGGGATCTGTTGGTAGAGATCGTGTCTACTCTTTCAAATACTGACGGAAAGAATAACTGGCTTATACTGTGTTTTAAATAAAAGTATTGCCGATAAGTCCCCCAGGACATTAAACCTTAAAAATTATTGTTAGGACTCCATGTTTAAATACCCTTCCACAACACTCTTGTGGAAGCTGTTTTCTCCCTCCTGGATTTCCCCTCTGGGGTCCCCTTCCACACTCTCTTGCGGAAGCCTGTCTTCCCCTCCTAAACTCCATCTCTCTCTCTGTTCCCTTCCACTCAGTGTGGAAGCTGCTTTCCTCTCCTGGATCCCATCTTTCTGGATGCTCTCACTCAGTGTGAGAGTTAGCTGTTTCTTTCTCTCTCCTTCTCCTGTTTCTCCCTCTCTCTCCAAATAAATCACTTTCTACCAACAACAACAAAAAAAAAACCCCTATTTTAAGCTGTTATTACTGTAAGGGAAATACAAGTGGCTGGAAAATGCCACAGATATTCAAAAGTTGCTGCATGAAAGAGCAGGAAGGGATTCTGACTTGCAATGCCATAATTTCAGTGTTTCTATAGTTACTGAGCTAAATCATACGATTATTAAGTTGACAGTTTCTAAATCTGTCGCCGAACGGTTGAAGAATCTACTGTTTTTGTGAAGTCACACTTAGGCTGCCTCAGAAATCCCTGGGTACTGAAATGGTCATACAGAAGTAAGGAAGTCAGTTTAAAATGTCAGTGACTCAAAATTATTAAAGAGTCCAGGCACGGTGGCTCATGCTTGTAATCCAAGCACTTTGGGAGGCTGAGGCAGCAGATCGCTTGAGTCCAGGAGTTTGAGATCCGCCCGTGCAACATGGCAAAACCCTGTCTCTACAAAAAATACAAATTTATCCAGACCTAGTGGTGCACTCCTGTATAGTTCCAGAGACTGGGAAGTCAGGGCTGCAGTGAGCCAAGATGGCACCACTGCACTCGGCCTGGGTAACACAGCCAGACGCTGTCTCAAAAAAAAAAAAAAGGAAAAAAGATTTTAAAAATGGGTCCACTTCTTTAAAAAGCGAAAGTGAAATAATGCCCAACAGCACATTTACTCTCTTAAAAGTAATTTCAGGCTGGGCGTGCTGGCTCACGCCTGTAACCCCAGCATTTTGGGAGGCCAAGGAGGGATGGATCACCTGAGGTCAGGAGTTTGAGATCAGCTTGGCCAACATGACAAAACCCAATCTCTACTAAAAATAGAAAAATCAGCAGGGCGTAGTGGCACCCACCTATAATCCCAGCTACCTGGGTCGCTGGGAGGCGGAGGTTGCAGTGAACCGAGATCGCGCCGCTGCACTCCAGCTGGGCAACAGCGTGAGACACTCTCACTCAAAAAAAAAATTTCATATGGGTTGAATGTTTAAAGGCAAATGATCACAATTTTGATATTTTGCCTACATTTTATACCGTAGGTGACTTACAGCCTGATTTAACATGGCTTTGCCTTGGCTACAGATGTGTGGAACTGCAGCCAAATCTATTGTTCTGTTTTTAAACAACCAAAAAAACCTGATTCAGTTACTAGGACTGAAGAAAACTGGGCAGACAAGGGCCCGAGAGGCTAGGTCCCTACGTCTGCCATCCTTGGCAGCTGCATTTCATGGTTAGGAAAAGTAAGGAAATAACCGGGCACGGTGGAGGCTATTTCAATTTGGGAGGCTGAGGCAGGCAGATTGCAAGGCCAGGAGATCAAGACCAGCCTGACCAAAATGGTGAAAGCCCATCTCTGTTAAAAATACAAAAATTAGCTGGGTGTCATGGTGCGCGCCTGTAATGTCAGCTACTCAGGAGGTTGAAGCAGGAGAATCGCTTGAACTTGGGAGGCCAAGGTTGTAGTGAGCTGAGATCATGCTACTGCACTCCAGTCTGGGCAACAGAGCAAGACTCCGTCTCAAAGGAAGAAGAAGAAAATACAAACTCAGGAAAGCAGACCTCATTTTCGTAAGGAGGCTCCAAGCTCCAAGGCGGGTGGGCAGGGGACACTGTCCAGGGCTGCCAGTGCAAATGCCTTTATCCCTTTGAAGGCTTCTGTCTCGGGAGCAAGGACCTCTCCTTGGCCTCAAGTCCCGGCCCTCGTTGGTTAAAACACAGTCACTTGTCTGTCTTTATGACCTGCCTGTTTGTGACTGAGATGGTCATATAGAAGAGGTCAGTTTGAAATATTGGTGAGTGAAAATGATCAAAGAGGCCGGGCACGGTGGCTCACGCTTGTCCTCCCAGCACTTTGGGAGGCTAAGGTAGGTGGATCACTGAAGCCCAGAGCTCTCTGCAGGAAGCCCCAGACACCCTACGACAGCACAACCCTGGCTCCGCCCAACCTCTCCCAACTTCCGCCTCCCAAAGGCCACAAAGGGGCCTGGGACAGGAGCAGAGGACTGGGGTTCTGGTGACGTCTGAAACGTTCATGGTGGTCGGTGCAAAGCATTCCTTGGAGGGTCTGTGGTCACCTCTGTCCCTGGGTGGCCGGGCTCCAGCGGCCCTTCTTTCCTTCCGTCCATCCATCCTTCTGTCCTCGCCTCCTCGCAGCATGAGGCACCCCCACGTCCTAAGCCTGTGTTGCTTTCTTTCCATGGATTATTTAACCATCTTCCTCTTCTCACTGACTTGGCGTTTAGGGCTTTCTTGGTGGAGGAAGGTAACTGGTAAGAAATGACATACTGAGGCCAGGCCTGGTGGTACACATCTGTAATCCCAGCAGTTTAGGAGACCGAGGCAGGTGGATTTCTTGAAGCCAGGAGTTTGAGACCAGCCTAAGCAACATAGTAAGTCCCCATCACTACAAAAAAAAAAAGACGTACATAATGAGAAACTAGCAAAGAGTCTTCATGTGGTCCTCAGTCCAGCCTCGAGGGTCCTGAGCTGGTCATGTCACCGCTTCCATGCTGTCTCCAGATCCAGACTCCACGAGAAGGGCCTTGGGAGGCCTGGCACACAGGGTGCCTGGTCTGACAAACATCCCTCCGTTCCCCAGATGGCAGCTCGTCAAAAGGTGCAGGTGTGCCAGGCCACTTCACTGTCCCCTTTGAGATGAGCCATAGGGGCTTGTAGGGGGCAAGCATGAAGCTGGGTGCCTGGAGCCTGAAGCCAGCTGTCCCTCCCTGTGTCCTGGAGGAGGGACCCTGTCCCCAAAAGACCCCCAAGGGCCTGGCCTGTGGGTGCAGACATGGGGCGGGGAGAGTCTAGGCTGAGTGGGGACCATAGGTAGGGGACATTGAGCACCACGGCTGAGGGGCCTGGTCAGTGGTGACCTGGACATTGTGGCCTGGTCAGAGGAGGCCTTGTGAATGAGGACACAGTTGTTGGGGTTACAGAGAACATCTAGTGAATGGGGTTCTCTGACTGTCCCCAAGGACTGTGTCCTCATTCACAAGGGGGCCTGGTCAGTAAGAACCCGGTATGTGCGAGGCCTGGTGAGCTGTGGCCTGGCCAGAGGTCCTTGGGTTAAGGACCTAGTCATTTAGCACCTCATCGGTGAGGACCTGGTCAGTGGGTGCCTGGGCAGTGGGAGCTGTGTCAGTGTGACCTGATTATTGGGATTTTGGTCTATGGGGACCTAGCCAGTGGAATTCTGGTCACTGGGGTCTGTCCAATAGAAACGTGGTCAGTGTAAGCCTGGCGGTGGTGGCCTGGTCGTTGGGCTCCTGGTTAGTGGGGCCTAGTCAGTAAAGGTCTGTTCAGTAAGGACTTGTTCCATTGGAATTTTGTTAGTTGGGGCCCAGTCCGTGGGGACCTGATCAGCCAGGGTCTGGTCAGTAGGGACCTGGTCATTGGAGTCCTGGGTATTGGGGCCTGGTCAGTAACGGTCTGGTCACTAAGGACCTGATCAGTCAGAACCTCATCAGCTGGGGACCTGTCAGTGGGGACTGGGCAATGGAAGCCTCATCAATGGGTCTTAGATAGTGAGGCCTGGTCACTGGTGGCCTGGCTGTTGCTGATGTTAGGAGACCAGAGAGACCACTGGGTGAAACAGGAGGATTTTATTTAGGTGCACCGGCTCTGTGGATTCACATCTGAAAACCAAGCAAAAGACAAAGAAAATGGGTTGCTTTTGGCCGGGCGCGGTGGCTCAAGCCTGTAATCCCAGCACTTTGGGAGGCTGAGGCGGATGGATCATGAGGTCAAGAGATCGAGACCATCCTGGTCAACATGGTGAAACCCCGTCTCTACTAAAACTACAAAAAATTAGCTGGGCATGATGACGTGTGTCTGTAATCCCAGCTACTCAGGAGGCTGAGGCAGGAGAATTGCCTGAACCCGGGAGGCGGAGGTTGCGGTGAGCCGAGATGGCGCCATTGCACTCCAACCTGGGTAACAAGAGCGAAACTCTGTCTCAAAAAAAAAAAAAAAAAAGAAAATGGGGTGCTTTTTATACATCCAGGATGATGTAGCAGCTAACGGGTTTCCAGAAGCCAGAACAAAGAACAGTTCATTAATATGTAATATGTCTTGTGATGTACGTTACATTTGAAATTAGCATTTTGAGAAACACATTGCACATTCTTTGGGTGTGATATTACCCTGTGACCTTGCAGCTGGTCTAAAAGAAAAACAGGAGCCTTGAGATGCCTGGGAACTCTGCTGAGAAAGTGGGGAGAACAGATAAGGCAGGTTGTATAGGGAGTTAGTTAATTTCAAGCAGACCTGGGAGTTAGGTTTGATATTGAACACAACACAGTAAACTTTATTCTGCAACAATTACAGACAACTATTGTTTTTTTGTTGTTTTGTTTTGTTTTGTTTATTTTTCCAGAAAACATTTATTGAGCAGCTATGATGTGTCAAATAATTACAAATAATAAGACATGCAGGACAAGGCCTTTGTTTTGGGGACAGAAGAGGTAGTGAATGAAGTAAGTAAACATGTGCATTTAAGTATGCAGCAAAGCATCACAGGCATTATGAAAGAAATTAGGACAGGACACTGGTGTTGTATGACATTGACTATGGATCTCAGAACAGGAGCCATCATCACAGGGAATCGTGCATGTTTGCCAAGTACTGTTCAGACATGGCAGGCTGGCGAGGTTGACAAGGGATTAGGGAAGGGTTCTCCAGCAGTCACAACAGGCACAAAAGCAAAGAGACAGGAGTAGGCTTAGTCTAGTATTTCTCAGACTTACATTGTATTTAGATCTCTTATAGAGGAATATATTTCATGTGTATCCTGAAGTCATCTTAGATTGTATGTGTAGAAACATAACAGTAACTATAAACTCTAATGCTTATAGCTCTTATATAATTATAAAACCAAACAGATGAACAAATTAATTATAAGGAAAAACATAAAACTAGTATCATTTAAATAATTTCAGTTTAATGGCATGACTGATAATTTTTGCTAAAACAATATTGTCTTGATTGCTGCAAATCTTTTGAAATTGACATGCCTGTACTACTTTGTCCTAAATGATGATTCAATTATTTCATCTTTTTTTTTCCCCCATTTATTTATTTTATTGCATTTTAGGTTTGGGGGTACATGTGAAGAACATGCAAAATTGTTGCATAGGTACACACGTGGCAGTGTGATTTGCTGCCTTCCTCCCCATCACCTACATCCGGCATTTCTCCCCTTGCTATTATTATTTAATTTCCCGCTACATCGTCAGTGGGCGCTTGAATAAGGGGGCCGGGTCAGGAAAGGCCCTGGTCAGTTGGAACTGTGTTACTTTGGACCCAGTCAGTGGGACCTGGTCTGCAGGGATCTTGTCAGTTGGGCCCAGTCAATGGGGGGTCTCATCCGTGAGGCCTGGCTAGTGGGGCCTGGTCAGTGGAGGTTTGCTCAGTGGGGTCCCAGTAAGTTGAGGCCTCATCAGTGGGACCTGGTCAGTGTGGATATGGTTAGCGGGGGGCTCATGAACTCGGGTCTGGTCAGTAGACCTGGACAATGGAACATTGGTCATTGAGGTCCTGGTTTGTGGGGTCTAGTCCGTCAGGGTCTGTTCAGAAAGACCTGGTCAAGTGGGGGCCCGGTCACTGGGGCCCTGGAGAGTGGGGCCTATTCAGTAAAGACCTGGGTCACTGGGGTCCTGGTTAGTGAGGCCTGGTCAGTGAGGGTCTGGGTCACTGGGGTCCTACGTAGTGGGGCTCAGTAAAGGTCTGGTCATTGAGGACCTGGCCAGTCAGAACCTTGTCAGTTAAGACCTGGTCAGTTGGAAGCTTGTCAGTTGGGACCCAGTCAGTGGGCACTTCATCAGTGGGGGCCTCGTCAGTGGAGGCCTCCTCAGTGGGTCCTGGATGGCGAGGCCTGGCCTCTGGAACTCTGGTCAGTGGGATCCTGGATAGTGGGGTTCAATCATTAAAGGGCTGTTCAGTAAGGACCTCATTAGTTGGAGCCTCGTCAGTTGGTCCTGGTCAGTGGAGGTCTGGTCAGTTGTGTCCTAGCAAGTTGGAGCCTCGTCACTTGGGGGCTAGTCACTGGGGACCTGATCAAGATGCCCTTGTCAGTGGGAGGCTGGTCAGTGGGGCTTAGTTAGAGAAACCTGGCCACTAGGGGCCTGGAGAGCTGGGGCCTGGTCAGTGGGGAACTGGTCAGTGGGAAACTGGTCAGCAGGGGTCTAGTCACTGGAGCCCTGGAGAGTGGGGCCTGGTCAGTAAAGGTCTGGTGGTTAAGGACCGGGCCAGTCAGAACCTCATCAGCTGGGCCCAGTCAGTGGGGACCGGGTCAGTGAAGCCTCATCAGTGGGTCCTGGAGAATGAGGCCTGGTCACTGGAGGTCTGGTCAGTGGGACCTGTCCAGTAGGGGGTTGGGTAAGGGCCCGGTCAGTAAAGGACTGGTTATTAAGAACATGGTCAGTTGGAAGCTGGTCAGGCAGACACAGTCAGTACGTCCTGGTCTGAGGGGGTCTTGTCAGTTGAGCCTAGTCAATGGAGGTCTCATCAGTGGGGCCTGGTAAGTGGGGGGCCTCGTCAGTTGGGGCCTGGTCATTTGGGCCTGGTCAGTGGGGACTTGTCAGTGGGACCTGGTCAGGTTGTCCTCGTTAGGAGCCTGGTCGGTGGGGGCTAGGTAGTGAAACCTGGCCACTGAGGGCCGGGAGAGCTGGGGCCTGGTCAGTGGACCTGGTCAGTGTGGATGTGGTTAGTGGGGCCTCATCAAGTCGGGCCTGGTCAGTGGACCTGGACAATGGAGCGTTGGTCATTGAGGTCCTGGTTTGCGGGGTCTAGTCAGTCAGGGTCTGTTCAGAAAAACCTGGTCACTGGGGGCCTCATCACTGGGGTTCTGGAGAGTGGGGCCTATTCAGTAAAGGCCTGGGTCACTGGGGTCCGGGTTAGTGAGGCCTGGTCAGTGAGGGTCTGGGTCAGTGGGGTCCTAGGTAGTGGGGTTCAGTCAGTAAAGGTCTAGTCATTGAGGACCTGGCCAGTCAGAACCTTGTCAGTTAAGGACCTGGCCAGTTGGAATCTTGTCAGTTAAGGGCCTGGTCAGTTGGAAGTTTGTCAGTTGGGCCCAGTCAGTGGGGGCTTGGTCAGTGGGGGCATGGTCAGTGGGGGCCTTGTCAGTGGGGACATGGTGAGTGGGGGCCTGGTCAGTGGGGACATGTCAGTGGGGACATGG
>NW_016107595.1:30488-40213 GCF_001604975.1 Cebus imitator
GGGCCTGGTCAGTGGGGACACGGTCAGTGGGGGCCTGGTCAGTGGGGACATGGTCAGTGGGGGCCTGGTCTGTGGGGCCCTAGTTAGTTGGTCCCAGGCAGTGGGAGTCCTGGTTAGTGGGGCCTAGTCAGTAAAGGTCTGGTCACTAATGAGCTAGTGGGGCCTAGTCAGTAAAGGTCTGGTCACTAATGAGCTGGCCAGTCAGAACCTCATCAGTTAAGGACCTGGCCAGTCAGAGCCTTGTCAGTTAAAGACCTGGTCAGCTGGGCCCAGTCAGTGGGGGCCTGGTCAGCGGAGGCCTCGTCAGTGGGTCCTGGATACTGAGGCCTGGTCACCGGTGTCCTGGGTAGTAGGGTCTGGTCAGTGAAAGTCTCATTGATGAGGCCTAGTTAGTGGGGTCCAGGCAGCGAGGGCCTGATCAGGGGGACCTGGTCAGTGGTCAGTGAGGGCTTGGTGAGGAGAGGCCCAGTCAGTGGGGCCTCATGCCTGGTGCGAACTGGTCTTCAGGGGCCTGGTCAGCAGGTGACTGGTCAGCAGGGACCTGGTCAGTGCAGCCCTAGCCAGTGGCTGCCTGATCACTGGACCTAATCCATGGGGTCTGGCGGGGTGGGGGAGGAGGGAAGAGGGGGTGGCTGTCAATGGGGCCTGGTCAGTGACATCCTGGTCAGCAGGGTCCTAGTCAGGGGGAGCCCAATCAGTAAGGCCTGGTCATCATTGGAGTCCTGGTCAATGAAAACTTGGTCAGCAGAGTTGGTTAGTGTGGTCTGGACATGGGAGACTGGTCAGTGGGAGCCCAGTCAGTGAAGACCTGCTCATCAGGGCCTGTTCAGTGAGGGCCAGTGGAGACATAGTCAGTAGGGACATGGTTAGTGGGACATGATCAGCAGGTGTCAAGGTCCATGTAGCCCTGGTCAGCAGGGGCCTGGTCAGTTGGACCTGGTCATCACAGGACTGGTCCTCAGGGGCCACTCTGACGTCATAAGGCTCCCCTGACAGTGATGATCCCCCGACCTACGGCCAGTGGTGTCCTTTATATCTCTCCCAGCACAGGCCCAGGGCGTGGGGATGCCCGAAGCAGGGAGGAGGCGCAGACAGCAGGAAGGAGAGAAGGAAGGAAGGAACTTCCAGAGTACGGATGCCTACAAAGTCACAACGCGTGGTGCCGTTTGTACTCCATCGCCATGTTCGCTGTTGCTTTCCCACATGATTCTCTATTCAGCTGGCCTCAGAACCATCCCTGTACCACCACAAATAGTTGGCCATGGCTCTTTGATGGCAGTTTTTATCCTGCCATAGAAATTATCCTTAAACTGGAAAAAGTCCCCAAACTAACGTCCAGCCACTCAACACTCTCATCTGTCTTTATACAGAGCTGCTTCCAAATTCTGGGTTGCTTTTTGGAAAAGTAGTATCTGTTGCGGTAAAAGGCTGCATCTGGGATCTCAAGTCTCTCCTGGAATTGGATAGAGGTGATGCATGGCAGCCAAAGTGGCCAAAGAACTCGCGTCCCACGCTCCTGACCGCCGTCACTCCTGCAGTTCCATCTTCCCTCCTCCCACGAGCCCCCTGCTCCCCATGACTGTGGTAAGAGCTCCTCTGTGAACGTGGAAGATGCCTGGGAGGTTGGCCGGTGTCCCTGGGACAGCACTAACAGATCCGAGACGGGGTCCAGGTCCTGCCTGGAACAATCTGGGAAGAGCTTGCCGATGGCATCACAGGCACCTCAGCGAAGGGGATGGCTTGGTTCAGGCCCACCCAGAAGGCCTTCTGGGCCCACTGCAAGACCTGGCTGAGGCCACAGAAGGGCTGGCCGCCTGTTGAGGCTCCTTGAAGCCCCTCACCTGCCTGCCATGAATGCCATGCCCTGTGGCTGTCGTCCGCCTTCCTGGGGAAACATCTGCTGCCATCCATCTCGCTCTCCACCTCCTGCAGGTGGAGGGCAATGGAGGAGCGGGGAGTCCTCGGGGTCAGGAAGGAGCTGGCACCCACCATGTCCCCCTTCTCAGCCTTCCTCTTGCCCTGTTTCCAGGCCTCCTTGCGGTGCTGCTGGGGCGCATCAGGAAGTCCTGGAGGACGTGGCTCTGCACCAGCACTAGGCCACTGGCCAGGTGGCTCATCCTGCAGCTTGGGCTCTTCCTGTGCATGGAGAAGTCCCCTGGAGGTGGCCCGTGGCTCGATTCTTGGGCAGGTGGGGCACAGAGACGACTGGGAACTTCCCTAGACACGCATCCAGCCAGTCCAAGGGTTTGTCGTGCCATGCAGCAGCACCCGCCTGTGCGTGGCACCCGCTTGCAAAAGAGGTAGCTAGCTCTTCATGCCCTTGAGCTTGCTCTACTGAGTGTTGTCACTGGTGGTGCACCAGCAAGGGTAGAGTCTCTCCTGCCGCTTGGAGCCCCGGGGCCACTGCACCCACAGCACCATGCACACAGCTTGTCTCTGTCCTTCACAGAGCCTGACGCCTTGCCAAGCACAAACACCTCCCTTTCCGACTTGAAGAAGGTTGTGGCTGACAGTGACAGAGCTCCTGCCCACGTGGGGACCCTGGGAGCCGTGGCGCTCCAGCTATGCAGCTCTTCCCAGCGCACCTGGCTCATCCACCACCACGAAGCTGCCATCCCACTTGTCGTCCTAGTCATCATCACTGCCCTGGCTGGCCTGGTTGCCACCAAGGAGTTGCCGGGGCCATGGCTGCAGGGCACCCCTACCGCCTGGAAAGCCCACACCGGCTGCTGGAAGGCATTCTGTGGTGTCACCTGCTGTGGCTGCTGCAGCAGCTGGAAAGCACGGAGAGGTGGCTTCAAGGAGGCAGCCACTGCACCAGGCAGGGCCTCGAAGCTTCTGGGTGGTACAATGGCCATGGTATGGTGGGCAGAGGCACTGGGGCAGCCGTGGGCGCTGGGCCATTCCAGGGGAGTGGATCATTAGCACTGCAGACAGACGTCCAGGGTTGCCACGGCCATGAGACCCTGTGACTCGGCCCTTGATGTCCTGCTCCTTACTCCGGCTCAGCGCTACCTGTTCTCACAGTGAGATCACTCTCAAATTCTCTGCTATCAAGTGGTACAGTAGTGAAATCCACAGTGCCACCGTCCCCCGCGTGGTCATCCTGGTCACTGTGGGGGCACATGGCACCTGTAGTTCCCTTCCCCTCCCAGAGCCCGGGTTGAGGCCGGGGACCTCTGGTCCTGGGAACTGTGCCCGCCCCGAGAGCGGGGCTCTCCCACAGGTTGGGTGAGAGGCCGCAAGGCATGCCACTGATGGCCGGGGCCACAGGAGCACCACGCTCACCGCTCTCTGGGGAAGTCTCAGAGTGAACAGCTTTCCTGTTGACGATGACTTCCCAAGACCCAAGAGCCATCTGGGGCTGTGGAGTGGCTGGCCGGGCGCTGCCCAGAGACAGGAGTCAGATGCAGGTGCCATTGTGTAGAGAAATGTGTCTGGACCTGCCTCTTGGTTATCCTGGGACACCATAGCTCCTGGTGTCAGGGCCCTGACGGAGCTGCTGAGCTGATCCAGGGCAGATGTGGAAGTGACGGGAGCTCAGCATCCCTGTTCAAAGTTGTACCACAGGAACCACAAGGCCCTGAGACCATCCCCTGGAAAGCATCCATTGGAAGCTTTGTCATGGAATTCCAGCACAGGTACCTCCAGAGAACTGGCAGGTCTAATTCTAGAAGTGTATCTATGTAGAGGAGGAAGAGATATGGGAAGAAGGTCTGGGTAGTGGGGCTGCAGGGACCCAGGCCCCCTCGATTATCGACTGTCCCAGGAGGTGACTCGGGAGGGGACCTGGTGCTGTCCTGAGCTGGGGACGGTCCAGCCACACTCTGAGCCCCAGAGGTTCCTAGAGAACAACCTTCTGCCCTGGACTCTGCAGAAGCCCCCACATGCCTCTGGGGGCCTCGGCCTCAAGGACAGCCTGGCCGGGCCAGGGTGTGGGAGGACCAGGTGACCAGGCTCCAGTTCCAGAGGGGCCCCCTGCATGGGCCACTGGAGCTGGGCCAGTGGGCGGGAGAGGGTTAGCCCATCCCCCTTGGAGAGAGGCTCAATGCTGGGAAATACCCAGAGAGGCCTGGGTGCTGGGGTCCCTCACTCGGGTTTGCCTATACAGGAAAAAGGAGTACCCAACTTCTCCTCCAAGCCCATCAGGTGTCCTCGCAGGGCCAGGCTCTACAGGTCTGGGTCTCTGGAGGCCTTGGGGTCTCTCTGTGCTCCACCTTATACACCGGGAACACCCCTGCAGGCTGCGGATCCCAGAGCAAGGGGTGTGTGCAGCCACTGGGCGTGTCCTCCAGGACAGGTAACACGGGGCTTGGGGCTGGCTCGGGGCTTCCTGCCTCATGTCCTCATGCCAGAGCTGTGCAGCCTGGGATGCAGCCGTGATTCGGGCTTGGGTGGAAACAAGCCAAACTTTCACCTGACCCCCTTGCCACCTCCCACGGGGGCCTGTGTCCACAGTGGGTGAGACTGTGGAGTCTCCCGGGCACGGGTCCCCCTCTGCTCTCCAGGGCTGTCCACTCCATGCCAGGACTGGGCCATTCCCACACCTGGCTGGACTCTTGGTTCTGGCTCTGGGCCGGGGCTCCTGCCAGGGTCTTCTCCCCAAATCCCCTGGATCAGAAACGCTGATTCTCTTGTTCCCCTGGCATCTGTGGATGCTCACAGGCAGGGCAGGGAGCTCACACCAAGTAGGGGGAGAGTGTAAAAATTGCAGGCGCGGAGGGTCTTTCCCCAGCCCCCTCCTGTCTGAGCAGCATGCCCAGTACACATGTGCTCAGCACCTGACCAGAGGACCGGGCAGGTGTATTTCCAGAAGTTTCTCTAGACAAGGAGGAGGTGCATGAGGAAGGTCCAGGGAGTGGTGCTACAGGGGACTCGGGCCCTCTCTACTTTGGACCGCCCCAGAGGGTGACTCGGGAGGGGACCTGGTACTGGAGCCTCCCTAGGCATGGCGGGTCCTAGCGCCTCCTTGTCAGTTTCCTCAGCGAGACCTGAAAGCGCCTGAGGACAACAGTGACCTCTAGGGCCCAGGCCTGGGAGGACTGCTCCTGAACCAGTTTCCACAGGCTGGACTGGGCAGGCTCACCAGGCACTCCAGGGACAGTGGGGGCAGCCTGGAAGGAGTTGGAGCCCACGCCCGGTTTCCACCATAGCTACCTCCCACTCGGAGGTGCTGGGTCCTTTTGCAGCTGGGTCCTCGTGGTGTCCAGCTGGGCACAGGCCAGGGCCAGAGGGAGGCCTGGGCGGGGAGGTGCCCACCACACTCCTGCCTTTGATCTGGTCTTGTTGAGGTGGGCTTTCTGTCTGGGAGGACTCAGTGTCCTTCCCAGCACAACAGGCCTGGCCTGGCCCTCCAGACTGAAGCAGAGGATCATGGGGACAGTGTGAGGGCACTGTCCTCAGGCCAGGCGGGGTCTGTCCTGGGCACCCACCCCATGGAGCCACCATGAAGATGAACGGGAGGACCATCTACCCAGTCAGCACAGAGCGGGCCCCCAGTGAGCACTTGGGGATGACCCTCCTCGGGCAGCTGCTGCCCACCAGGTAGCGACTGTCACCAAGCCAGCAGGGAGGGAAGAGAACAGGTCTCGCTCTCCTGAGTCTGATCATGCAGCTGCGCTGAGATGCGCCTCTGGCCTAGAAAAGCGTCCTGTGAGCAGAACCGCACACACCGCTATGTCTCCAACTGCTGTACGACACAGAGCCGGGCGGGTACGGGGGCACTCGGTAATGGTGACATTGTGGGGGTCACGGCACCCCTCACAATGGAGGGCCGAGAGCTGGCCTCCTCTGCCCCCTGAAGCCTCGACATGTGTGCGTGCAGTGGGTCTGTGCAGTTGACCCTGCAGGTGGATGTGGGTGTGTACGCGTCTCTCCTCCAGCCGGGCCTGGATGCCCCACTCCCGTGGGCCCCCAGGTCCTCAGCACTGTCACTCTGGAAGCCATGCTGATCACCGGAGCATCCCCAGATGCACCCCAGCCTCTGCCTTCAGACAGGGTGGTCCTGGGTATGCAGGCAGGGCAGAGGGTAAGCCCCTCCCTCGGGGGCACGCGGTGTGTACAGTGCTAAATCGGCATAGCAGGGCCATATTCAATGCAGCTCACCTCCTCCTCCTGGTAGCTCTCTGGGGTGCAGTGATTCATCCCCCCCTACAGTGGAAGAAAGGAGGCTTCAAGGACAAATCCCCTGCCTGTGGGCACCCAGCAGCCAGCTGACCTGGTCCTGACTAGCTTCTCACTAACCAGGCCCCCACTCAACAGGTCTTGTTGACGGAAACCCAACTGACCATGTTCTGCTGACCAATCCCTGCAGACTGGGTCCCCCTGATGAGGCCCCAGTGACCAAGCCACCACTGACCAGGTCCCCAGCGACCCATGTACCCAGACCAAAACCCATTCTCTTGAGTTACGTGGTGCTCACTAGGGTTCAAAGCTGAGCGGGGACAGGCTAAGCTTCAGAATCGGGGCACTTTGAATGTTTCCAGGTATTTTCACATGATTCTCCAAGGTGATGTTACCAATGCGCTCTCCCACCATTAAGGGTTTCTTCCTGCCTCCAAAACTGTTGGCATTGCCGGACTTTCATCTTGGGTGATGGGTTTGAAATGCCTCGTGGTGGCTTCCCGTCCCTCATGACTGGTGAGGTTGGGTGCCCTTGTGTTTTCATCCTGTGCCACCCAGGTGCCCCCCTCCACCCCTTTGCTGTCTCTGCTTCGTAAGAAGATCTTGTTGTCCGGTCGACTCCACGTGATCACAGGTTCAGGGGTGCCCCCAAAATGAGGTGCTTAGTGTTTGGTGAATGACGCTGAGGCCAGGACAGGTCAGCAGGAAGACGGCCCTTGGAAGAAAGGTTTTCTTCCAAGTCCAGACATGACCAGAGAGAAAAAGGGGAGAAGGGGTGAATCTGATTTTGAAAGATGAGAATTGGACATGAAGGAGGAGAGGGAGGAAGAATAAGCAGTTGACTAAAATGTATACGTGGTGATTCCTTGCCTATGATCAAAACATGATCATGCGATCATGTACATTTCTCAAACTCAAATGGAAGAAGTACACATAAGTTTCCCCATTCCTCCCACAAAGCACAAAACCCTGGGCTGGACGTTGTACATAAAAACGTGGGACTGGATAGGATTACACCTTTAAAAACGAGAAAGCTTGTGTTTACCACGCAGATGAACCTGGAAGAAGTTCAGTGAAATAAGCCAGGCACAGAAAGACAAACACAGCCTGTCTCACCTGTGGAATCTAAAAAGCTGAACTCTCGGGAGCTGAGGGAGGGAGGAGGGATTAGACAGATGCTGGTCAAAGGGTGCAAGAGGAATTGTTCAACACGCTGACTCTCTTGTATTCTCGAAAAATGCTGAGCAGGCTGGGTACAGTGGCTCACACCTGTAATCCTAGCACTCTGGGAGACCCAGGTGGATCACTTGAGGCCAGGAGTTTGAGACCAGCCTGGGCAATACAGAGGCCTCATCGCCTTTTTGCTTTTTTAATATATAAAAAAATCGCTGAGCAGATTTTAAGTGTTCTTCCCACAGAAAAAATAAGCATGTATGGTGACGGGTATGTCAAGGATGTATTAGCCTGATTTAGGTATTTTACACTGTTACACCTATGTCAAAACATGTTCTATGCATAATAGTTACAATTTTGTCAAAATAAAAAGTGAGAGATTGGATCAAAATAGAAAAGACTGAGTGGTGGAGAGGAGAAAGACACGCTGGGGATTTCGGGACTCAAGGAAGGACACAAAAGTTATGTGGGGTTTTTTTTCCTAGTCGCAATCAGCCGAAACTTGGACCTGAAGAAGCTGAGAACCCGTGAACGCCACCAGGCACAGTCATAAAAGAAAAAAAAAAAAAAAAAAAAAAAAAGCAAAAAAATCCCAAACAAAACCCTGTTCTCTCTAAAGGACCAGGAGAGGGGGCAGCCCAGCGAGATCCGGCACATTTAGACAATTACCATTAACTAAGCCAGTCCTTGGCCTTGGGTTGATTTTTCTGCTGCCTCACTTTGGGGCCGGGCTGGTCCTCCGCCCTCTCAGGATGTGTTTCTCAATCCAGACGCTGGGGGGCGCTGGTACATCGCGAGCCCCGCGAGGGTCATTCCCGGGACGCCGCGGAGTCTCCTCCCCTCCCAGGGACACAGAGTTTCCCAGGGCCGCACCTGTAGGTTTTCCAGAGGTCGCCGAAAACATTCAAGACCCGGAAGGAAAAAAAACTGTAACAGCACACACTTCGATGTTTGACCACGTAAAAGCTGTCTGGTAGAAGGCCTCTCTGTCCCCATCCCCCAGCCACATGGAAGGAGCTTAACTTCCTTATGGGACTCTGCACAATGCCCCCGACTGAAGGAACTCCAGCCCCCTCCGCCTAGCAACCACCTAACCAATCATCACCCACCACCTCTGCTCTCCCACCGCCCCAGGCCCTCTGCCCCTATAAAACCGACCGAACAAGAAAAGCGCGCGCGATTCATCCCTGTCCGCCCGAGTCGCCCGGAGGTCCCAATAAAGTCGGTACCGGCCACCACGCGTCCTGCCTCGTGTCTACTGGGTGCCTGCCTCCGTGGGTTGGGGTCCCACAACCAGGGGTCGCACAAGTGGTGCCGAAACCCGGGAGGTCTGGGCTGCCGGCCCAGCCGCAGCCCCCTCCCCTTGGCGACCTCTCTGAATCCGGCTTCTCTGCACTCCGATTAAGGTAAGTTTGTTCTTTTTTCCTTACCTTTCCTTCCCCGTGGTGTGCACTGTGGTCCCTCCCAACTCCAAATCCACGGACCTGTCGCCAAGCGCCGGCCGGCCCGAGCAGGGTCCTCCAACCAGGCTCCAGGAGCCTTTTGGGAACCGCCAGACAGGGGACGCCCTCTCTGACTCTTCCCTCCTCCAAATCTCTGGGTACTTGCAGCATAAGGGGGACGCCTCTTCCTGCATTTACTCAGCCGTTGGCAGGGAAATTACTGCTGCGCACGCCATGGGGAACGCGGAGTCTAGAATACCCCCTAACTCCCCTCTTGGGTGTTTATTGCGCAATTTCTCCGAATTGGGATACTCGCAAACTCTGAGACGCAAAAAACTCATTTTCTTGTCTCAAGCGGCATGGCCCCAGTATCGGCTCGATAACCAGTCACATTGGCCCCCGACTGGCACTTTCGATTCCAACGTCCTTCGCGACCTTGATAATTTCTGCCGCCGTACAGGCAAAGACCGCGAGGTGCCTTATGTACAGGCTTTTTGGGATCTCCGTACCCACCCGGACCTTTGTTCCACTTGCTCTACACACCAGGTTCTTTTAGCCCAAGTTCCTCGCAAAACTTCCTCCGCTATTTCTATTACTTCTCCCCCGCCTTACTCAACGCAGGAGGATCTGCCTGACCATCTGTCTCCTCCCGCCAACCCCAGCCGCCAGCTACCACCGGTCGTTAGCCCTTCCCCCACTCCCCCCACGCCGCCCGCCTTGGAGACTCCACCTCCCTTTGTTTCCCCAGTGGCCACTCCCCCTGTGCCTCCCACCTTAGAGGCCCCTCCTCCTCTTGCTTCTCCGGTGGCCACTCCCCCCGTGCCTCCCGCCTTAGAGGCCCCTCCTCCTCTTGCTTCTCCGGTGGCCACTCCCCCCGTGCCTCCCACCTTAGAGGCCCCACCTCCTCTTGCTTCTCCAGTGGCCACTCCCTCCGCGCCTCCCACCTTAGAGGCCCCTCCTCCTCTTGCTTCTCCGGTGGCCACTCCC
>NW_016107595.1:46567-48772 GCF_001604975.1 Cebus imitator
GTCCCCTATCCCATCCCTCCAAACATCAACACCTCGGCCTCTACTTCCCCTCGCCGCCCCAAGCCAGCAGGAAGTAGCCAGAGGACTATCGCCGCCCCTTTTCCTCTTTAAGGAGTGGGGAATGTCTGGTAGAAGGCCTCTCTGTCCCCATCCCCCAGCCACATGGAAGGAGCTTAACTTCCTTATGTGACTCTGCACAATGCCCCCGACTGAAGGAACTCCAGCCCCCTCCGCCTAGCAACCACCTAACCAATCATCACCCACCACCCCTGCTCTCCCACCGCCCCAGGCCCTCTGCCCCTATAAAACCGACCGAACAAGAAAAGCGCGAGCGATTCATCCCTGTCCGCCCGAGTCGCCCGGAGGTCCCAATAAAGTCGGTACCGGCCACCACGCGTCCTGCCTCGTGTCTACTGGGTGCCTGCCTCCGTGGGTTGGGGTCCCACAACCAGGGGTCGCACAAAAGCAAGGCTACAAAATCAAACACTTGAAGGGAATGTCTGCTTAGCTGGACACGGCGCCACCTGGATTCACCGTTGGCTCCAGAATTCCCCCAACGGTGCCATCACGTTGGAAAACCATTTATGGGTTGGATCTTCTCTATTGGCAAGAATGCCCGTGCATACACAAGAAGCATATGAGTTTATTGGGACCTCAATAATTTCCCAAGCAAAAAGATAACGATCCTTTCTACTTGTTTACCTATTTGTGTGTGTGTGACAGGGTCTTGCTCTGTTGCCCAGGCTGGAGTGCAGTGGCGCGATCACGGCTCACTGCAGCCTCAAACTCCTTGGCTCGAGTTTGACCTTCCCACTTGAGCCTCCCCAGTAGCTGGAAGGGTGCATCACCACCATATCCAGATAATTTTTTTTTTTTTTTTTTTTTTTTTTTTTTTTTTTGTTAGTTTTTTTTTTGTAGAGTCAGAGGTCTCACTATGTGGCCACCGCTGGCCTCAAACTCCTGGGCTCAAGTGATCCTCCTGCCTGGGCCTCCCAAAGTGCTGGGATTATGGGTGTTAGCCACCACACCCAGCTTCTTCTTTTTCTTTTTTTTTTTAGACTGAGTTTTGCTCTGTCGCCCAGGCTGGAGTACAATGGTGTGATCTTGGCTCACTGCAACCTCCACCTCCTGAGTTCAAGCTATTCTCCTGTCTCAGCCTCCCAAGTAGCTGGGACTATAGGCACCTGCCATCACGCCTGGCTAGGGTTTGTATTTTCAGTAGAGATGGGATTCCGCTGTGTTAGGCAGGATGGTCTCGATCTCCTGACCTCGTGATCCACCCACCTCGGCCTCCCAAAGTGCTGGGATTACAGGTGTGAACCACGGCACCCGGCCCTCCTCTTCTTGTTTTAAACAGGAAGAAATACATTCAACGTGAGTGCCTTTTAATGTTTGATATTAAACAGAATATTGGCCATTATTAGCATCAGTATTAGAGATGCTCCACCCAGCCCTCTGCCTTCACCTATGCTGTTCCATTTGGCCTCCGTCACCCTTCCCTTCCCACATCAGCCAATTTACCTCCCATTCATCCTTCATATTTCAGCTCAGTGCTACCACCTCAGGAAAACCTTCCCTGGTCCCGAGGGGCAAGATACTGTTTGTCTTCACCTGGAACATCGGAAGTGCTCAATAACTAATGAATGAATGAATGAACACAGGTGCCTATGCATGATAGCCTTGTCCTTGTAGGGCCTTCACTTGCAACTCTAAATACATACGACCTGACTGCAAAAATATGAATACTGGCTCACAAAGTCATCCTGCAAAACCAGGCACATTCAACAGCAGCTCCTCTCCTCCTGCTCAGTCTCTGTGCCAGCCCTGGGCTGAGCCACGTCGGGGCAGCAGAGAAAGCTCAACCTGAAACTCTGCCCTTGAGAAGCTCCAGGCTGGAGTTCAGTGGCCTGGTCATGGCTCACTGTAGTCTTGAACTCCTGCGCTCAAGCAATCCTACTGCCTCAGCCTCCTAAGTAGCTGAGACCTAGGTCAGGCACACTGCACCCAGATAATTTTTGTAGAGAGAGATTTTCCATCAACATCAATAATCTTGTTCAAAGTACTGAGTCTTCTCTCCGCTTCCACTGAACTCACAGAATTATTGTAATCCTAGTACTTTGGGAGGCCAAGGTGGATGGATCATTTGAGGTCAGGAGTTCAAGACCAGCCTGACCAACATGGTGAAACCCCATCTCTACTAAAAAA
>NW_016107595.1:49393-53313 GCF_001604975.1 Cebus imitator
AAAAAAAAAAAAAAAAAAAAAAAAAAAAAAAAAAAAAAAAAAAAAAAAAAAAAAAAAAAAAAAAAAAAAAAGAGCCAAGCTGTGAACTCTGGATTCAAAAAAATAATCATAATTAGAGAGCACAGAGAAGGCAAGCCTATTATCTGGAAGTGCCATCCACTTTTCACATTCCACACTGGGTTACGCCTAACTGCAAGAGAGGCCAAGAAATACGATATTGGAACCCTTGGTCCCTAAATAATTGCATGAAGCAGAATTGCATGCTGAACTGAAACTAGAGAGAAAAGTCAACTTTAAAAATATTGAATTTTGGACCTCTCACTTCTTTTTACTAGAGCTTGGACTTTTGTCCTAACAAACTTAGTAATTGGTTCCAGAAGTGGGGGTACACTGATGATATTTGCTTAATAGCAGGGTTGTGAGGACACAGATATTTCAGGCTGGAAAGCTAGGTATCCTCCTTAGGCCAAGGCAAACCATCTGGTAAAACATGGTCAACCAAGTCACTTGGCTGTGATTTTGTTATTATAGAAGGGGAGAATGCATTTTTGCGGAGCGCTAGCAGTCCACATTCCCTCCCCTCGCCACCAAATATATGAAAACATGCTTCTTCCCACCATAGACTACATTTATACGCTTCCTGGAAGAAGGCAATCTAACATCCCATGTCATTGATGCATCCAGCTCAGAGTCCAAAATCTCTGGCTATTACACAGTCTTCTTCATCAAGCAGGTCTTACTGTTCCTCTCATGATCCAATAATTTGTAACTAAAAGTCAATTTATCCAGCCCTCTCCTCATTGAATATACAATATTATACTAGTTCCTGGCACGTAATAATGATCAAATCTTGCTGGGCAGGATTTATTATTTTTATTTTTTTAGAGACAGGGTTTCACCATGTTGGCCAGGCTGGTCTTGAACTCCTGACCTCAGGTGATCCACCTGCCTCGGCCTCCCATAGTGCTAGGATTACAGGCGTGAGCCACTGCGCCCGGCCAGTATTTATTTATTTTTTTAACTATCTGCTTGTAAAGTAGAATAAATCCTTTGGTGATACCCTAGTGGCTCTCTCTGGGAAACTCTATCATCTGTTGTTCACTGTAGTCTCTGGTTTTTCTAGCTGGGGTGTTCTTCCTTGTCCACCTATCTTCCACGACCATATCTAGAGTGAGTTTTGAGGGGGATTGCCCTGCTTGGGAACTCTGCAGTTATCACAGCGTGATTCCTGTGGTGCAAATCAGGGACTTCCTTAAGGCTGACACATAGGCTGGGCTCATGCTTTCAAAATAATTCTCTAAAATACTTAGTGAGCTATTTGCTCCCAGTCAATAACCGCATGCAAAGTTCTTCTGAAGACCTCATTTTTACATTTCTTAGTTTACCCAGGCCTCTCTACCTTGATAATGGAGGCTGCCTGAGGGCATTTGAAACAAATACAGTAAATGAAAAGCCTTATTTACTACTCACTCAGATGTATATCGGGTCAGATGACTTCTCCAACTCTTTGTAGACTTTTATCTGTGGATTCTTCCTCTCTGCTTGCATGTCGGCCAAGTTCTAAGTCCAGGTCTTTCTTGTAATACTTTGCTAAAAACAGCAGGAAGCAACCAACTCACAACCGTATTCTGGCTCTTTTTAATCACTTAATCTGGACATTCAAGCTCGGTTACCATATGAACTATCTTCCTAGTTCTCTAAGATTATAGTTTTACCAACCTTTTTGACTTGGCCTAAGGAGGATACCCAGCTTTCCAGCCTGAAATATCTGTGTCCTCACAACCCAGCCATTAATCAAATGCCATCTATTCTCACGGTGACACCCCACTTCTGGAACCAATTACTGTGTTTGTTAGGACAAAAGTCTGAGCTTCAGCAAAAAGAAGTGAGAAGTCCAAAATGCAGTATCTTAAACAGACAGAAGTTTATTTCTCTCTCTAGGTTTGGTTCAACATGCAACTCTGCTTCATGCAACCGTCCACAGACCCAAGGTTCTTTCATTTTATTTCTCCATTAATCCCTAAGGTATTTGCCTTGTCTGTAGGTTGGGTCTTAGGTAAGTCCACATACCAGCTTGCAAATAAGGTATAAAGACAGCATAGAGGAGGTAAGTCTACTGTCTTCGAGGCCTCACTCAGACAGTGCACACATAACTTATGTTCAGATCCTAAGGTCTTTTAGGCTGAATGATGGTGCCGTGGCCCGCACGTGCACCTCTGGAGGCCCTTCCAGAATTAGAAAACCTGAAGTAACTGGAAGACCATGAAAAGCAGAAGAGCGATCAACCCCTGTGGTGCCTAACTAACTTGAGACAATCTTCTACTGTTTCTTATTTCGGCCCCAGTTGATAAGGCCACTGGATGTTGTAACCAACCTTGGTCAACCTCGTGACTCCAGACCCTACGACCCCCTCCCAGCTTGCAAACCTATGACGCCCTCCCAGCTTGCAAAAAAACTGCCCTAAACTGTAACTTCTGTAACTGTCCACTGCCTACCCCAAACCTGTAAAACCAACTCCTATTCCTCCGCCCTTCACCGACTCTCTTTTCGGACTTAGTCTGCCCGCACGTGGGTGAATAAATGACCATGTTGCTCTCACAAAGCCTATTTGAGGGGAGGCCTCTTCATTCAGAGCATGCATTTTACCACATATTCCATCAGCGAGAGTCACCCACATGTCCTCACTGCAAGGGAGGCTGGAGAATATGGCGTCCCTGCAAGGTCACAATTCTGTCTGCTATAGAAGATGGGAGAGTAGAATTGGTACACAGCAGGTATTCTCCAAAGCATGATTCAGTTATTTTCTTCCCATGTAGCCATGAGCCAATCTTACATATGAGAACACTGTGAAACAAAGATACTATTACCTTCAGCCTAGGGATGTTAAAAGGATTAAATGAGACAACGCCGTCCCTGTATACTGGCAAGCAAGAAGATTTGAGATGTTAAATGGATCATCATATTTTATTTAAGTGTGTACGAGGTAAAGCACAACTAGGGGCTGAGCATGGTGGCTCACACCTGTAGTCTCAGCACTTTGGGAGGCCAAGGCAGGTGGATCACAAGGTCAGGAGGTTGAGACCAGCCTGGCCAACATGGTGAAACCCTATCTCTACTAAAATGCAAAAAATTAGCTGGGCATGGTGACACGTGCCTGCAGTCCCAGCTACTCGGGAAGCTGTGGCAGGAGAATGGCTTGAACCTGGGAGGCAGAGGTTGCAGCGAGCCGAGATTGCACCACTACACTCCAGCCTGCAATAGAGCAAGACTCTGTCTCAAACACACACACAGACACACACACACACACACACCCCACACACCTAGTATGTCAAGCCTACGCTTGGGATGTGGTTAAAGAAACTACTTGAGATTTTCTTAATTATTCAAAAAATATATCAAGGAAATAATAGTAGCGTTGGTGTACAGAAGTAGCCTTAGCAGATGCCGTTGCTGACCCCTTCCATGTTCTTTCAGGCCACCCTGTAGCTCACCTGCAGATAGTTCTCATACACACCAGACTTCCCACACAGAATGTTGATGGCCCCACACAAGGAAAACCGAAGCGCTAGTGGAATGCTCAAAAGAACCGTATTAGTCTGTTCTCATGCTGCTAAAGAATTACCTGAGCCAGGCACAGTAGCTCATGCCTGTAATCCCAGCACTTTGAAAGGCTGAGCTGGGGAAATCACCTGAAGTCAGGAGTTCAAGACCAGCCTGGCCAATATGATGAAACCCCATCTCTATTAAAAATACAAAAATTAGCCAGGCCATGGTAGCACCCACCTGTAATCCTGGCTACCCAGGAGGCTGAGGCACAAGAATAGCTTGAACCCGGGAGGCGGAGGGTGCAATGAGCCGATCATGCCACAGTACTCCAGCCTGGGCAACAGAGTGATACCTGTCTCAAAAAAAGAAAAAAC
>NW_016107595.1:53586-66275 GCF_001604975.1 Cebus imitator
GCACCTGTAATCCCAACTACTTGGGAGGCTGAGGCGGGTGAATCACTTGAGCCCGGGAGGCAGAGATTGCAGTGAGCCAAGATCATGCCACTGCACTCCAGACTGGGTGACAGAGTGAGACTCCTTCTCTTCCTTCTCAAAAAAATAAAGAATTGGTGGGAAATTTGCTCACAGTGTCCTAACCCTTCCATAGGATGACTCTGTGGTGTCTCCTACTCAGCTGCTCGGAAGATCCTGAGTGGAACCAAGCCCTGGTTGCCCACTCATGAACGTATCTGCTCTCACCGTCACCTCTCCCCACTCTCGGTGCTTCCTGGGACCCCCCTCCCACAAATCCTTGTGTTGAGGGCTACTTTTTGGGGAAAACCCAAACTGAGACATGGACAAAGGCTGGATGGAATGTGGGAATGACTGAAGTTTGTCAACCCTGGGATAAGGCATCTAAAACACTTGTTCAGTGCCTGGCACATAGTACGTGCTCAACAAATGTTCATTGCTACCATTATTGTTACTTTTTTTAATTTTGGGAAAACACACATAAAATTGACCATTAAACCATTTTTAAGTTTACAGTACAGTCAGTGGCACTAAGTACATTGACATTCTTGTGCAACCATCACCAAGAGTCACCTCCAGAATTCTTTGCATTTTGCAAAACTGAAATACCAATAGCACTCATCTTATAAGGTTATTGTGAAAAGTAACTGAGGGCCGGGCGCGGTGGCTCACTCCTGTAATCCCAGCACTTTGGGAGGCTGAGGCAGGCAGATTACCTGAGGTCAGGAGTTCGAGAGCAGCCTGACAAACATGGTGAAACCCCATCTCTACTAAAAATACAAAAATTAGCTGGGCATGGTGGCACATGCCTGTAATACCAGCTACTCGGGAGGCCGAGGCAGGAGAATCGTTTGAACCCGGGAGGCGGAGGTTGCGGTGAGCTGAGATCGTGCCACTGCACTTCAGCCTGGGAGACAGAGCAAGACTCCATCTCAAAAAAAAAAAAAAAGAAAAGAAAATGAAGTGAGTTTATGTGTGCAAGGCACTTAGAACAGCATGGACACATTAAAGACATGTCCATGTTAACTGTAATTATTATTAATTACCATGTGGTTATGCCTGTTTTACAGCATTAATGGCCAAGCTCTCTAACCCACACAGTTCCCTCAGAGTGCAGCTCAGAGACTTCGGGAAGGACATGGGGCCTTTTTCTTCCTGCCTGCCTGGGCACTGGCTTGCCCCTTCCCAGGTAATTCTTTTTTTTTTTTTTTTTTAATAGGGTCTTGCTGTGTCGCCCAGGCAGGAGTGCAGTGGTGCAATCTCAGCTGATTGCAAACTCCACCTCCCAGGTTCAAGCAATACTCATTAGCTTCCTGAGTACCTGGAATTATATGTCCGTGTCACCAGGCCCGGCTAATTTTTTTGTATTTTTAGTAGAGATGGGATTTCACCATGCTGGCCAGGCTGGTCTCGAACTTCTAGCCTCAAGGGACTCAACCTCCTTGGCCTCTCAAAGTACCGGGATTAGAGGTATGAACCACTGAACCTGATTTAAGAACTTTTTTTTTTTTTTTTTTTTTTTTTTTTTGAGACGGAGTCCGGCTCTGTCACCCAGGTTGGAATGCAGTGGTGAGATCTCAGCTCACCGCAACCTCCACGGCCTGGGTTCAAGTGATTCTCCTGCCTCAGCCTCCCAAATAGCTGGGATTACAGGTGTATGCCACCATGCCCAGCTAATTTTTGTATTTTTAGTGGAGATGGGGTTTCTCCACGTTGGTCAGGTTTGTCTCAACTCCCGCCTCAAGTGATCCACCGCCTTGGACTCCCAAAGTGCTGGGATTACAGGCGTGAGCCACTGCGCCTGGCTGGAATTCTTTTTTTTTTTATTATTAAAAGATAGGGCCTCACTGTGTTGCCCAGGCTGGAGTGCAGTGGTACCATGATGGCTCACTGCAGCCTCAAACTCCTGGGCTCAAGTGATCCTCCTGCCTCAGCCTCTGGAGTAGCTGGGACTACAGATGCGTGCCACCACACCCAGCTAATTTTTAAATTTTTCATAGAGATAAATTATTGCTCTGTTCCTCAAGCTGATCTTGAACTCCTGGTCTCAAGCAATTCTCCGGCTTTTGTCTCCCAAAGTGCTTGGATTACAGGCGTGAGCCACCACACCTGGCTTCAGGGTCATTTTTACGATCCCCCTTGTCATTGTATTATTCTACTGTGCCCCGTGAAACCAGACTCCATGGGGTGCAAGCTGAGAACGTCTTTGCTCTTTTCTGTCAGAACTCAGTCAACTCACACTGTTGCCTTGGTCTCTCTGCACGTCTCAAACTGCAGGAGGCATGTTTGGGGGCGGTCCTCATCCTCTCTTCCGTTGTTTGATCCCGTAGCCTCACCAGCCACCACACCACAACCGCACCTCTGCACTTAACAGCAGACGCGCTCACCTGCCCTCAGTCCCTTCCACCGGTGGCTTTTGCATAGACCCCACAACCACCGTTCAGACCTTCCTCAATTGCCACTTCCTCAGGGAGGCTTTTCCCTGCCTTCCACCCAAGACTAATCAGGCGCCCACACTCTGCATTAATTAACATTTTTAGGCTGGGCACTGTGGCTCACGCCTGTAATCCCAGCACTTTGGGAGGCTGAGGCGGGCACATCACCTGAGGTTGGGAGTTCGAAACCAGCCTGACTAACATGGAGAAACCCCATTTCTACTAACAATATACAATTAGCTAGGTGTGGTGGTACATGCCTGTAATCCCAGCTATTCTGGAGGGTGAGGCAGGAGAATCACTTGAACCCAGGAGGCGGAGGTTGCCATGAGCCAGGATTGTGCCACTGCACTCCAGTCTGGCAACAGAGCGAGACTGTCTCAAAAGAAAAACCAAAAAACTTAGCCCATGCTCTTAGTGCTGGTCCAGATCCACTGGGATCCTACTGTTTCCCTCCATACCAAGAGCTACTTCTAGCAGCTTCATCTCTCTGCTAGAGGGAGAGTACTGCTTGAACCCGGGAGATGGAGGTTGCAATGAGCTGAGATCACACCACTGCACTCCTGCCTGGGCCACAGAGCGAGACCCTGAAAGAAAAAAAAAAGAATTGCCTGGGAAGGGGCAAGCCAGTGGTGGGGCAGGCAGGGAGAAAAGGGCCCCAGGTCTTCCCCAAGGCTTCCTCCAGCTGCTGAAGTGGGTGTGGACCATACAGGGGCAGGTCAGCAGAATCAATAGCCCCTAACAGCAGCCTTCAATCAATGACAGCATGGAATTAATTGGTGGATAAATACCCTAGCTCCCTCGCCCCACAGCTGGAACAACTCCAAAGAGTGTGCTCTCTGCTACCTCCAGAGGCCCTCAGTGGGACTGCACCCTGTTTGCCCGTGGTTGTAACTGGCTTCATAATGCACACTTAATGGCTACTTTCTGTTCCCTGTTTCACTTCCCACCCTCTACTCGTGTCTCCTTGGGTTACCGCCCAAATAAACTACTGTCCATCAATTGTTTTTAAGAGGTGAGGTCTCACTCTGATGCCCAGGCTGAAGTGCAGTGGTGCGATAATGGCTCATGGCAGGCCAGGCACAGGGGCTTATGCCTGCAATCCCAACACTTTGGGAGGCCAAGGCAGGAAGCTCACTTGAGCCCAAGAGTTCAAGACCAGCCTGAGCAACATAGCAAGACCCCACCTCTACAAAAACAAAAAGGTATCTAGGCATAGTGGCACATGCCTGTAGTCCTAGCTATTCAGAAGGCTGAGGTGGGAGATCAGCTGAAGTTGGGAGATGTAGGCTGCAGTGAGCCAGGATTGTGCCACTGCACTCCAGCCTGGGCGAGAGAGAGAGAGAGAGAGAGAGAGAGAGAGAAGGAAAGAAGGAAAGGAAGGAAGGAAGGAAGAAAGGAAGGAAGGAAGGTAGGAAGGAAGGAAGGAAGAGAGGTAGGGAGGGAGGGAGGAAGGAAAGAGAAAAAAAGAAAAGGAAGGAATGAAAGAGGGAGGAAAAGAAGGAAGGAAGGAAGGAAAAGCTCACGCAGCTTCAAATTTCAGGTCCCATGTGATTCTCCTACCTCAGTCTCCTGAGCAGCTGGGCGACAGGCACAGCCCACCATGCCCAGCTAGTTTTCGCATGTTTTGTAGAGATAGGGTCTTGCTATGCTGCCCAGGCTGGCCTCAAACTTCTGACCTCAAGTGATCCTTCCGCCTCAGCCTCCCAAAGCACTCCGATTACAGGCATGAGACATTTTGCCTGACCTCCTTGAACGTTTGTGTCAAGGTTGGCTTCTGGCGGAACCCAGCCTGAGACAGTCATCTGCCCTATTGTAATTAATTCCATAATTGCAGTTACGGGCTGTCTCGCCCCACCGGGCTGAGTCATGCCCACCGCAGTGTTCCAAAAACCTGCCCATGGTAGCAGATGCTTGATAAAGGACACTGGGTCTCATGACTGGGAGGTGGCTGGGATGCCGATGGGTCGTTCTGTTTCCCCCACCCTGTCCTTAGAAGCCCCAGACCGAGAGGTTGTCGTGCCGGAGGGAAGCTCACTCCTGAGCTATAAATGGCAGCCTCCACCTGCCTCACGTCCCAGAATACACAGCCTGGACAGCTGGGACAGGGCCCCCCACAGACGGGAACCCCAAATGACACTCCCAGCCCTGACCAGGGCTCCTGGGGTGTTCCCTGGAGCACATACCAAGGCTACAGAGCAGGGCACACAGAAGATGCTGACAGAGGCATACAGCTAGTCCTTATACCATTCCTGGCCACCTTCTCCCCTCCTCCGCGTCTCACTCCACCTTCAGGAGCTCCCTTTGCAAGACACCATTCCAGGGACAAGGGTCTTCCCTACAAGGCCATGCAGCACACACAGGCGTCTCCTGCGGGAGGGATCTCTTTCCGAGGCCAGTGGTGTCAGACCTGGAATTAGCCACACCACCTGTGTTGAGGCTGGTCCTAGGGTCTCTGGGGACAGTGGGGACAGCAGAGGCGGAGAGGACATCAGGACTGACCTCTGATGACTCAGGCTGAGACAGTCAAGAGAATGAGAAATGGTGGGCATGGAGGTCTGGCCGTAGCCCGGCGGTGCCGGTAGGGCGGGGGTGTCTTAGGACTTCTCGCCAGCTTCATCCTAGAGTCAGCTGGGCCACTCACAAGCTGGGTCACTGTGGGTGAGCCGCTCTGGGCCTCAGTTTCCCTATCTGTAAAATGAGGAGGGGCTCATAACCACAGCTCATTTCTGGGGTTTGTTGTAAAGGCGAAGGGGCCCCGCTGGAGCTGCCTCGCCTGGCTGGTGGCCCTTCGCAGGCTCGTCTGAAGTGGAGGGCTGCCTCAACTTCCTGCTCTGTAAAAATGGGAATAAAAGGCCGGGCGCGGTGGCTCGCTCCTGTAACCCCACTTTGGGAGGCAGAGGCAGGAGGATCACCTGAGTTCAGGAGTTCAAGACCAGCCCAGCCAACATAGTAAAACCCCGTCTCTACTAAAAATGCAAAAATTTAGCCGGGCATGGTGGCGGGCGCCTGTAGTCCCAGCTACTTGGGAGGCTGAGACAGGAGAATCACTTGAACCCGGGAGGCGGAGGTTGTAGTGAGCCGAGATCATCCACTGCACTCCAGCCTGGGTGACAGAGCAAGATTCGGTCTCAAAAAAAAAAGAGGGGGGAATAAAAACAGTCCCTGCCTCTTAGGGCTCAAGGAGAGTGAAGTGGTATCTGTGAGTCACGTGCTGAGCTTAGTCCATGGACGGCACTTCCTTATCCACCGTGATCGACAGGAAATTATTTTGGTCTGCTTCTGTCACAGGAGGAAACAGTCTGTGTAGCATGGCGGAGGGGTGGGAAAAGGGAGGAGAATGAAGAATGGAGTTGGGGAGGGGTCTGGGCTGGGCTCTCTTAACTCCGGAACATGGGGAGAAGCCAATGTCTTTAGCCCATGTAAGAGGTTCTAGAATATTCTATATGCTACTTTTTCGGTCCCTGCACCAACAGGGGTGATGTTCTCACCATGACAAAGAGAAGTAAGCTGGCTTAATGAACAGCGAGGCAGCTGGGAGGGGGCACAGGGGAGCTGGATGCTCCTGGCCTGAAACCTACAGTCCCCGGTGGTACTGACCACTGCCCAGTCTCTCCCACGATCCGGTTTCCTCTACAGCCTTGGACAGGAAACAAGAAGGCCTCTCTGCCTCCACTCCATCCCACACAGGAGTCTTCATGCTGGCTGGGAGTCCAGGAGTCTGTCTAGGAATCCAGGAAGGCTTCCTGGAGGAGAAGCCATTGGATCTGGGCCTTGAAGGATGAATAGAGGTTTCCTAGTTAGAGAAGAGTGTGTGTGTGTGTATGTGTGTGTGTGTGTGTGTGTGTGTGTGTGTGTGTTCATTTTATTTTATTTTATTTTTTAAATAAAGACGGGGTTTCACCATGGTGGTGGGGCTGGTCTTGAACTCCCGACCTCAGGTGATCCGCCCGCCTTGGCCTCCAAAGTGCTTGGATTACAGGCGTGAGCCACCGCGCCCGGCCTATTTTTTTTTTTTAAGTGTGTTCATTTTAACAAACACTTTCCCATCTTCTAGGGGCCAGGTACCCAGAAGGCCACAGACAAGGCCGAGACCCAGGCCTGCCCCAGAGCAGTTCACATCCCACAAATGCTGCTGGAATCATAACAGTAACAGTACCAGCTCCTGCGTGCTGAGTGTGCATTGCTAGGGCACGGCACCTGAGAGGAATTCAATGACTGAATGCATGAGCCAATAAATGAAACTTTCTCTTAAAAAAGAAAAAGTCTTTATTTTTGTTTTAGTCTTTCAGCTCTGCTCTCTTTTCTGGAGTCAGCGAATTCTGCCAGGGATTGCTGGAAGGAAGAGGGGAGGCAGAGATAGCAGGCCAAGGCCTGCGGGTGGGGAAACGGGGGTGTAAGGGTCCTGTGTGGAGACAGTTGGGGGCAGAGGGTTTTTGGTTTTTTTTGTTTTTTGAGATGGAGTTGCCCTCTTGTTTCCCAGGCTGGAGTGCAATGATGGGATCTCAGCTCACCGCAACCTCCGCCTCCTAGGTTCAAGCGATTCTTCTGCCTCAGTCTCCCAAGTAGCCGGGATTACAGGCAGGCGCCTCCACACCAGGCTAATTTTTGTATTTTTAGTAGAGACAGCGTTTCTCCATGTTGGTCAGGCTGGTCTTGGACTCCCGACCTCAGGTGATCTGCCCACCTTGGCCTCCCAAAGTGCTGGGATTACAGGCGTGAGCCACTGTGCCCGGCCTGGGGGCAGAGTCTTAAGCGGGGAGCTGAGGCGCTAAGGCCATCTCCTGTTTTTTGGGAACTGGGGAGCCATAGCTTGATTCCCAGCACAAGAGGGAGGGAAGGAAGACATGAGACCTAAGGAGGGCAGCAGGAGCCTGCCTTGGGCTCCAAGAGTTTCGGAGACGGCCCAGATCAGCTGAGTGGCCTTTTCGCCTTGTGAGCTAGATGCAGTAAAAGCCACAAGGGGGCAGGAGAGACAGAAACAATGGAGAGAGACGCAGAGACAGTCACCAAAAGAGAGACAGAGGCACCACAGAAAGAGGTGGGAGAAATCCAGGAAGGCTCTCTGGGCATGGTGGCAGGAAATGAAGTGGAGGCCTAATCCCTGACACTAGAGAGCCAGGACCCAGAGGGGAAGAGAATGCTTGATGCTGGGCTAGAAGGCCAAGCCTGTTTAGGAATCCAGGAAGGCTTCCTGAAGGAGGGGCCGTTGGATCTGGGCCTTGAAAGATAGTTTCCTAGGCAGAGAAAAGAGGGCGGGGGATTGCTCGTTTTATTTACCAAGCACTTTCCCATCTTCTGGGGATCAGGTACTTGGGAGCCACAGACAAGCCCAAGGCAGAAAAGACAGGAGACCCCCCACATCACAGCCCGGGGACTCTGCACCCACCCACAAGCCTTCTTCATTCCTCCCAAGGGAAACTGAGGCTGCCCAGAGCGGCCCCCACCCCAGGTCCAAACCGTGCAGCTTCTCCTGGGCCTGTGCCGTGCCCACATGCCCACGCGGGACCTGTGTCACCAGGTTAAAAATGGAAACAGCTAGGACCTTTTTTTTTTTCCTTCCTTTTAGAAAATCCCACGTCCAAATAAGGCGAGGACTGCGGGGAGCACGGTGAGCTGGCCAAGTCCTCCTGAGCGAGCGAGTGGTGGCTGGCCCGGCCGGCCTGGGCTTGGTCCTCCTCCAAGACTCGCCCGGCAGGAGGGCGGGTGCACCCAGGGAGGCTATAAGGGCTTCTCCTCCACCCTGCCAGGCTCACTCGCCCCGCAGCCGCAGCCCCCGCCTGCCGCAGCCCCCACAGAGCCCGCCGCGCCCCCCACGTCCCCCACGCCAGCGCCCAGCCATGGAGGCCATCAAGAAGAAAATGCAGATGCTGAAACTGGACAAGGAGAATGCCATCGACCGAGCAGAGCAGGCCGAGGCGGATAAGAAGGCCGCTGAGGACAAGTGCAAGCAGGTGAGCCCCCTCTGCTGGGCCGCGCCGGGCTGCGGGGCGTCCTCTCTGTGCGGGGGCCCTGGTGGGGAGGACAGGGGGCTGATGCTTTGGGCAAGGAAAAGCGAGGGGACCATGACCTTCCTTGGATGGAGCCCTGGGCTGGAAGGGGGGTGACGATCGGACCCATCCCCAGCGGGGCCAGCGCGAACAAGCTGAGTCTGACAGAGAGGTGGTGGGGGAGGGAGAGAGTGAGAACGTTTGTGAGGGAGGTAGACCCGTCGTCTGGGCTGGGAGGTTGTGTACTAGGTAGGGCAGTTGGGGTCACACTGTATGTGTGTTTTAGCGTGTGTGTGTTTTGGCGTGTGTGTGTACAGGTTTGTGTGTATTTGTGTGTGTTTGGGCGTGTATGTGTGTATAGGGTGTGGTTGTGTGTACAGGGGTGTGTGTGTGTGTGTGTGTGTAGTTGAGACAGAGTCTTGCTCTGTCACCAGGCTGGAATGCAAGTTGGAGTGACCAGATCGCAGGTCACTGCAACTTCCGCCTCCCAGGTTCAAGTGATTCTCCTGCCTCAGCCTCCTGAGTAGCTGGGATTATCACCACACCTGGCTAATTTTGTATTTTTAGTAGAGATGGGGTTTCACCATGTTGGCCAGGCTGGTCTCGAACTCCTGACCTCAAGTGATCTGCCCGTGCTTCCCCAAATGCTGGGATTAGAGGCATGAGCCACCACGCCTGGCCATTTCTGTGTGTTTGAGCAAGTCTCTGTGTGTGTACATCTGGGTATGTGAGCAGTTCTGTATCTGCATGTTGGAGCATGCGTACACGTATTTGTGTGTATTTGGGCAATTCTTTGTGTGTCTCTGCGTGTATCTGTGTTTAAGCATTTCTGCGTGTGTCTGTGTGTGTACACCTACTTGTGTGTGTTTGAACAGTTCTCTGTGTGTCTGTATGTGAGTGTATCTGTGTGAGCCTTGCTGTGTGTGCACGAGTTGTGTGTCTGTGGTACGTGTCTATCCATACGTGTGCGTATGTTTCAGCTGAGGAGCGTGTGGAGGGGTGAAGGTGACTGAGAACGAGTGAGTGCTAGGAGCACTGTGAGAGCGGGGACGCTGCCCGCAGTGCAGGGAAGGTGTCAAAGAGTGTGGGTGTGTTTGTGAGTCTGTGTGTGTAGGTGGTGGGGCCCATGAGGGTGGCGGGAGAGGCTGGCTGTGTGTGTGCTTGTGCAAACATCGGCATGACGGTGATTGAGGGTACGTGTTGACATGGCTGTTTGCATTGGCATATGTATATCCGGATGATGGGTTTCTACTGGCATGCGTATGTGGGTGTGCACACGTTTGGATGTGTGTTTCTGTTGGGGTGTGCATGCATATTTAGATGAGTGTGTGTTTCTCTTGGAGTGGATGTGTTTCAATTGGTGTGTGTATGAGTGTGTGTTTCTGTTGGTGTGCGTAGTGTATGGATGAGTGTGTTTCTGTTGGGGTGTGTGTATGAGTGTGTGTTTCTATTGGTGTGTATGCGTGTGGATGAGCGTTTCTGTTGGTGTGTGTGTGAGCGTGTGTGGATATGTTTCTGGTGGTGTGTGTGGATGAGGGTGTGTTTCTGTTGGGGTGTGTATATGTGTGGATGAGTGTGTATTTCTATTGGTGCCTGTGTGGATGAGTGTGTTTCTGTCGGGGTGCGTGTGTGTCAGTGACTGTGTTTCTGCTGGCGTGTGCGTGTGCTTGTGGATGTGAGGGTGGCTGTGTCGACCTGTGTGTGCTCGTAGGTGACGCTGTCCCGCTGGATCAAGAAGCCTCCACTGTTAACGGGACCCCGAGGTCTCATGGGCAGCTGCCCAGGGGAGTGGCCGGGTGTGTGAGTGTGTGGTGGGGTCCCAGGGCTGAGACTTGCTGCAGGGCTGACTGGGTGGGGTCTGGGGACCGGGATGGGAGCAGAGTTGAGAGTGTGCCTGAGTGTGTATGTGGGCGTGTCCCTGGGGCAAGCCTGGAGGCCAGGGGAGGTGGGCGGCGCGTGGCAGAGGACAGGGAGGCCACGTCCCATCTCCTGGCAGCCAAGAGCTCACACAGACCCAGGACTTTGGAAACTAGAGTCCCAGGAACCCTGGCAACGAGGGTCCCAAGGCTGTGGCCATGGCTTGGGGCAGAGCAGACAGGGACAGTGGGTGGGAGGAAGGAAGGGAGGAGTCCCCTCCCACAGAGCCATGTTCCCCGCAAGGCTTATCCACCCGGAGGTCAAGTGCCAAGCCCTGGGGAGCGTCCAGGTCTCAGATAAAGCCCTGGGAGGCGCCTAGGACCGTGGCACCCAGTGTCCAGCCCCGCCCAGGCCAGGAGTCAGGCCAGCCAGTAGTTAAAGGCGAAAGCCCTGAGCTCAGACTGGCCATGTTCAAGTTATGGCTCAGTTGCTGGGTGCCCCGGGGCAAACGCCCCAGCCTCTCTGTGTCTCGACGGTGCATGAGTGAGATGCGGAAGTGACAGCAGGGCCTCCCTCACCGTCCCATGACAGGATTAGAGGTGACTGTACAGATGGCACCCTTGGCCCAGTGCCTGGCGCAGAGTAAGCGCTCAATAAATGTGGGTTGATTTCCTGCCCCGCCCTACTTCCCCTTTGGGCCTCCCCATCCTCCAGTGTCCCGGGGCTGCCCTGAGAGTCTGTGTCACAGGGAACACGCCCCAGTGTTCCCTGCCACAAGCTCCCTCCGCCTTCTGTATGACCCTCCCTGGCAAACACAGACATCCATCCTGTGCTGGGCCAGTTTCTATCCATCATTTAGCCCTCACCATGAGGGACTTAGCCAGAGTTTCAGAGAGAAACAAGTTTATGGCTCTAATTCTTACAAAGGTGTGAGTGGCTGATACAGCTTCATCTCCCAAGGCAGCCACAAGTTCAAAAGGGAAGGAGCCTCAAAGCCTCCAGCCAGCTGTGTGGCCAAGGAGGTGAAGACAGGTTCTTTTCATTACGCCTTTTTTTCCCACAAAGATGGCCACTGGAGTAGACGTGGACTCAGAGCAAGTCTCCACAGACTAGCACATGCGTTGCGTATGTCAGTCTTCTTTTATTTATTTTTTTTAGAGATGGGCTCTCACTCTGCTACCCAGGCTGGAGCACAGTGGTGCAATCACCGCTCACTGCAGCTCGAACTCCCAGGCTCAAGCCATCCTCCCACCTCAGCCTCCCCATTAGCTGGGACTATAGGCAAGCACCCCCACGCCCAGCTAGTTATTTTAATTTTTGTAGAGACAGGGTCTCACTATGTTGCCCAGGCTGGTCTCGAACTCCTGGGCTCAAGCGATCCTCCCACCTCAACCTCCCAAAGTGCTGGGATCACAGGCATGAGCCATGGAGCCTAGTTTTTGTGACCCTCCTAGCCTCATGACTGAGGACACGTTCCTGTGTGTCTCTGAGCCCTCAGTGTCCCCATCTGTGAAATGGGGACAAATGATGCCTTCTGCTGTTCAAGCGTGGAACCCAAGATCCCAGAATTCCCAAGCAGAAGCCAGAGCCCCACGGGGCCGATGGCCAGTCCTGCCGGGGAATAGAGGCACTCAGAGTGCCTGACGCTGCAGGAGGCCAGAGAGAGCGGCTCTTGGGCCAGCCTGACCCCAGGGGACTGGGCAGCCAAGCGTTGATTTCTGGCCCTGCCTACCCAGTGTGGGAACAGGACAAAGAGACCCAGCCCGGCCGCTTCCTGCCTAATCCCCTCCTCTCCCAGGCAGCAACATCCTCCACCACTGGCCTTTGACCCCACATCCTGCCTCAGACCCACCCCAAGGCCCCATTTGCAGGGACTAAGGTAATCATGTTACAGGCAGGGAAACTGAGGCCTGCAGAGGGACAATGACTGGTTACAGCAAGGCTCTGTAGACTAGCGTGTGCCTGGCATACGGAATTTGGGTAGATGGAAAGAAACCTGGTGCATGTCCGGTTTTAAAATATTTTTATTTAATTTTTACAGATGGGGTCTCACTCTGTTGCCCAGGCTGGAGTGCAGTGGTACAATCATAGCTCACTGTAGCCTCGAACTACCAGGCTCAAATGATCCTTCCACCTCAGCCTCCCCGGTAGCCAAGACTATAGGCATGCCCCTCCACGCCCAGCTAGTCATTTTATTTTTTGTAGAGACAGGGTCACACTATGTCGCCCATTCTGGTCTTGAACTCCTGGGCTCAAGTGATTCTCCCATCTTACCCTCCCAAAGTGCTGGGATCACAGGCATGAGCCACAGAGCCTGATCTAATTTTTTTTTTTTTTTTTTTTTTTTTTT
>NW_016107595.1:66353-68640 GCF_001604975.1 Cebus imitator
GGTTCAAGCAATTCTCCTGCCTCAGCCTCCTGAGTAGCTGGGATTTCAGGTGTGCACCATGACACCTGGCTAATTTTTTGTATTTCTAGTAGAGATGGGGTTTCACAATGTTGGTCAGGCTGATCCTGAACTCCTGACCTCATGATCTGCTCACCTCGGCACCCCAAAGTGCTGGGATTACAGGCGTGAGCCACCACACCCACCGTGGGCTCGCCAATTTTTATAGCCACTGCCTACCACTGAAGGGTTTGGGGTTGTCACTGATTCATCCCAAACACTTTTTAAAAAATTATACTTTAAATTCAGGGGTACATGTGCAGGACGTGCAGGTGTGTTACCTGGGTACACACGTGCCATGGCGGTCTGCTGCATCCATCACCCTGTCATCTGCATTAAGCATTTCTCTGAATGCTATCCCTCCCCTATCCCCCATCCCCTGCTATCCCTCCCCGGCCCCCCACCCTCCAACAAGCCCCGGTGTGTGATGTTTCCCTCCCTGTGTCCATGTGTTCTCATTGTTCAACACCCACTTATGAGTGAGAACACGCAGTGTCATGCCAAACACTACTTACAGTGTTCCCATAGCGGCCAGTCCCAGACCTGACCCCCAAGGAACCCCAGGCTGAGGGCAACAGTCAGACTATGAATACCTCCAGCTCAGAGGTCAGGTGTGGGCCAAAGGGAGGGGCAGAGGCTGGGAGAGTCATAGAGGTGGGGAAAGCTCTGCTCGGGGCGGCAGAGCGGTCACCAGGGTGGGGGAGCCTTGGGACTGGGCATGGGGGGACAGTAGAAGCCCCCCCGTGAAAAGCAGAAAGTCATTCTTAGCAGTGGGTCCAGCATGGTCTAGAAGTCAAGCAAACCAGCTTTGGAATCAGACTCACAAAGATTCAAACCCCTCATCTGTGTGGCGTCAGGCAAGTCCATTCCCCTTTCAGAGACTCAGTTTGCCCTTCTGTACTATGGGACCTCCCAGAGACAATATTTGTAACACGCCCTGACCGGGCACAGTGGCTTAAACCTGTAATCCCAGCATCTTGGGAGGCTGAGGTGGGGCGATCACCTGAGGTCAGGAGTTCGAGACCAGGCTGGCGAAACCCTGTCTCTACAAAAAAATACAAAAATTAGTCAGGTGTGGTGGCGGGAGCCTGTAATCCCAGCTACTAGGGAGGTTGAGGCAGGAGAGTCACTCGAACCTGAGAGGCGGAAGTTGCAGTGAGCCGAGATCGTGCCACTACACTCCAGCCTGGGCAACAGAGCAAGACTCCACCTCAAAAATAAATACATATATTTGTAACACACCCAACACATTCTAAGTGCCGGACAGCCCCCGCCACCTTTATCCCTGTCCTCACCTGTTCTTGCCCAGAACATTCCCCCCAAAAAAGTAGTCAAAACCCCAAACCAAACAAACAAAAAAACTCCCAACCAGCCAGGGGGAGTGGCTCATGCCTGTTGTCCCAGCTACTCAGGAGGCTGAAGTGGGAGGATCCCTTGAGACCAGGAGTCCGAGATCAGCCTGGATAACATGGCAAGGCCCTATCTCAAAAAAAAAAACAAAAACAAAACACCCAAACCAGCTTCACATCCCGATGAGCCCAGTGCTGTCAGATTTGCTCTTCGTCTTCCAACACGGTAGGAGAGCCCTGTACTCGGCGCACAGCTGGCACTCAGTAAATGCTGTGATCCACGGATCTGGAAGGAAGTCAGGTGGACACTATAGGTCAGGGTTAACCTATGAAACGTCTCTAAGGAAACTGGCCCATTTTCTCAGTCAAGGCAGAGGTTCAAAAGCAGCTGCCGGAATGCTCAGAGACCAGCATGTCAAGGCTTCTGTTCTACAGATGAAGGAACTGAGGCCAGAAAAGGGGACGGGGGTCACAGAGCTTGCATGTGGAGTCAGGATTTCAGGATCCCAGCCTGGAGGTCAAGGTCAGGCTCTATAGACTCTGACTTTGCCCTGATCCACAGGCAGCCCTGGGTTGGGCTTGGGATGTTCCTGGGGACTTCAGACAGAATAGCCCTCCCTGCTCTCTGCAGCGCCTCAGCTAGAGACCTTTGCAGGTCACCTCAGTGACTTCAGCTGAACCCCAGCTGCCAGCCTCCACCCCATCCTCCAGCAGCCCCCAAGATGGGAAGCCTGGATGCCTTTTTTCTTTTTCTTTTTTTTTGAGATGGAGTCTCGCTCTGTCGCCCAGGCTGGAGTGCAGTGGTGCAATCTCGGCTCACTGCAACCTCCGCCTCCCAGGTTCAAGCAATTCTCCTGCCTCAGCCTCCTGAGTAGCTGGGA
>NW_016107595.1:68877-81992 GCF_001604975.1 Cebus imitator
AAAAAAAAAAAAAAAAAAAAAAAAAGCCAAAAAATGCACACACACAGCTGGGTGCGGCAGCTCACGCCTGTAATCCCAGCACTTTGGGAGGCTGAGGTGTGTGGATCACTAGGTCAAGAGTTCAAGACCAGCCTGGTCAACATGATGAAACCCCGTCTCTACTAAAAATACAAAAAACCTGACGCACACCTGTAATCCCAGCTACTCGGGAGACTGAGGCAGAGAACTGCTTGAACCCGTGAGGCGAAGGCTGCAGTGGGCTGGGATCTCGCCACTGCACTCCAGCCCGGGTGACACAGCGAGACTCATTCTCAGAAATAAAATAACAATAGTGCTCATACACACTCACACAGACACACACACACACACACACACACGGGGCACCTGGTACATCTTGCACATCCTCTCAGGGGTGAGCCTGTAACCCAGAGAGGATTGAGAGCTGGAGCCACAGGCACGACAGCTTTTTAAGCATACCCTCTTCAGGAAGAAAGAGAAGAGACGCAAGTCAGAGAGGGAGGAAGGGAAGCTGGCCTGGTGTGAGGAACAAGATCAAGGGTTTCTTCTCCGTCAGCTCAGGCAGTTATAACAAACACCACAGACTGGTGGATTCAATACTAGACATTTATTGCTTACAGTATGGAGGCTAGATGTCCAAGATCAAGGTGCCAGCAGGTTCCATGTCTGGTGGGGGCTCTCTAGCTAGCTTGCAGACGGCCACCTTCTTGCTGTGTCCTCCCATGGGAAGAGGAAAACCAAGCTCTGGTCTCTTCCCATGAGGGCTCTAATCCCCTCATGGTGGGTCAACCCTCAAGATGTCACCTAAACCTCATCATCTTCCAAAGGCTCCCATCACCAATTACCATCACATGGAGATGAGGGCTTCAACATATGAATTGGAGAGGAGGCAGAAGCAAGCATTCAGTTCATAATAGGCTTCAGAAGACGTGGGCTCAAACCCTGTGCTAGGTGACCTGGGGAAAGTCATTCCACCTCTCTGAGCCTCCTGCTGTGGGGAGGAAGCAGGAGAATGAAGCTTGGCTCGGTGGGGGCTGCTTGCCCACCCTGGAGCAGGAACAAGATGAGTCTCAAACGATCTGAGGCAAAAGACAGATCCAAGCCAGGTGTGGTGACTCACACCTGTAATCCCAACTATTAGGGAGGCTAAGGCAGGCAGATCACTTGAGGTCAGGAGATCAAGACCAGTCTAGCCAATATGGCGAAACCCCATCTCTACTGAAAATACAAAAATTAGCTGGGCGTGGTGGTGTGTGCCTGTAATCCCAGCTCCCTGAGAGATTGAGGCAGGAGAATCACTTGAATCCAGAAGGCAGAGGTTGGAGTGAGCTGAGATCATGCCACTGCACTCTAGCCTGGGCCACAGAGTGAGACTTTAAAAAAAAAAAAAAATTCAGATCCAGGCATGAACTGGATATGATCACCCTAATCCAGAGTTGGGGGCCCAGGGAGGGAGTTAGAGCCTGGAGGTGACAGGAAAGGCTTCTTGAGCCGGCTCACGATCGGTGTGGCAGGGGGGTGACAAACGTGAGAGGTGATGGGGGCTGTGGTTTGTGTCCCATTGACCTGAGCATCTCAAACTGGGAGTGGTGGGAGGATAGGGGCAGAGACTTGGGATAAACAGAGGACTGAAAATTTAGGGAAAGTAGGGGACATTTTATTAAAATGAACATGGCCTAGATGCAAAAATGTTTAACGACTTAACCTGAGCCTTCAAAGAAAGTGATCCTGTGAGTCTCTTCTAGCCAAGCCCAAAGCCCGGAAATGAGGCACTAGATCTGAGCCCTTCAGCCCTTCAGAGTATTTTGGTGAGACAGTCTGAAAACCACTGCCTTGGGCCATAGGGAGCCATAGCAGGCTCTAGGCAGAGGGCGGGCAGATGTATTTGTTAGAAAGTTTCTCTGGCTGCCCGTGTTGAGGTCAGAACAAAAGGGAGAAAGTCTGGGGACAAGGATGTGGGGGGATCCAGGCGTGGAGAATGAGACTGCTTAACCCCAGATCATGGTGAGGCTGCACCCCTGAAACTGGAATGTGTGTATTTCTGGAAAATGTGTGGCGTCTTCGGTTTCCCAAAAGCTGTCATTGATTTCTCTTCAGTCCTGGGGGCCCCAATAAGGTTAAAACAGCTGGTCCTCAGGACGAGGGAAGGACGATGTGACAATCCTACTATCAGGTAACCATGGATGGCGTGATGCATGCTATGGTAACCCCTGTTTTACAGATGAGGAAACTGAGGCCCTGAGAGCGACAGGGCGCTTGTGAATATGGGTGGGCACCCCTGCACCTCGGGAACGTGCCCCAGTCCCCCGCTCTGTCGTCCCCAGGTGGAGGAAGAGCTGACGCACCTCCAGAAGAAACTAAAAGGGACCGAGGACGAGCTGGACAAATATTCCGAGAACCTGAAGGACGCGCAGGAGAAGCTGGAGCTCACGGAGAAGAAAGCCTCCGACGTACGAGCGCAGGGATGCGGGAGCCCGCAGCGGGGCCGGGCGGACGGGTGGGCGGGGAGCGCCGCAGGAGGAGGAGGAGGAGGAGGAGGAGGAGCAGGCGGCGCCTCCCGGCGCTTTCTCCAAATAAGTCCCGAAAAGGGGCACTTTCCAGCAGCTGTGGCCAGCGGTGCCGACGTCAGGCCCTCCCCCAGCGGTGCTGACGTCGGCGGCCCGGCCGGGTGACCTCATCGCCCCGACGGCGGCCTGCCCGGGGGCGGGGAGAGGCGGGGGCGGCCTCCGCGCAGGCAAAGGCTGGGGGGCCGGGGCGCGGCCGTGCAGCTCTTGCCCGAGCCGAGCCCAGCCGAGCGCCCGCCGCTGCCCGTGCGCCTCTGCGCCTCTGCGCCATGGCCGGCCTCAACTCCCTGGAGGCGGTGAAACGCAAGATCCAGGCCCTGCAGCAGCAGGCGGACGAGGCGGAAGACCGCGCGCAGGGCCTGCAGCGGGAGCTGGACGGCGAGCGCGAGCGGCGCGAGAAAGTGAGCGCCCCTGCCCCGGCCCCGCGCCCGCAGCCTCCTCCCCCGCGCGCCCTTGCGCAGTCCTCTGGCCCTGGTCGCTGACACGCTTCCCCGCTCCGGGGACCCCTTTCTTCCGCCGCCGTCCTCCCTCCTGGGCCTGGGACTGGGGAGGGGGCGCCACATCCTGGTCGGGCGGGGCCGGCCGCGCGGGAAATGGGGGATGGGACCGAGGAGGTGCGCGATCCCCGGGTGGAGAGGTGGAGCGGCGGGAGGGGTGCACCGTGCAGGCTCCGGCTCGGGGCTGGCGCCGGGGTCCCGGGCGGAGGGAAACCCGCGGCTGGACTTGGGGGCGGGGAGTGAGGATGGAAACGTGGAGCTTCTATTGTCTGGGGTTTGACCGGCCGACCGGGATTTCGGCGGCGGTCCGGGGATCTGGGGAGGGGGTCGCTCTTTCTCGGCTCTGTCGCCGCTTCCCAGCTCCTGCCTGGACTTCCCCGACCGTTTCCAGGGGCGCGGCGGCGACGTGTCTGCTCCAGGCGGGGTGGGGGGGAGGGTGGCGGAAGTTCAGCCCCGAGCCGCCCGCCTTTCTCCAGCTGATTCCTGCGGGAACCTGGGCGGCGGGACCCTGCCTTCCTCCAGAAGGCCCCGGGAACGCTACCGCTGGGCCCTGGACCCACGATCGTTTGAGCGCCTGCAGTGCGCCTCCGCCAGGAGTCGCGGGGTCCGAGACAGACAATGGGTCTGAAAAAGGAGGGAGTTTCACCACCTCCTCAGCATCATCCCCTGGCTGTCTCTCGGGACAGATGGTGGCACCGCCAGGGGCTGGGGACAGATCTGTATTCTGGTCCCATCTCATGCCACCTACCAGCTGTATGACTTGGTATTTACAATCTAGGACCTGTTTCCCCCATCTGTGAGTAGGATTGATAAGAATGCCGACCCCTCAGAGTAGCAGGGAGGGTCCCAGGAGTAAAATCTCAGGCGTGGAGCCTGGTGCTTTGTAACTGTTAGATTGTGTTTTGTTTTTTGTTTTTATTTTTGAGACAGAGTCTCGCTCTGTCGCCCAGGCTGGAGTGCAGTGGCCCGATCTCAGCCCACTGCAACCTCCACCTTCTGGGTTCAAGTGATTCTCCTGCCTCATCCTCCCGAGTAGCTGGGATCACAGGTGTGCGCCACCACGCCCTGCTAAATTTTTGTTTTTTTGTTTTCAGAGACAGGGTTTCCCCATGTTGGCCAGGCTGGTCTCAAACTCCTGACCTCAGGTGATCTGCCCGCCTCGGCCTCTCAAAGTGCTGGGATTACAGGCGTGAGCCACCGCGCCCGGCATTTTTTTGTATTTTTAGTAGTGATGGGGTTTCACCATGTTGTCCAGGCTGGTCTCGAACTCCTGGCCTCAAGTGATCCATCCACCTCCGCCTCCCAAAGTGCGGGGATTACAAACCTGAGCCACCCCGCGCGGCCTCAGTTGTGTTTTCTGTGCCTTCCCTCTGCCCTGGGAAGAGCTCACAGAGGAATGGAGATAGAGGAACTGACTCATTGATGAAGTGAGATTTGCATTCCACGGGTTTTCTGTGCAGTTACGGGAGCATGACAGGGGAGGCTCCAAAATGGAGGTTGAGCAGGGTCTTGTAGAATAAGTAAGTTTACTGGGATCAAAGAAGTGAGTGTGCACAGACTCAGAGGCAAGAAAGTTGTATGGTGTGGGGGGATGGGGAGGCAGTGCGGGTAGAGGTTGAAGCCCAAGAGTCCTGAAAGCTAAGTAAGTGTTAAGGCTCAGGTGGGGACCCTAGAGGGGCAATAGGTGCCTGGCCAGGTGGAATTGGTGGTGTGAATTGCCAGGTCTGGGAAGGGTCTAGATAGGGGCCGCAGCCTGGGCCCCGGTTGAAGCGTTTAATCCTGTAAGGATTGCTGTGGCCTGAAGAGTCCTTAGAAACCCGGTGTAAGCCTCAATCGGTAGCCGGTCTGGCCTCTTTCTCACACTTAACCGACACAGCTCTCCCTCTGATCTCATCCCAAGTCATCTCGCTGGAGGACAATTAACTCGGCTTCAAAATGGCCCTCAGCCGCAAGCCAAGACTTAGGAGTGGGACCGTCTGGTTGGGAGGGAAGATGTTTTTTGGAAAGTTGAAGACTTTCACAAGTTCAAAAAGTTCTTGAAAAAGCAAAGGATGCTTCTCTGTCTGGGAGAGGGAAAAACCTCTCCCAGGGCAAAAGGAGCTAAGAAGAGGGGTGGGTTAAAAAAAAAAAAAAAAAAAACTCTCACTCTTGTAGAATAAGCCAGGAGCCGGCATGTGGTAGACTTCTGGGCCTGTTTCCCGACAGCTGGTTTCGTTTAGATTTTTGTGTGATTAACTGACATCTTCCTGTTCCTTTGCCACATGTATCTAGCAAGCCTCTTTTACCTTATAAGGGAAATCCTTTGTAGCCTGTGGAAGGCTTTGATTGCAGGAAGGGGCGGAACCCAAAATGACTGGCAGTGACTAGCAGTTTTTCAAAAATACATATATATGTATGCGTGTATAGATATGCGTGTATCTCTCAGCTCCAGACAGCTGAAAATCTGCCAGTAGCGCTGGCTGCCAGGATTCAGAATTTCCCACGTAAGGGCTACTCCCTTCTTAAAAGACAGCTCATGAATCAAGCACCTCTGTTTGATCTTTCAAATCAATTCCTTGACTGCTAATAAGTACGCGGTTTTTGTTTTTGATTGTTTTTGGCGGGTGATGAAAATGTCCTGGAATTGGATAATGGTGTTGGCGGTTTTTTTTTTTTTTGCAACATCAGTTCCTGCCCCAGTTACTGAAGGTGGTAGGAGGAGTTAAGATCTATGCAATTAAAAAGAATGAAAGGCACCCATTCATGGGAAGGCCTGAGTGGCGTTTCTGAAGGCAGTTTCATCAGCCGTTTTCATGGATTGTCTGTATTGGTGTTTCAGAGGACGCTGCAATCAGAAACGCCGTGGGAGTGCCCGTCTGCTTCTAGGAATTGGGCTGAGAAGCCTTCCTGACTCCGCTTGTGTCTTTCAGCCACGTTAACCTCGTTCTTTTTTTTTTTTCCCATATGAAATTAGGGAGCAGGACAGGAAGTGGTTTCCTAATAATTTTTTCTTTTCTTTTCTTTTCTTTTTTTTTTGACATGGAGTCTCTCTCTGTCACCCAGGCTGGAGGTCAGTGGTGTGGTCTTAGCTCTCTGCAGCCTCTGCCTCCCAGGTTCAAGCAATTCTCCTGCCTCAGCCTTCCAAGTAGCTGGGACTACAGGTGCACCACCACACTGGCTAATTTTTGTATTTTTAGTAGAGACGGGTTTTCACTATGTTGGCCAGGCTGGTCTCGAACTTCTGACTTGGCGATCTGCCCAGCTCGGCCTACCAAAGTGCTGGAATTACAGGCATGAGCCACCGTGCCTGGCCGTTTTTTTTTTTTGTTGTTGTTTCTTTGAGACAGTCTCACTCTGTTGTCCAGGCTGGAATGCAGTGGTGCAATCTCAGCTCACTGCAACCTCCGCCTCCTGGATTGAAGCGATTATTCTGCCTCAGCCTCCCAAGTAGCTGGGATTGCAGGTGCCACCACCATGCCCAACTAGTTTTTTGTTTTTTTATTGGAGACAAGATCTCGCTGGTCTCAAACTCCTGACCTCATGTGATCCATCCACTTGCCCGGCCTCCCAAAGTGGTAGGATTACAGGTGTGAGACCACACCCGGCCTTCCTAATAATTTTGATAGCCTTCCCAATTTAGGGATTCTTCATTTGCCCTGATAGGAAAAAGCTAGTGTGGCTTTCTTTTTTCCCTCGATTGAGGCCTGTTTGACCTATTCTCAATATTCCTTCTGAAGAGTAGCATCACTGGAAAATTTGCCTGGCCTCAAAGCCCTGGCAGGACCTAGGGGACAGGTTCTGACGAGGAAGAGCCCTGGATGGGCCTTAAGAGGCCATTCATATCTTACCAACTGAGTCACTGAACAAAACCACTTCCCCTGGTGGGGCCTCTCAGTTTCTCCACCTGTAAAATGGGTGCAGTGTGTGAGGATGAAATTGCAGTAAAATAAAACCATGGCAGTAAGAGATGCGCTTCTCTGGCACGTCCCACTTGCTGGGGGTAAGCAGCGCCACATCGTGGAGTTACAGCCTCAAGGCAGTCCTATAACTAACCAGGCTTTGGGATGGAGAGGGCCAGTACAGTGAAGCAACCTTCCCAACACCACGGGGCTATGAAAATGACAAAGTAGCTGGGCGCGGTGGCTATGCCTGTAATCCCAGCACTTTGGGAGGCCGAGGCAGGTGGATCATCTGAGGTCAGGAGTTCAAGACCATCCTGGTCAACATGGTGAAACCTCATCTCTACTAAAAATACAAAAATTAGCCGGGCATGGTGGTGGGTGCCTGTAATCCCAGCTATTTGGGAGGCTGAGGCAGGAGGATCGCTTGAACCTGGGAGTGGAGGTTGCAGTGAGCTGAGACCGTGCTACTGCACTCCAGCCTGGGTGACAGCGAGAGACTCCATCTCAAAAAAATAAAAGGAAAAGAAAATGACAAATCGGGGGATTCCAACCCAGCACTTTTTGGCCCTGGAGTTCCTGCTTTATTGCTTTCCATTGTACTTCCTTCCTTGTAGGTAAAAACACCTCGAAGAGCCAATAACACTGTTGGGGTATGTCTTCCATGCCTGCAACCAAGCTTTCTTTCCCTTTTCATATCTTTTTGTCCTGCCATCTCTCAGCCAGGCTGATGGAAGGATGGAATTCCAACAAGGCTGCCCCACCTTTTGGGGGCTTCATATTCTTGGATTTATCTTGCCATTCCGGTGAATGGGAGCGGAAGCCACAGGACATGATAAGCCAGGTCGCTGATGGCCTTGCTCTCTAGGAATCCCACAGTGGGCCCTAGAACTCTACGCGGTAACACTGTGCGCCTTTTTCAGAGAACAGCCTATCTTAGGTCTTTGCTTAACGTTGGGTCTGTTGTGAGCTGCTGGGGAGGCCAGCGCTGACACTGATCTCAAAGCACATGGTATGTTCGTCTCCTGCGTTGACTCAACTCCCTGTCTTGTACTGGGACACTCGCCTTTTGCTATCAAGTGGTGGGTGTATTTCCCGGACATTTTCAGGGAAGATCATACTGAAATTTTGGTACGAGTGTCAATTCCTTATGGCCTGGACTCCTGGGTGGGCTGTGAGGGGGAAATTGGGCTAATGGAGGGCAGGATACGTGAGAGGTTTCCACTGGTGGGTGGCCCGATACTTCTTAACTTGGCTGCACCTCCAACCCCCCCAGGCTGAAGGTGATGTGGCCGCCCTTAACCGACGCATCCAGCTCGTTGAGGAGGAGCTGGACAGGGCTCAGGAACGACTGGCCACAGCCCTGCAGAAGCTGGAGGAGGCGGAAAAGGCCGCAGATGAGAGTGAGAGGTAAGGATGCTTTGAATCTGGTGGCATCCTTGTTTGCTTTTGGAAAATGGGGATCGGATCGTGCTGCCAACCTCCCAGAGCTAGCATGAAAGTAAACAAGGTCACAGAGACATGCACCTGTCCACAAATGCATGACAGTGCTTTGTAAACCGTCACTCGGTGCATAGAGATGTTTATCCTTGGCCGGGCGCGGTGGCTGACGCTTGTAACCCCAGCACTTCGGGAGGCTAAGGCGGGCAGATCACCTGAGGTCAGGAGTTCGAGACCAGCCTGGCCAACATGGCAAAACCCCATCTCTACTAAAAATACAAAAAATTAGCCAGGTATGGTGGCAGGTGCCTATAATCCCAGCTCCTTGGTAGGCTGAGGCAAGAGAATCACTTGAACTTGGGAGGCACAGGCTGCAGTGAGCCGAGATCATGCCATTGTACTCCAGCCTGGGTAACAAGAGTGAAACTCCATGTCAAAAAAAAAGGGTGCAGGGCATTTATCCTAGTGGTAACCATGAAAAGAAACTTCCAACAGACAGAAAGGCAGACAGAATGGACAGATGCGAGACTGCAGGTATGACTGAGTGTGGTGGTTGGTTTGCAAAGCATTGCTTCTCTGAAAGCCACGGTGCCTCTTCTCAGTGTTCTTGAGACACCAGATTTCAGGGTAGACTGGTGGTCCTGCCTGTGATCCCAGCACTTTGGGAGGCGGAGGCAGGCAAATCGCCTGAGCTCAGGTGTTCGAGACCAACCTGGGCAACCTGGTGAGACCCCGTCTCTACAAAAAATACAAAAATTAGCCGGGTGTGGTGATGCACACCTGTAGTCCCAGTTACTCAAGAGGCTGAGATGGGAGGATCACTTGAGCCTGACAGTTTGAAGCTGCAGTGAGGCAAGATTGCACCACTGTACTCCAGCCTCTGAAGGAGTGAGACCCTGTCTCGAAAAAAAAAAAAAATTTCGGGATACTGTGAAAAGGAGGAAAGGAAACTTGGGATGTGTAGGTGATTGCTAGTGGAGTTCTCAGGTAGGCTTTAGGCTTTTGGACGGTCACAGCTATTTCAGGGACAGGTGCCAACCAGCAAGGTTAATGTACTTGAAACTGACCCTGAGCCGGGTACAGTGTCTCAGGCCTGCAATTCCAGAACTTTGGGAGGCTGAGGCGGGCGGACCTGAGGTCAGGAGTTCGAGACCAGCCTGGCCAACATAGTGAGACTCCGTCTCTACTAAAAATACAAAAATTAGCCGGGTGTGGTGGCGGGCACCTGTGATCCCGCTACTCTGGAGGGTGAGGCAGGAAGGTCGCTTGAACCTGGGAGGCAGAGGTTGCGGTGAGCCGAGATTGCACCACTGTGCTCCAGGCTGACGACAGAGTAAGGCTGTGTCTCAAAAAAAAAAAAAGAAACTGACCATGTTCCTCGCCCCTGCATGGCATCTGTGCTACATCCCAGCTACCAGCAGGGTGCCCTCTCCTCAGGAGCTGGATCATTCTCTGGCACGCCTTGGCACAGGCTCTCTGGAAGACTGAGAGTAGGTTGTGTAATTCACAGAAGCAGCAGTCTCTGTGTGTGGTGGAAAAGGAGTCCCTTGTGTGGCAATGGTGTGGGCCCTAGCACTGATCATTGCGTCCGCCCTCAGTCACACCTGAGTTCTCACTTGAGCCAGCCACCATGGCTTTGTAGTATAAACGCCTCCCCAAAGATGTATTTCTTTATTTTTTTGTTTGTTTGAGATGGGGTCTCACTCTGTCACTCAGGCTGGAGTGCAGTGGCGCTGTCTCAGCTCCCTGCAACCTCCGCCTCCTGGGCTCAAGCGATCCTCCCACCTCAGCCTCCAGAGTGAAGCTGGGACTACAGGCACCCGCCACCACACCCGGCTAATTTAAGGTGCATTTCTCACTGTGCTGTGGTGACCGCTAACCAGAGATTAGAAACTGGCTTAGGGAACCTTGGAGATCGCATGTTGTCCAAGCTGTAAATTTCTTTTCAAATAATGGAACAACCAGGTCAGAGGGAAAAGCTGCCACAGTAGACTCTGCTTCAGCCACTGAATCAAGGCAGAGAGTGGCCGCTCTGGGCAGCCATGGGGCAGTGGAAGATCTGGTCACGAGCGCTCCTGGCTGTGCCTGGGGCCTGGGTTAGCTGCTGTCACCGTCAGACCAGCCTGGCTGGGTGCCACGTTGAGGGCTCCCATCTTGGCAAACCAAGAGGGCCTGCGAAGGCCAGTCTCTTCTTTCCATCATGTTGTCCCGAGGGCTTTGGTGACACCCCTGTTAGAAACTGCTGGGTCTCAGTAGAAAGAACTCTATACTTGAAGCGGGGGATGGACAGTCAGCTTTTTCCACCGGCACTTTCTGTGCAGCCTTGGGCAGATCATTTTGATCTCTTGGGTGCTGCAAGCGGTTTGGAGGCAGTAGATATCCCAGCAAGCTTGCTCACGTGCTGAGGGCGAGACCTCGTACACCCTCGTGAGGGTGTTTTGAGACTTAGCTGAGAATGGGTGACACCCCACATGGACATATTTATTGGACAGCAAGAAGTATGTGGTCTCTGCGCCGGGCAGCAGTGATACACATCAGTGACACATCATCCCAGGCCAGCCTCTTCTTTTCTTTTCTTTTTTGAAATGCACAAGGTCTTGGCAGGGTGCGGTGGCTTATGCCTGTAATCCTTTGGAAGGCGGGCGGATCGCTTGAGCCCAAGAGTTTGAGACCAGCCTGGGCAACACAATGAGACCCCATCTCTACAAAAAAATATTAAAAGTTAGCCAGGCATGGTAGTGCATGCTGGCAGTCCCATCCACTCAAAGCGCTGAGGTGGGAGCATCACCTGAGCCCAGGAAGTCAAGGCTGCAGTGAGCTATGATTGTACCACTACACTCCAGCCTGGGCAACACAGTGAGACCCTGTCTCAAAAAAAAAAAAAAAAGTACACATCTTGCTCTGTCACCCAGGATGGAGTGCAGTGGTGCAATCACGGCGCACTGCAGCCTTGAACTCCTGGGCGCAAGCGATCCTCCCATCTCAGCAACATAGCAAGACCCCCACCTCCATAAAAAAAAAAATTTTTTTTTCTTTTAATTTAGCTGGGTGTGGTGGCACACACCTATAGTCCCAGCTACTCAGGAGGCTGAGGCAACAGGATCGCTTGAGCCTAGGAGGTCAAGGCTGCCGTAAGCTCTCTGGGCACCACTGCACTCCAGCCTGGGCAACAGAGTAAGATACCATCTCTCAAAATAAAAGAGCTGGGCGGGGTGGCTCACGCCTGTCATCCCAGCACTTTGGGAGGCTATGGCAGGTGGATCACCTGATGCCAGGAGTTCGAAACCAGCCTGACCGACATGGTGAAACCCCATCTCTACTAAAAATATTTAAAAAAATTAGCCGAGTGTGGTGGCTCACACATGTAATTCCAGCTATTCAGGAGGCTGAGGCAGGAGAATTGCTTGAACCCAGAAGGCAGAGGTTGTAGTGAGCCAAGATCACACCACTGCACTCCAGCCTGGGCAATAGACTGAGACCCTGTCTCAGAAAAATAAATAAATATGTAAATGAAAAGGGAACGTAGACTCGAATCAGACTGCCGAGGTCTGAGCCCAGCTCTACCACTTACCAGTGCTGTAACCTTAAGCAAGTTACTCTCTCTGTGCCTTAGTTTCTTCATCTGTAAAATATGGATAATGTGCTTGCACCATGGGGCCGTTGTGAAAGTGAAGGCACTTATAACAGTGGCTGGTAGTCAGTAAAGAGGAAGGGATGCTGGGCATGGTGCTCACACCTATAGGTCAGGAGTTCGAGGCCAGCCTGGCCAACATAGTGAACCCTCGTCTCTACTAAAATTATAAAAGCCAGGTGTGGTGGTGCACACCTGCATAGTCCCAGCTACTCAGAGGCTGAGACAGGAGAATCACTTGAAGCTGGAGGTGGAGGGTGCAGTGCACTGCGATCACGCTACTGCACTCCAGCCTGGGTGACAGAGCGAGACAGCTCAAAAAAAAATAAATGACGGGAATGTGTGTGCAGAGTTTCATCTTTGCAGTGTGTCACAGTGCTCGGTAGATTCAGAGACACACTTAGATGAGAGATGGGGCCGGGGTAGTGTCTCATGCCTGTAATTCCAACGCTTTGAAAGGCCAAGGTGGTAGGATCACTTGAGCCCAGGAGTGTGCAGCCAGCCTGGACAACATAGTGAGACCCCATCTCTGCAAAAAAAAAAATTTTTTTTTAAATAGGCAGAGGTTGCAGTGAACCAAGATCACACCATTGCACTCCAGCCTGGGCAGCAAGAGCGAAACTCCATCTCAAAAATAAATAAATAAATAAATAAAAATTAAAATAAAATAAAAATTCCCCGGACGTGGTGACAGGTGCCTATAATCCCAGCTACCCAGGAGGCTAAAACAGGAGAATTGCTTGAACCCCGGAGGCAGAGGTTGCAGTGTGCGAAGATTGTGCCACTGCCATCTCAAAAAAGAAGATAGATGAGGCCGGGCGCGGTGGCTCACGCCTGTAATCCCAGCACTTTGGGAGGCTGAGGCGGGTGGATCACAAGGTCAAGAGATTGAGACCATCCTGGCCAACATGGTGAAACCCCATCTCTACTAAAAATACGAAAATTAGCTGGGGGTGGTGGCGCGCACCTGTAGTCACAGCTGCTCAGGAGGCTGAGGCAGGAGAATTGCTTGAACCCAGGACGCGGAGGTTGCGGTGAGCCGAGATCACGCCACTGCACTCCAGCCTGGCGACAGAGCAAGACTCTG
>NW_016107595.1:82100-85597 GCF_001604975.1 Cebus imitator
GGGTGGAGGAAGGGTGTGAGTGAAAGTGCTCCTGGTTGCTCCTTGCAGAGGAATGAAGGTGATCGAAAACCGGGCCATGAAGGATGAGGAGAAGATGGAGATTCAGGAGATGCAGCTCAAAGAGGCCAAGCACATCGCGGAAGAGGCTGACCGCAAATACGAGGAGGTGAGTGGGGCTGGCAGATGGCGCAGCGGCAGGAAGCGGGAGGAAATGCATCTGCCGAGATAGCAGGGACGCCGGGGCCAACAAAAGGAAGCTCTTGGTTAGGTCAGCTGTCCTCCTGCGTGCACATATGTTTGTCCAGAGAGAGCCGCTTGGCTAGGAAACTGTCTCCCACGATGCCAAAAAGTCCCGCGGACGCTTGTCTAACGTAATGGGAAAACTGATCGGCTCACTTGTGTCCCTAGCTAGGCGTTTTGGCACAGTTGGGCAGAAATGGAGGATTGTGGTCCCAAGCCGTGGATTTTTCAGACCATGCAAGCTCAGCCCCTCCTTTGCCTGCCTCCATGGCTCGGCTCTTCCCTCCCGCCTCTTGACTGCCTCCCTCCTCGGGACTGAGGAAGATAATCAGGATTTCCTCCAGGCCCCGGGATGGCTCTTTGAGTTGAAGCACCAGCAAAAGGCCAGGCTCGGTGGATGGGACCTATAACCCCAGCGCTTCGGGTGACCTAGGTGGGAGGATCGCCTGAGGCCAGGAGTTTGAGACCAGCCTGGGGAACATAGTGAGACCCCATTTCTACAAAATAAAATAAAATAATAATTAACTGGACATGGTGGCATGCACCTGTAGTCCCAGCTACTTGGGAGGCTGAAGCAGGAGAATCGCTTGAGTCTGGAAAGTCAAGGCTGCAGTGAGCTCTGACTGCGCCGCTGCACTCCAGCCTTGGAGACAGAGCAAGACCCTGTGTCAAAAAAAAATGTTAAAAGGCCAGGCGTGGTGGCTTATGTCTGTAATTCCTGCACTTTGGAAGGCTGAGGCGGGCAGATCACCTGAGGTCAGGAGTTCATGACCAGCCTGGCCAACATAGCGAAACCCCGTCTCTACGAAAAAGACAAAAATTAGCCACGCGTGTTGGTGCGTGCCTAGGAGTCTGAGACAGGAGAATCACCTCAACCCGGGAGGCGGAGATTGCAGTGAGTCGAGATTGCACCACTGCACTCCAGCCTGGGTGACAGAGAGAGACTCTGTCTCAAAAAAATTTAAAAAATAGAACCAGCAGAAAATCCCATGTTGCAGCTGATCTAGGGGTCTGGGTGGGGCATCCGTGGGGGCTCTCTGCAGTGGATGGGAGAGGGCACAGCTGGTGGGGATTGGGCTCAGTTGGGCCTTTCTGTCTCTGCAGGTAGCTCGGAAGCTGGTCATCCTGGAGGGTGAGCTGGAGAGGGCAGAGGAGCGTGCGGAGGTGTCTGAACTGTGAGTGGCAGAACAGGACTGAGCGAGGCTGGCTCTGCTCCCGGGGTGGAGTGGGCGGGAGCTGGCTGTGCTGGGAATTGGCTCTGACCGGGGCCTCTGCTCAAGTGGACGGGCGTCGGGAGTTCATGGCTCATCCTCTCATCCTTTCTCTTGGCTTCCGTGACAAAGAGAGGTGGTGACTGTTCTTACTGCCACGGGAAGTGCTACCCACGTCTTGACCCTTTCCGCAAAGATATGGGGAAATGGTGAGACAGGAGGCAGCAGGGAAGCCCATTTTCACAGAGAGGATATCTCAGGGGGCTGTGCCATTTTAACACATCCCTAACCTGCCTCAGAAGGCAGGCTCCCCCATCCGTATCTAAGTGCCTTGCTCCTACTGTCAGTGTTTGGCCGAGGTACATTCTGGGGGGGAAGGTGAGAAGCTTAACAGGAATCCCACGAGCACTGAGAGCACCGAAAAACAAAACGCCTGTCCTCTTGGCCTTGGGTGAGGAATTCAGCCCCGCAGAGCATCCTGGAGTGTGGAGACACATCTGGTTTCACAAATCCACTCCAGGCTTCCTTCCTGGCGTGTCCCATGCAAACTCTCATTGCTGTCTGCCCGTGTCCTGCCCTCGATCCCATTCTTGCACCTTCCGGAGTCAGGCTCGTCAATCATAGATTTCACAGGTCGGTGTTGCCTCACCCTTGGCAGAAGACCAGGAGTGCTTTCCAAAGACTCCTCGGGCCGGCCTCGCCTCTGCCTGGTATGATAGGGCTTTGATAAGCACATAGCATTGCACTGCAGAAAAATCCATTAACATTTTTCCTCCACATTCCTTCTGGGGGCCCCCCGGGGCTGTGTAGGTTTCTCGTTTCGAAAATTTCTTTTAGGGTAGATTGCTATTGCCCAGCTGTAAGGGAAGATAAGACACAAAAATCCTTTGACTTTGTGCAGAAAATGTGGTGACCTGGAAGAAGAACTCAAGAATGTTACTAACAATCTGAAGTCGCTGGAGGCTGCATCCGAAAAGGTTGGTGGTTGGCTGGAGCTGGAGGGGGGCTTGCCTGACTTGGCTCTTCTCTTCCCCCGAGGGTTGGGGGAGCATGTTATGGTATGGGGAATCTGACCTTTATTTAACAGTAGCCTTGGTGCCTGGCAGCCAGGCTTTTTCCCCTACAGAAAGAGCTGGATTTCTCACTCACTCTTGGGTGTCCTCTTCCATGGGGTCTGAGCACCATCTCTGATCTCCATCTCAGGAGGATAGAGTTGGAACATGAGGTGGCCAGGTGTGGTGGCTCACGCCTGCAATCCCAGTACTTTGGGAGGCCAAGGTGGGTACATCACAAAGTCAGGAGTTCTAGACCAGCCTGACCAACATAATGAAACTCTGTGTCTACTAAAAATACAAAAATTAGCCAGGCATGGTGGCAGGAGCCTATAATCCCAACTACTTGAGGCTGAGGCAGGAGAATCGCTTGAACCTGGGAGGCGGACGTTGCAGTGAGCTGATATCATGCCATTGCACTCCAGCATGGGCAACCGAGCAAGACTCTCTTAAAAACAAACAAACAAACAAAAGAACACGAGGCTCCTTTTCGGGAGATCTGAGCATAGTCGTATAAATACAGAGCCTCCCTCTCACCTGATTCCCTGGTTCCTCCAGAAATACCATCTCAAAGGTGGTACAATCAGAGGTGGAACTGGGCTTTTTAGGTTGAAACAGCACCCAAAGCAGTCACTACATGGCAACTATATCAGGAACAAAGGACACACTTCCACGGCCGAATCCCACCGACTTCCCCAGCCTCTTCTCTTCCTCATTCTCGCTCCTGCTTTTGCAGTTTCACAGACATGCTTTGTTCCCCCATCACCTCCACACCGCACCCTTTTTTTGAGACAGAGTCTCATTCTGTCGCCCAGGCTGGAATTCAATGGCACGATCATAGTTCATTGCAGTCTTGAACTCCTGGGCTCCAGTGACCCTCCCACCTCAGCCACCACCTGCTCTTCACTCAGCTGGGTGTGGCTTTCCTTTTTTGCTTGATAAACCCCCAATTCATCCTCTTTTTTTTTTTTTTTTTTGATATGGGGTCTGCCTT
>NW_016107595.1:86451-91778 GCF_001604975.1 Cebus imitator
TGTGTGTGTGTGTGTGTGTGTGTGTGTGTGTGTGTCTGTGTGTATTTTTTTTTAGTGGAGACGGTGTTTCACCGTGTTGCCCAGGCTGATCTCAAACTCCTGGCCTCAGGTGATCTCCCTGCACTGGTTTCCCTTATGTGCCAGCCCTGCCAATATCTGATTCTAGGATGTGTATGGAATGAATTCAGTTGGTGTATGTGCGTCAGACCCTGCCCTGGGCCAGGGGGTTAGATGAGATGTGACACCAGTGATACGACATCTGCTCTTTCTTTTTGGAGACTTGCTCTGTCGTCCAAGCTGGAGTGCAATGGCACAATCTCAACTCACTGCAACCTCCACCTCCTGGGCCTGAGCAATTCTCTTGCCTCAGCCTCCTACGGAAGCACACCACCATGCCCAGCTAATTTTTGTATTTTTAGTAGAAATGGGGCTTCATCATGTTGGCCAGGCTGGTCTCAAACTCCTGACCACAAGTGATCCACCCACCTCGGCCTCCAAAGTGCTGGGATTACAGACATGAGCCACCGCCCCCGGCCTGGCGTCTGCTCTTGAAGAGCTCAGAGTCAAGTCTAGTGGAAGAGATTGACAGAGTACTTTGGGAATACAATAGAGGGACCTTGGTAGATTGTGAAAGGTGTCACCAAGGAGGCGACATTTAAAGGAGCTGTAGGCCCAGCACGGTGGCTCCTGCCTGTAATCCCAGCACTTTAAGAAGCCAAGGCGGGAGGATCGCTTGAGCTCAGAAGTTCCAGACCAGCCTGGGCAATATGGCGAGACCCCATCTCAACTAAAAATAAAAAAATGAGCTGGGCATGGTGGCACACGCCTGTGATCCCAGCTACTTAGGAGGCTGACGTGAGAGGATCACTTGGAGGGTGGAGGTTGCAGTGAGCCAAGATTGCCCCACTGCATTCCAGAGTCAGGCGTCAGTCATGACTTGGTTATGCAATAGCCATGTGACCCTAAGCAAAATACCTTCACCTTTCTGCGACCCTTTCCTCCCCTATAAAATGGGATTGCACACACCTGGCTGTGATGCCATTGACTATGTCTGGACCATGGCAAGCAGCAAATAGTAAGTATTAGTTATTATTGGGAGGCCGAGGCAGGCAGACCACCTGAGGTCAGGAGTTCGAGACCAGCCTGGCCATCACGGCAAAACGCCGTCTCTACTAAAAATACAAAAATTAGCAGAGCATAGTGGTAGACACCTGTAGTCCCGGCTACCTGGAAGGCAAGTCAGAGGAATCGCTTGAGCCTGGAAGGCGACAGTTGCAAGTCACAGTGAGCTGAGATTGTACCACTGCACGCCATCTTGGGCGACACAGCAAGTCTCTGTCTGATTAAAAAAAAAAAAAAGACAGGTATAATTTCTGATAAGTCGTCATGAGGAGGGGAACATTCCATGCTAAGGGACGCATTCATGAACGGGGCCTGGGACTCGGGAGTCCAGAGATTATGATCAGGGAGTGCCTGTCACCCCGGGGAAGGTGGTGAGGAATGGGCTTGGAAATACAGAGAGGACTGAAGTGGCACAGATTTCCAGTTATCTCCCTTTCTTCAGCATACTTTTATCTCAAGTTATCAGTGCAGGCTTTCTGATCAATACCATCCTAGAGGACTTCCCCCCACATTCTCCGCATTTCACACATATTTCTTCTGCTGGGGAAAGGTGCCTGCCTCTACTCTGCCTACTTCTTTTGTTTTTTGAGATGGAATCTTGCTCTGTCGCCCAGGCTGGAGCGCATTGGTGCAATCTGGGCTCCCTGCAATCTCCACCTCCTGGGTTTAAGCAATTCTCATGCCTCAGCCTCCCAAGTAGCTGGGATTACAGGCATCCACCACCATGCTCGGCAAATTTTTTGTATTTTTAGTAGAGATAGGGTTTCACCATGTTGGCCAAGCTGGTCTCGAACTCGTGACCTTGTAATCAATCCACCTCGGCTTCCCAAAGTGCTGGGATTCCAGGCGTGAGCCACCGCGCCCGGCCGTGCCCTCCTTTTCTTAACGCAGCATTTTGCTTTCTCCCACAGTATTCTGAAAAGGAAGACAAATATGAAGAAGAAATTAAACTTCTGTCTGACAAACTGAAAGAGGTGAGTGTGTTTGCCCCAGCGAGCTTAGGTTTCTCCTGGGGCTGATCTTGAAGCCATGATGGGAACTCCTTTCTTCTTATCTAGGCTGAGACCCGTGCTGAATTTGCAGAGAGAACGGTGGCGAAACTGGAAAAGACCATTGACGACCTGGAAGGTATGAGGTTACCATCTAAATAATGTGTGCCCTGCCCTGCCTCCCCCTCCGGGACACATCCAGGGGCAGTTGGGGGCTGTGTGTGGGGGAGCTGGGTTGGGCCTTATTTGCCTTAGGGAAGTAAAGTGCGTAGTGATGTCATATCTGGATGTCTTGGGACACTGGAATAGGATAATGCAAGTAATTCAGACTTGAGTTGTTACTTTCAGGAGGTAAAATATCTTTGCTTAGTTAGTCCCATGAGCAAGTACAGAGAAACAGGTATGGCTGTCTCTGGTTTTTAAAAAAAAAAAAAAATTCATGCCAGGTGTGGTGGCTTATGCCTATAATCTCAGCACTTTGAAAGGCTGAGGCTAGTGGATCACTTGAGGCCAGGAATTTGAGACCAGCCTGGCCAACATGGTGAAACCCCGCCTCTACCAAAAATGCAAAACATCAGCCGGGTGTGGTGGTGCCTGCCTGTAATCCCAGCTACTCGGGAGGCTGAGGCAGGAGAATCGCTTGAACCTGGGAGGCGGAGGTTGCAGTGAGCCGAGATCATGCCACTGCACTCCAGCCTGGGCGACACAGTGAGACTCCATCTAAAAAAAAAAAAAAAAAAAAAAAAGTTTTCCCAATTTCCTTTGGTTTGCCCTTTTTTGATAGATGCCTGGCTTTTTTTTTTTTTTTTTTTACATGCCTTGCATTTTTGCAGAAGCTCTGTCCCAGAGAACTCAAAGCTTACCACAGTGGGAAAAACAGAACTACGGGAAATGTAGGCACCCCAATAAAGACTCTAGTCTTGCAAGTCTGGGGCCCACATCTCCCAGAATTTCTTGAAGAGTTCCAATGTTTAACATTTGGTCTCATGTTCTTCATGATATAGCCCAAGAATTCCCAGAATCTTGGAGTTCAAATGGAATCCTCCAAACTGCCCATCCCACACAGAAAGGATGCATTCTTCAGACCGCGCGTCCCAATGTTTTTTTTTTGGGGAAGTGAGATTCCCATATAAGGGAAAATGCCCCATTCCAAAATATGATCTTTAGACAGGGTGATGTTATTGGAAATCAGAAATCAACTGGGGGTGGGGACGGTGGGGAGAAGCTCTGTCACTCCTGGTCACCACTGATTTGAAGCTTCACTCTGGCTAATCCCCGTGTAGAACCTCAAACCCCACTTAGAAATCACTCCACAGATCTTCTGTTTTCTTCATCTGTTCCCATAGAACACAACTTTCTCCCAGTCTGTGCTTTGTTTGCTCACGTTTTTTTTCTTCCTCTTGTGGTTCATCTGTGGCACTCCATTCTGATCCTTGCCTTCTGTCCCCCGTACCTACCTACCTCTTCTTCTGAACTGTCTCGCTGGGGACCTCCACCCTCTAGATGAGTTATACGCTCAGAAGCTGAAGTACAAAGCTATCAGCGAGGAGCTGGACCACGCGCTCAACGACATGACCTCTCTCTGAGAGGCAGCCACGTTGCTGCCCTCTGTCCTCACGTGGTGCCTCCTACGCCCCTGCGGGCTTCTGGGAGCTCCAGTGCCCTGCCTCCTCTGGTTTGAACAGCAGAGCCTTCTTCTGATGTGTCTGTGACTCTACAACCGAAATAAAGAGGGCCATCCTCCTCCTCATGCCCCTCATTCTCATTTTCTCCACTTGCCGCCTTTGAGCTGTAGCCGTGTGCCCTTGACCGTGGCCTGAAACACAAAGTGGTTGAGGTTAGCCTGGCACTCACAAATGAAAAGCTCATTACAAAGAGAAAATTATGCCTACAAGATGCTTTTCTGAAGGCGTAAAAACAAAAGCAACTTAGGTGTGTGCTCTCAGATACCCGTTAGCTAACAGCATCTGCATTCCAATACGTAGTTTTGTTTTGTGACGGAGTCTCACTCTGTCGCCCAGGCTGGAGTGCAGTGGTGTGATCTCAGCTCACTGCAACCTCCACCCCCCCGGTTCAAGTGATTCTCCTGCCTCAGCCTTCTGAGCAGCTAGGACTACAGGCACGTGCCACCACACCCAGCTAATTTTTTTGTATTTTTAGTAAAAACAGGGTTTCACTATGTTGGCCAGGCTGGTCTCAAACTCCTGACCTCAGGATCTGCCTGCCTCAGCTTCCCAACTGCTGGGATTACAGGCAAAAGCCACGATGCCCAGGCTTTTTTTTGTCATCCAGGCTGGAGTGCAATGGTACCATCATAGTTCAACCATCACCTCCAGGGCTCAAGCGATCCTCCGACCTTGACCTCCCAAGTTGCTGGGACTGTACAGGCATGCACCAACACACGAGGCTGATTTTTATACTTTTTTGTAGAAGCGGGGAGGTCTTATTTATGTTGCCCAGGCTGGTCTTGAACTCCTGGACTCAGGCAGTCTCCCCGCCACACCCTCCCAAGGTGCAGCTACAGGCATGAGCCACCGTGTCTGGCCACAGTGGTTTTTCCTTAAATAGAAATTGTTGTGAATGGAGACTCATCCTTATAAACCGCTTAGGCAGCTTAAGAGAGCAGGGATTTGGAAAAACCAGCAAGCCGGTGTTAAAAATGCGGCTCCCCTTGAATGGGGCTTGAACTACGAGTTCAAATAGCGGCAATGACCTGTTGATTTCTTTTTCCGCCTTGTCTTGTGTGTTCTCTCTGTGTTACCCTGGGGCTTCCCACGGCTGCTCACTGCTCATCCAGCTCTCAGTCCTGGGAGGAAGTTCACCTCCACACCCCGCCCTTAGAAAACTGACTGTGCAAGGAGTGAACAGGCCTCCCATGAACACGGCAAGGGAGTGGAAAGTGCTGTGACCTCAGAAGAAATGAATTCAGAATTCTTTCCCGAATTCCAAAGTTGCCTGGGACACTAACATCAGTCTCCCTTCATATTTGACTCAGTAATAACAGGAACTTTGCTTTAGAATAACTCATAAGGTTGACCTGTGGATATTAAAAGGTCATACTGCCAGGCGCAGTGGCTCATGCCTGTAATCCCAGCACTTTGGGAGGCTGAGATGGGTGGATCACCTGAGGTCGTGAGTTCGAGACCAGCCTGACCAACATGGAGAATCCCATCTCCACAGAAAATACCAGGAAAAAAAAAAAGGTCATACTTTTTC
>NW_016107595.1:91833-106987 GCF_001604975.1 Cebus imitator
TGAGATAGGGTCTCATTCTGTTGACCGGGCCGGAGGGCAGTGGCGCCATCTTGGCTCACTGCAACCTTCACCTCCTGGGTTCAAACGATTCTCGTGTCTCAGCCTCCCAAATAGCTGAGATTATAGTCACGCACCACCACGCCCGGCTAATTTTTGTATTTTTAGTAGAGACAGCTGTTGCTGACCAGGCTGGTCTCAAACTCCTGGCCTCAAGTGATCCACCCACTTCTGCTTCCTAAAGTGCAGAGATTACAACCCAGGCTATGCTTTTTTAATGATCAAAAACACCAATTTGTCAAAGATAATCCAAATTTCAAATAGTCCATCCGTTCTCCCCTGCACCCCACTGCTACCACCTTAAATTATCACCTATCGTTGACATTCAGGTGTCCAAGCCATGTCTTCCATACTACCCCTTGGACCTGGAAATGGCATGAAAATCTCCAACTAGATCCACAAATTTCAGTCATCCATTCTTACTCCGATTTTTTTTTTTTTTTTTTTGTCTAGGTGGGAAGCTCTGTCTCTGTTACTCTCTCTATTCATTCATTCCTCCAAAGTGCATCTGCCCTAAACTGCCTGCACTTTTCCACCTCGGACCTCTCCCTGCCCCTGACTGCCGTGCATCCTGAACTTTTGCAAACCCATTCCCCTCACGCACTGCCATATACCTGGCCTTGGAAAGATTATAGACTGTGTAGGGGCTGGTTTTTGTTTGGCAGTCTGTGTATTTGCCCCTGGAATCTTCCCAGGCTTTTCTGGACTCCACCCTTTGAAGTAACTGTGCAGCCTGTCTATCCAGTCATTCTACCTAGCTAAGCACCTAAGTGGAATTTCAGAGATTAGTGCTATGGCTGGACGTGGTGGCTCATGCCTATAATCCCAGCACTTTGGGAGGCCAAGGCGGGCGGTTCACTTTAGGTCAGGAGTTGGAGACCAGCCTGGCCAACATGGTGAAACCCTGTCTCTACTAAAAATACAAAAGTTAGCCGGCGTGGTGGTGGGCGCCTGTAATCCCAGCTACTCGGGAGGCTGAGGTGGGAGAATCAATGACTTGAACCCGGGAGGCGGAGGTTGCAGTGAGCAGAGATCGCACCATTGCCCTCCAGCCTGGGTGACAGAGCAAGACTCCGCCCCCCAAAAAAGACAGACTTCAAATGTCCTTAAAGCATGAATGAAAAGTTTAAAAAAAAAAAAAAAAAAAGAGCATGGTAATGGATTTATGGTGGGTCCTTCTCTGTGGGCCTCTCATAGTGGACCATGCCAGAGTAAATGGCAGCCTCGAACCATTGCCCAGCCCCTTACCTGTGGGCTGTGAGCACTGAAGGGGGTTGCACAGTATAAATAAATGAATGAATGAATGAATGAGAGATTAGTGCTGTGGAGGTCTCCACTATCTGTTGATAGTCTGTGAGCCTTGTCCTGATTCTGAAGGGCAGTTAACACTTTCAGGGAAAGTCATTTTATCTCAGACCTGATAAAATAGATGCTAGAGCATCTAAGTGACAAGATGAAGTGAAGGATTTCTAGTCAAGAGACCAGGGTTTAAGGCCCAGTATAGTGGCTCACATGTATAATCTCAGCACTTTGGGAGGCCAAGGCAGACGTATCACTTGAGCTCAGGAGTTTGAGACCAGCCTGGGCAACATGGCAAGACCCTGTCTCTAAAAATAACACTAATATTTTATTTTTTTAAAAAAATGTTAATAGGCTGGGCTTCGTGGCTCACATCTGTAATCCCAGCACTTTGGGAGGCCGAGGCGGGTGAGCTCAGGAGCTCGAGACCAGCCTGGCCAACATGGTGAAACCCCATCTCTACAAAAATACAAAAAATTAGGCGGGCATGGTGGCAGGCACCTGTAATCCCAGCTACTCGGGATGCTGAGGCAGGAGAATCGCTTGAAATTGGAAGGCAGAGGTTGCAGTGAGCCAAGATTGTGTCATTGCACTCCAGCCTGGGCGACAAGAGCAAAACTCCATCTCAAAAGAAAAAAATTAATAAAAAATAAAGAGACCGAGATTTAAAATCCTAGCTCTACCACTTTAACCATGCCAATGTGAACAAGCTGTTTAGCTTTTCCACAAAATAAAGGTGATATCTCCGCCATTATGAGGATTAAATGAGATAATGGAGAAACTGGCTCATACTACAGTCAGCATTCAGTTAACATCTATTCATCCAGACTGGATAGGCCCAGCTCACTCCACCTGATGGAATCCTCCCAGGTCATAGTCACTTGACTTTTTTTTTTAGATGGAACCCTGCTCTGTCATCCAGGCTGGAGTGCAGTGGCACAGTCTTGTGCAATCTTGGCTCACTGCAACCTCCACCTCCCAGGTTCAAGTGATTCTCTTGCCTCAGGAGTATCAAGTGATTCTCCTGAGTAGCTGGGATTACAGGCTCCTGCCACCACCTCGCCCTAATTTTTTGCATTTTTAGTAGAGACAGGGTTTCACCATGTTGGCCAGGCTGGTCTTGAACTCCTGGCATCAAGTGATTCTCAGTGGTTCATGGCAGTAATCCCAGCACCTGTAGTCCCAATTATTTGGGAGGCTGAGGCGGGTGCATTGCTTGAGACCAGCTTGGGCAACATGGCAAAACCTCATCTCTACTAAAAATACAAGAATTAGCTGGGTGTAGTGGTACACACCTTTAGTCCCAGCTACGGAGGCTGAGGTGGGAGGATCACTTGAGCCTGGGAGGCCAAGACTGCAGTGAGCTGTGATCATGCCAGCCTGGGCAACACATGAGACCCTGCCAATAAATAGATAGATAGATAGATGATCGATAGATAGGTGATCGATAGATAGGGCTGCCATCTCCTGCAGTCATTTTTTCATTCTGTAAATTTCCAGGCGGATCATATCACACTTTATGAGGAATTTTCCTTTCCCCCAGTATTTTAATGAGTCTTGGCCTTGCTCCTTATCAGCCATCACTGATTACAAACTAAGCTCTCTCTTGCACTCTGTCACGCATAGCTCTAAATGGCATCTTTTTTCTGTCTTTCTTTTTTAATTTAAATTGTTTCATCAGCTCAGTCACTTAACAACATGCCTGTAGTCTGGCTTAAATTTCAGTCACGTTGCATTTACCTGGGGTTTGTCTCCATTCCTCTGGATGCGTAGACAATTACACGATTGCACTTGTAATTTAAACAGCCGTTCCCAGAAGCTCCAAAAGAAAGATGGGTTATAGGGTTAGATTTTCCTATCAAAGGCTCAGAGACCAATTAACTTGCACTTGAGTGGAAATTTATATTAAGTCACAAATATCTAGGACTGAAATCTTATCTTTGTGTAACATGTCGTAGGTTCTGAAGCATTTCTCATTCATTCCTCATCATAACCCCCACACCACACATTGACATTGTTACCTCCACTTGACAGATGGGGAAACAGACGTAGGAAGGGTAAATGCTTATCTCAGTGGTACAACTGGGGCTTAAGTCTAGGTATTCTGACTCTAGGGTTATCAGAGTTCACAAGGAAAAATAGAAGGCACCAAGTTAAATCTGAATTTTAGATAAGCAATGACTAATTTTTTCATCATAAGTACATCTCATGCAACATTTGGGATATACTAACACTAAAATATTATTTGTGCTTTATCTGAAATTCAGTTTAACTGGGCACCCTGCATTTTGTCTCACAACTGTGACTCCCAAATTTGGTGCGTGGTCCCTAGTCTTCCGTGATGTTCTGCTGTAATTAAAAATACAAAGTACTGGCCAGGCATGAGGGCTATAGCCCTGTAATCCCAGCCCTTTGGGAGGCTGAGCAGATGAATTCCTTGAGCCCAGGAGCTCGAGACCAGCCTGGGTAGCATGGTAAGACCCTGTCTCTATAAAAAAAAATGCAAAAGTTAGCCAGATGTGGTGGCATACACCTGTGGTCCCAGCTACTTGGCAGGCTGAGGTGGGAGGATCACCTGAGCCTAGGGAGGTCACGGCTGTGGTGATTTGTGATTATACCACTGCACTGCAGCCTGGACAACAACAACAAAAAGTACTTTATTCGTTGTGACTTTCACCCTGGCAGTTTGAAGTTTATAAACCTTTTTTTTTTTTTTTGGCCGGGCGCGGTGGCTCACGCCTGTAATTCCAGCACTTTGTGGGGCCGAGGTGGTCTGATTGCTTGAGGTCAGGAGTTCAAGACCAGCCTGGCCAACATGGTGAAACACCATCTCTACTGAAAATACAAAAATTAGCCGGGCAGTGGTGGCGGGCACCTGTAATACCAGCTACTCGGGAGGCTGGAAGGCAGAGGTTGCAGCGAGCTGAGATCGTGCCATTGTACTTCAGCCTGGGCAACAGAGTGAAACCCTGTCTCAAGAAAAAAAAAGAAATCTTTTTTTTCCTTTCACTTAACAAATATGCTTATTAATTTGTCTTTCCCCCTACTCTTAATCCTCACCAGAGAAACTTGCCCAGGCCAAAGAAGAGAACGTGGGCTTACATCAGACACTGGATCAGACACTAAATGAACTTAACTGTATATAATCAAACCAGAAGAGTCTCGTTCCACCAGAAACTCCGGAGCTCCGTGGGTCTTTCTCTTCTCTTGTAAGAAGTTCCTTTTGTTATTGCCATCTTCGCTTTGCTGGATATGTCAAGCAAATTATGAATACATGACCAAATATTTTGTATTGGAGAAGCTTTGAGCACCAGTTAAATCTCATTCCTTTCCTTTTTTTTCCCCCAAATGGCACCAGCTTTTTCAACTCTCTTATTTTTTCCTTAAGTTGCATTTATTCCTAAGGTAGGCAGGGTATTTCCTAGTAAGCATACTTTCTTAAGACGGAAGGCATTTGGTTCCTGGGAGAATAGGCAGCCCCCCACTTTGAAGAACGCAGACCCCAATATTTAGTGGATCTATATGAAATGCTGAAGAACATAACCTTTTGGGTCAAGGTTGGTCGAACTATAGGAGAAAACAGGGACCATCACATGGGTGGGGATTTTCCACCCAGAGCCAATAAAAGGGCTGGGCGGGGTGGGCAGGGGGCGGGCATTGTGGGAAGTCATAACCCATGGATAGATTAACCTAAGAATCCTGGCCCTTCTCCACACTCCACAAACATCCTCTCAAGCAGTCAATGTAGAATGCTTGGGAAATAGTCGTAATTACCCACGTATTTTCTGGATAGATCCTTGATGTGATGTTCTGTATATTTCCTTCATTCTAAAGTTGTTCTCCGGCTGGGTGTGGTGTCCCACGCCTGTAATCCCAACATTTTGGGAGGCCAAGGTGGGCAGATCACTTGAGGTCAGGAGTTCAAGACCAACCCGGCCAACATGGTAAAACCCCGTCTCTAATAAAGTTGCAAAAGTTATGATGGCGCCTGCCTGTAGTCTCAGCTACTCCAGGAGACTCAGGCAGGAGGATCCCTTGAACCCAGAAAGTGGAGGTTGCAGTGAGCCGAGATCATGGCACTGCACTCCAGCACGGGCAACAGAATGAGACTCCATCTCAAAGAAAAGTAAAATAAAAGTAAAGTTGTTCTCTGAGGAGCAAATGTCTCATTCCAATAATGACCCATCCACTCAGCAGGAATATGGTGGAGTTCAGTCCAGTTCAGGTCAGCCATATCCAAAAGACTACAAGTCATTAATAAGTTGCGCAGAAGAGTTTTTTTTTTTTTTTTCTCTTAGCAGAAAGGGCCTCTCTGGCAGCAGAGATTAAAAATTGGCCCAACTTCACTTCCATACTTCAGGGAATAGCAAACTGAAGATTTACCTATCTAGGACTTGAATTCCTTCTTTGGGACCAAGTTAATAAAAGACCAAGAAACTCCTGATTAAACTGGATAATGGAGGATTTTGTAGACAGGGCTGCACACATTGGCTTTGTTTTACTTCTGTTTTCTCAGTTAACATCTCAGAGCTAGAAGATTCCATATTCCCCAGCAGCGTGTCGGGGCCAACTAAAGTTTACAATTCCAACTAAAAATCACCCTGCTTCTGGCTTATTTGAATCCCCTATCCGCCCCGCCCCACCGCCCGACTGCTATTTATTCAGCACCACACTACCCAGGAAATACACTAGCAAATTGTGCAATTGAATGAAATCCACACCTTTCTTTAGATTCTTGCAACTGTATCATATGTAATAGTATCACTTTTCTACATTTTGGTCAAATAAATTTTTACATAAACTACAGTTTGTGTGAATTTTAGAACGAGTGCGGGTACACAGAGCATTTTGGTTCAACAAATGTTAACGGGACGGAAAGAGGAAATAACAGAGCCAAGAACGAAGAAAAGGTTATCTATTCCTTTATATCGTAACTACATGATACAAGCGTATTACGATCTCATTACTGGCAAGAGCACTCAGCCTCAGTAACTCGAAAACTGGCCTTCATTATCCCGTCTTACCTGAACCAGGCTGTAAAGAATGAGTAGGATTTTAATAGATAAGAGCAGGCAAGATCGTCTCTGTTGCCTGAGTTAGGAAGGCCTGCCTGGCGAAGGCTTTCTGAGTTGCATATATGAAGCAAAGCAGACCAGCATGGGCAACAAAGTGAGACCCCATCTCTACAAAAAAATACAAAAATTTGGCCAGCTGCGGTGGCCAAATTACACCTGTAATCCCAGGATTTTGAGAGGCTAAGGCGGGCAGATCGCTTGAGGCCAGGAGGTCAAGACCAGCTTGGCCAACATGGTGAAACCCCATCTCTACTAAAAATACAAAAATGAGCTGGACATGGTGGTACACACCTATAATCCCAGTTACCTAGGAGGTGGAGGTTGCCGTGAGCCAAGATTGCACCACTGCAATCCAACCTGGGCAACAGGGCAGGACTCTGTCAAACACACACACATACAAATGAGTGGGGCATGGTGGCACGTGCCTGTAAGTCCCAGCTACTCAAAAGGCTGAGGAAGGAGGATTGCTTGAGCCTAGGAGGCAGAGGGTGCAGCGAGCTATGATCCGCCAGTGCACTCCAGCCTGGGGGACCGTCTTTGAGCAAGACCCTGTCTCAAAATAATTAAAAAATAAAGCAAAGCAGAAGTAGAAAGCTGGAAGGTAAGCTGGGCCCACACTGATGAAAGCCTGAACTTAATTTAGGCAGGAGTGGGGAGCCACTAAAGACTAGGAGGCCGGGCGCAGTGGCTCATGCCTATAATCCCAGCACTTTGGAAAGCTGAAGCAAGTGGATCATTTGGGAGTTCAAGACTAGCCCGGGCAACATGGTTAAACCCCATCTCTACTAAAAATACAAAAATTAGCTGTAGTCCCAGCTACTCTAGAGGCTGAGGCAGGAGAATCAACTGAACCCAGGAGGCGGAGGTTGCAGTGAACCGAGATCACGCCACTGTGTGCTCAGGTGACCGAGCAAGACTCTATCCCCCACCACAAAAAAAAAAAAAAGAGAGTACAAAGATGAGGAAACAAGTCAAAGCAGTACACTAGAAAAGTCCATTTAGCATTCGTCTTCGAGAAAGGCTAGCGTCGGGGTGGACTAAGGCAGGAAGGCCAGTTAGGCGAAGGTTTCAATAATCCAGTATGGGCTGCCATGGAATACGAGGGAAGAAGTGAGCCAAAGGAAGTAACCTTAAAAGTTAGGTCACTGGATGGCAGAGAACTTAGAACTGAGTGCCAAAGACCACTACAGTTTCACTATCTGGATTTTTATATTTTGCCTCGAGATCTTTTTTTGAGGAGGAGTGGCAGGGAATTGGAAAGAGAAATGAAAGCCTTTAAAACATTAATGGAATCTGCAAACAACTTTCTGTTACCAAAACAAATAACAGGCCAGGCGCTGTGGCTCACACTTGTAATCCCAGTACTTTGGGAGGATCACCTGAGGTTAGGAGTTCGAGACCACCCTGGCCAACATGGTGAAACCCCATCTCTACTAAAAATACAAAAATTAGCCAGGCGTGGTGGCACATATCTGTAATCCCAGCTACTCGAGAGGCTGAGACAGAAGAATCACTTGAACCCAGGAGGCGGAGGTGGCAGTGAGCCGAGATTATGCCACTGCACTCCAGCCTGGGCGGCAGAGCAAGACTCCTTCTAAAAATAAAACAAAAAAAATAACAGCAGGCAGAGACGGGGAGGATAACTCGAGCCTAGCCAGGAGTTCAAGACCTGCTTGGGCAATATAGCGAGACCCCATTCTCCAAAAATAAATTAAAAATAACTGTCCAGGCACGGTGGCTCACACCTGTAATCCCAGCACTTTGGGAGGCCGAGGTAGGCAGATCACGAGGTCAGGAGATTAAGACCTTGCTGGCTAACAAGATGAAACCTCGTCTCTAAGAAAAATACAAAAATTAGCCAGGTGTGGTAGCACGTGCCTGTGGTCCCAGCAACTCGGGAGATTGAGGCAGGAGAAGTGCTTAAACCCGAGAGGTGGAGGTTGCAGTGAGCCGAGATCACCCCACTGCATGCCAGCCTGGGTGAAAGAGCAAGACTCGGGTTCAAAAAAAAGAAAAAATTAAAGCATTTCCTTTATACCAATCCAACCTTTAACTGACACTGGGATGATTTAGATGGTCAGTAGAGGGAGTATGAATGAACGAAGTCCCCCCTCCAATAAGGGCCCTGCCATGACTTGACCACAGTTGTCCCTTTGTGTGTGTGTTTTCTCCCTCCTCCCTTCCCGCTTGGGTTGTAATCTCATCTCAGGATGCTGTTTTAGTCATGCCCGTGGCCTCAGCACTTAACATGTCACACGTCACTGTGTTCGATGTTTGTTCAATGGACCTACCCAACTTTTGGGGAGTTCCCAATGCCATGACGTACGGGTGGAACCCAGGGTGAGGTTAGAACCAGACTGTGAGGGATATCAAAGGCTAAGAGGAAGATTTTGAACTTTATCCTGCCAAGAGACCACGGATAGCTACTAAAGGAAGTGGGTTGTTTTTTGAGACAGAGTCTCACTCTGTCATCCAGGCTGGAGGGCAGGGGCTCGACCATGGCTCACTGCAGCCTCAACCTCCTGGGCTCAAGGAATCCTCCCACCTCTGCCTCCAAAATAGTTGGGACTACAGGTATGTGCCCGACTAATTTTTATTATTTATTTATTTGAGACAAGAGTTTCGCTCTTGTTGCTCAGGCTGGCGTGCAATGGCGCTATCTCGGCTCACTGCAACCTCTACCTCCCAGGTTCAAGCGATTCTCCTGCCTCACCCTCCCAAGTAGCTGGGATTACAGGCCACGTGCCACCCCGCCGGGCTAATTTTTTTGTATTTTTAGTAGAGACGGGGTTTCTCCGTGTTGGTCAGGCTGGTCTCCAACTCCCAACCTCAGGTGACCTGCCTGCCTCAGCCTCCCAAAATGCTGGGATTACAGGCATGAGGCACCACACCCAGCCTAATTTTGTAATTTTAATTGAGACAGTTTCGCCTTGTTGACCAGGCTGGTCTCAAATGCCTGACCTCAAGTAACCCGGCTGCCTCAGCCTCCCTTAGTGCTGGGATTACAGGCATGAGCCACAGCGCCCAGCCTAAAGTAAGTGTTTTAGAATAACCACACTGCAGGGTGGAATCTGGATTAGAGAAAATGGTCAGGGAGACCAATGGAGAAATGTGATGATTCCACTGTGGCAACGGAAATGGAAGAACGAGATTCAAGAGCTATTTGTTTGTTTTATTTTTTATTTTTGAGACCAAGTCTTGCTCTGTCACCCAGGCTGGAATGCAGTGGTGCAATCTCGGCTAACTGCAACCTCCACCTCCCCGATTCAAGCCATTCTCCTGCCTCAGCTTCCTGAGTAGCTGGAATTACAGGCACGTGCCACCATGCCCAGATAATTTTTTAAATTTTTAGTAGAGACGGGGTTTCACCATGTTAGCCAGGCTGGTCTCGAACTCCTGACCTCAGGTGATCCACCCGCCTCAGCCTCCAGAAGTGCTGGGATTACAGGCGTAAGCCATGGCGCCCGGCCCTCAAGAGCTATTTAGAACCGCCTTAAAAACCAGGATGTGACAGATGAGAGATGAAAGGCAGCTGTCAAAGATGGCTTAGCTGGATATAGCTGATGAGTTCAGTTGTGAACATGCTGAGTTAGGAGTAGCTGACGAATCCAAAGTTAGACGTCCAGAACACAGATGGACGTGAAGAGATGGCTCGGCGAAGGGTAAAACAATGAGACTGGTCAGCGTGGAGACATTAGGAGCACCCAGAAAGTGAGCACAGAGACAGAACGACAAGGAACACAAATTCTAAGGGACAATCAGAAACCACCCCCTTCCCCCCCAAAAAAAGACTACAGTGGGGTCTGAGAAAAATAACCAATCAAAGAATGGGAGGCAGAGGAGGTAGGGAGAAGAAACCAGCAAATAAAATAGGGATGAGGCTGGGCATGGTGGCTCACACCTGTGATCCCAGCACTTTGGTAGGCAGAGGCAGGGGGCAGAGGGCAGATCACATGAGGCCAGGAGTAGAGACCAGCCTGGCCAACATGGTAAAACCCCCATCTGTACTAAAAATACAAATTAGGCGTGGTGGCAGGCACCTGTAATCCCAGCTCTCTTGGGAGGCTGAGGCAGGAGAATCTCTTGAACCCTGGAGACGAGGGTTGCAGTGAGCAAAATCACACCACTGCACTCTAGCCTGGGCAACAGAACAAGACCCTGTCTCAAAAATAAGTACATAAATAAAATGAGGATAATACCAAGAAAAAATAGAATATTCAGAGGTGGTCAAGACTATCAAATACCACAGAGGCCGAGGCCTGTGAAGTGGTCAGTGGCTCTGGCTGAAGCTTTTCTTAACCAGAGCTATATTAGCAGAATGAGCTGAAGTGGAAGGGAGGAGGAAAGGCTGGGGCCATCCTTCTGCAGATCCTTAAGTGAGCCTCGAGGCCCCGGAGGCCCCAGAGTGACCTAAGAGAGACTGGACCATCTCTAAGAAGCCCTAGTGAGCAAATTGCTGCCTGGGAAGACTGGCACTCTGAATTCAGATACCAACTTCCACTTTTGAGTGGGGAGGGGGAAAAAGTCACTTAACCTCTGGCTTCAGTTTTCTCACCATCAAATGGGAAAAAAACAACATTTTGCTGGGCTGGTACTGGGATTAAATTTTTTTTAAGTCAGGGCTTTGCTGTGTCACCCAGGCTGGAGTGCAGTGGTGCAATCATAGCTCACTGCACCCTTGACCTCCACGGCTAAAGGGATCCTCCCACCTTAGCCTCCTGAGTAGTTGGGACTACAAGCATGCAACACCACACCTGGCTAATTTTTTAAAGTTTTTTTTGAAAGAGTCTCGCTCTGTCACCCAGGCTGGAATGCAGTGGTCTCGAACCCCTGACCTCAAGGGATCTGCCCGCCTCAGCCTCCCAAATTGCTGGGATTACAGGCATGAGCCACCAGACCTGGCTGCAAGCCCGATTTTCCTAATGTATCCCTCCTTTTCTTTTTTCGAGTGTCTCGCTCTGTCGCCCAGGCTGGAGTGCAGTGGGGCGATCAAGGCTAGTGGAGCCTCAATCTCCTGGCCTCAAGTGATCCTCCCGCCTCGGCCTCCCGAAACGCTAGGATCACAGGCGGAAGCCACCGCGACGGTCTGTTTTTTCAATGTTGAGAGGCCCACCAGACACAGAACCGCCGGCCCTAGATAGGACCCAGCATCCTCACTGCCCTAACCCCCAAGGCTGGCCCGGACAACCCCTAAGGCGGCCGAGGGCGGGCCCTGAGGAGACCGGCGCGCGCCTTGGGGCACAGCTCGTGGCGGTGACGTCGCTCAGGTGGTGGAGACCTTGGGTATCTCTGAGCAGGTTGCCAAGCCACAGCCGAGACCTCGGATCTCGCCTCGGGGGTCACTTTTCAATTATACAGCGCCTCCTCTCTCCTTACTCCCTCGGCTCACGCTGCCCCGACTAGGAGACCACAGACGAATATAAAGGCTCTACAGTCCTTTCCCGCGCTCGCTTCGGCTCCTACTGCGGCTGCGCGAGTTGTGGGGTCTGGACCCAGAGATACCCGCCCCAACTATGCGCGTGCGCCCTCTGCTGGCGCCTAACGGACCTCCGGGTGCGCGTGCGCACGCACCCCAAGCCCCGCCCACAGACTGCCGGCGCGCGAGCCGTTGGCTCCGCTCGCTGCCTTCCCTCTCCCATTTTGGGGCGGGGCCGGGCCGCCCAAGTCCGCGGTGGAGGCGGGGCCACATAATGCCACGCCCCCGCCTCGTCTCCATTTGAAGCCCCTCGACTCTTTACTGCTGGTCAATCAGAGCCCGTCCTCATATCAGTGCTGGCCAATGGGAGGTACGCTCGGGCTGCTTCCGGCTCCGCGCTCCGCTCGCCCCCTCCCCAGGTCTCCCCGCGGCGGGCGGGACGCAGGGGCGAGTGTCGGCCGCGGTGACGCGCAGCGGGCCTGGAGCCAATAGGGGGCGGGCTCGGCGCTGATGGACGGGGCTGGTGGCCAGTGGAGAGGCGCTGGCTGCACTTCCCGTCGGGGAGAGAGTGTAATATGGCGAAGACCTACGATTACCTGTTCAAGCTGCTGCTGATCGGGGACTCGGGGGTGGGGAAGACCTGTGTCCTGTTCCGCTTCTCCGAGGACGCCTTCAACTCCACGTTTATCTCCACCATAGGTAGCGGGATCCGGGAGTGGCTGGGGGCGCTGGAGGCCCGGGCGGGGCGCGCCCCTGAAGGGCTGGGGCTGAGAAATCTACCCTGCTGGGCGGGCCGAGGGCTCTGAGAGAGTCTAAGGGGCCTGAGGGGAGAAGAGCAGCCGCCTGCACCGCCGTTCGAGGGTTCATGGGCCGTGGTGGGGGAGACTAGGTGCCCATTTTGCAGATGGGGTGACTGAGGCTCCGATCCTCAGCCTGCTCGTTAGGGAGGGTTATGTCCTGGGCAGGCGTCTTCGCTCCCGTCCTTTCGGTCTGTCCTAGCAGCAGCCCTCGAAGAGGTTCTTTTGCGGTTCCTGTCTTACAGACGTGGAAACTGAGTTATGGGGAATTGGCCGTGGGAAAAAGACGGTGACATGTCACCTTAATGAGCATTTGCTATGTGCTGAGTCCTTCACGTGCATTTCCACACTCTAGTTTCGCTGTTAAGTGCTGTTATGAGCCCGTCTCACAGATGAGTAATTTGAGGCTCAGGGAGAGCGTGGAACTTACCCAAGGCCACACAGTCTGCAGGTGGTGAGAAGGGGATTTAATGGAATTTAATTCTGGCTGTGTCTCACCCCAAAACTCGAGGCTTAGCTCTCCTAGAGAGTTAGCACCGCACACCCCTGGCTGATGACAAGCTCAGCTAATGCACCTTGGAGCCGGGACTCTGACCCACACCATTCCTCCTCTTTTCTCTGGAGCATCCAGAGGTTGAGTCCCTCTCCCTGCCATGTTTTCCCCCATAAGTGTATTTTCCTCTAGAAGAAATGATAAGAGGAGTCAGGACCTTTTCCCTGCCTGCCTTTCATCCTGCTCCAGGATGACAGCAATGGCAAGTGACAGTGCTGCCTGCCCTGGGACCTGTCATCCCCAAGAAGATGCAAGATAAAACCCTCAGTGAGAAACTAAATCAGCCACTGCCACAGGCAGCCTTGACTTCCCTATCAAAGGGCCCAGGACACCGGTTGTCACTTTAGAACAGCTTTTCCCGTAGGGCCAGCCCACATCGTGGTTGAACAAAATTGGCTTGTTGTGATGTCTCAGTTGTGACGTCCACAGAAGTGGAGCTGACCTCTCTCAGCGCCACAGAAGCAGTCCTGGCCCATGATGAAAAGGTTTGACCTGGGAGTAACACCGATCAGAGTGGCCTGTGAGCTCTGCAGCCCTGCTAGGGATGGGGACAGTGAGGGAACGGTCACTAAGTCCAGAAGTTTATTCAAAGTCAAGAAAACATAGAGAATGGCCTTTGCTTTACTGTGTGACTTCAGCAGAATCGTGTTATCTCCCTGAATCTTATGATAATGTGCCAATTCCATTCTTGCCCCCATCGAGGAGCTGCACTTTATAAAACAGTTATATGCCAGATGTAAAGTAGAGAGAAATCATCACGTCTGGTTCCTAGTTGCTGTTGGCCCTTCAGCGTGCACTACCCCTCTCTGACCCCTGCTGTCGTCAGAGCAGGAGTGACGCTGTCTGCCTGGGCTAGTGCCCTGGTGGTTGAGGATTAGAATTAGACAATAAGGGGTTGTCACCACAACCAGAGGCCATCTAGAGAAAGCAGATGAATGGCTCCTGTGGTGACAGCTTCCACCCTCTGAAGACAGATGTTTCTGAATTCTTCCCCCTCCCCCACTCCAAGGCCAAACTTTAGGGTAACCTTTGTGCCCCAACTGATCAAGAAATGGCTTTAATTCAGCCTGGACTACATGGCAAAACCCCACCTCTACAAAAAATCAAATAAAATTAGCCAGGCATAGTGGCTCACCCATGTAGACCCAGCCACTTAGGAGGCTGAGGTGGGAGGATGGATTGAGCCCAGGAGGTCAAGGTGCAGTGAGCTGTGATGGCACCACTGCACTCCAGCCTGGGCAACAGAGCGAGACCCTGCCTCAAAAAAAAAAATAAAAAAATACAACTGTGGGCAGACTGTGGCTTGCATTTACCCAGTTCCCAGCTTCCTAGCCTCAGCACCTTCCCCTCAAACCCCCCTCTTTAGAGTTACTTTAGAGCTTTAAAGAGGCTATCTTCCATTTGCAGATGACAATATGACTTGGTGAAAGTTACCTAGCAAGGTGCAGGTGGCACCTGACCCCAAGATCCCTCCCTCCCACCCCAGCGTTCCACTCCTTCCATTTGTAGCCTTCTGTCTTCTAGGAAAGTCTAATTCACCATGACCTTGAAGTTCAGGCCTCATAATTCTTAGGCCTCGTAAAGTTTGCACTTTCTAATTAAATTTGGCGTGTTAATAAAACCCAGCAGGAGTGTAGGGCAGAGCGCTGCTGTGGAGCTTGGCCAGCCTAACAGTGCTCCTTGATTTTGTGTGTCCCTGTGCACGCGTGACAGGAGGTGGGGTATGCTTTAGGAAGCCTAGACACACTGGGCTGTCTAGTCCTGAAGGAGAATCACCTGAATGCTTAAAGACAATTCTATAAATTAGCCAGAGGTGGTGCCACTTGCCTATAGTCCCAGCTACTCGTGAGGCTGAGGCAGGAGAATCACTTGAACCCAGGGGGCAGAAGTTGCAGTGAGCCGAGATTGTGCCACTGCACTCCAGCCTGGGCAACAGAGCAAGACTGTCTCAAAAAAA
>NW_016107595.1:107018-108317 GCF_001604975.1 Cebus imitator
CCTCCCATTTATTGATTACTAATAGAATAGAAACAGAGCAAGACTGTAAAAAAAAAAAAAAAAAAAAAAGCGATTCCATGTTGGCTGAGTGCACCTCTGGGTTTTCTCTATAGACCAAGGATTGAGTGGCTGTTCATTTTCTGCCACTCAATCCTTAACATTTTGCCAAAAGTAACATATCGCCAAAGCCTATTCTCAGAAGCCCCATCAATCATTTTGTGGTGTGAACTTGGCCCTGTGGCTCCCTGGAATGGGTTCTCACCAGCCTGGCTCAGCGCCACTGACTCCTCAGGGGCCCATTGATTCCTCCAGTGACAGGGTTGGCATTTGAGAAAGTGCTTTGTGAACCGCTCAGTACCGCATAGACCCTGTTGCACTTTAATTCTTTGATCCAGCCATATTTTGCCAAGGCCTCTGTGGGCCAGGCGGCCGCTTTGGCACGAGCGCTGCAGAGAGGACCGAGTGAGTCAAGGTGCGCGCAGGACTGTGCTATCAGCTTCTAGCAAATGCATATTCAGCCACTGGGAGGTAATAGCAGTGGATGAGACTGTCAAGTCCCTGCCTCCAGGGAGCTTACGTTTGAGAGGGCGAAATTCCAGTGCTGAGGCTGGCTGGATGGAATTAGCATCCCCACCCTGGGTTCAGAGAGGTTCAGCCAGGCCTGGGCCTCAAGTCTTCCCCAGCAGGGATTTGAAGAAACTCCTGGTGGCAAAGGCTGAGTCTGGCGGTTCCTCGTCCACATGGGTCATTAGGATCTGCAAGCGTTACACCCAGGTCCATGCAGCAGGTAGCACAAATATAGGTCAGATAAGTTAATAAATAGGTAAGGGCGAGTGGATGAGGATGGTCAGGAAGGCTCCCCTCAGGAGGGATCTTGAATAGGGACCTGAACAAAGGGATAGCCAGGGAGCTACAGAAGGAAAGGACTTACCAGGACAGGGAAGAGCAAGCGTAGAAGCCCCGAGTTAGAAGCGTGCTTGAAATGTTTAGGAAAATGCTGTGTGGATGGTGTGGCCGGAAAGAGAAGGTCATGAGCCAGAGTCCCGAGAGGTGACCAGGTTAGGCAAGACCTCGGCACACAGGGGCAGCTGTTTCCACTTTATTTGAGAGAAGGGGGACAGGGAAGCCACTGGAAGGTGCTTTTTTGTGGGGAAAAAAAATAGCTTTACTGAGATAGAATTCTCATACTCCTACCAGCCACAGTGGCTCACACCTGTTATCCCAGCACTTTGGGAGGCCAAGGTGGGGGGAATCACCTGAGGTCAGGAGTTCAAGACCAGCCTGACCAACATGGAGAAA
>NW_016107595.1:108563-125438 GCF_001604975.1 Cebus imitator
CGGTGAAAGTTTGAAACCCCATCTAAAAAAAAAAAAAAAAAAAGAATTCTCATACTCTCGCACAGTTCACCCATTTGCAGTGTACAATTCAGTGGCTTTGGGTACATTCACAGAGTTCTACAACCATCACCACAGGCAATTTGGGAACATTTTTCATTATGCCAAAAAGACACCAACCCTTCCAGTGTCCCCATGCCCTGCCTCCCCCAGCCCCTGGCAACCGCTAATCAGCTTTCTGCTTCTGTGGATGAGCCTGTTCTGGACGTGTCTGTTAATGGAATCTCACACTAAGTGACCTTTAGTGTCTGGCTTCTCTCAGCCTCATGTCATCAAGGTTCATCCACGTTGTATATCATGGATGAGTGCTCTGTTCCTTTCTATAACTGAGTCATATTCTGCTGTATCGTTGGACCACAGTTTGTTCATCCATTCATTCGTTGGTGGACACACAACAGAAAGTTTGGAGCAGAGGGCCGGGCGCAGTGGCTGACACTTGTAATCCCAGTGCTTTGGGAGGCTGAGGCAGATGGATCATTTGAGGCCAGGAGTTTGAGACCAGCCTGGCTGACACAGTGAAACCCCATCTCTAGTAAAAATTCAAAAATTAGCCAGGCGTCCTGGTGGGTATCTGTAGTCCCAGCTACTCGGGAGGCTGAAGCAGGAGAATTGCTTAAACCTGGGAGACGGAGGCTGCAGTGAGCCGACATGGTGCCACTGCACTCCAGCCTGGGCAACAAGTGAGACTCCATCTCAAAAAAAAAAAAAAGGACAGTTTGGAGCAGAGGTCAGCTGTGTGACTTGGTGGTTAGGGTTGTATTTTTGAAGGCTGGGGAGGGGACTGAGGGAACAGTGGGAGCCTGGGGAACATCAAGGTGGCTGCGAGGTCACTGTGGGGAAGGGGGATGGAAGTGGGAGGTAGGAGACAAGAAGGATGGGGTCAGAAAGGCCTATTAGGAGGTGGCCTTCAAGAGGGCCTTAAAAGAGGAGAAGTTTGCCCAGCTGACAGGCCAGCGGGACACAGACCACCCACAGAAAAGCAACAGCATCTGCAAAAGCTGAGGGCAGGAGAGAACGTGACCATGTGCGCCTGCACATTGTGGGGCCCGAGGCCCTGTGTGCTTGGGGCCCGGCTGCAGGGTGGCGGGGAGCGAGGGACTCAGGCCTGCAGAGGGCTCTGCTGAGACCCACTCGGCACAGCTGCCTGGGGCGGGGAGGTGGGCTCAGCTGGCAGCAAGGGACAAGAGCAGGGCTTTGCCACCCGTGCCCCCTGGGTTTGCTCTGCACTGCTCACATCAGCCCTTGGAGAGGGAAAGTATCTTCAGGAGTGTCCAGATCTGGAGATTCCAACATCCTGTGTGCCCAGTGCCAGGCAGGGTCTCCGTAAGCCACGACAGCTGTCACCTGCACAGGTTGGCAGTGCCCAGCTCAGCTTAGGAAATGGGCTGACAGTGATAAGCCTTTTTTCCTTTTCTTTCAGGAATTGACTTTAAAATTAGGACCATAGAGCTCGATGGCAAGAGAATTAAACTGCAGATTTGGTAAGAGTCATTGTTCTCTGTCATTCCCTTCACCTGGCCAGGGCGTTGAACCAGAAGCCCTTGGCATTCTCCCTCCACCCTCCCTGTGATCTTGGCCTCCATTTCTTGGTGCTCAGTCCTGGCACATGGGGCTTTTTTCAGAAGCTCCTGGAGTTTTATACCCAGCCCAGAGGTGCCAGGGTCTATAGCATGGGCATAGAGCTGCCCAGCCCCAGTTAGCTCAGTGCTCCACTGTGGGCACCGTGTGGGTCTGGGCTTCACAGTGGGCTGCTTATGTTGAACCGGGAGAGAGCCCTTTCAGTGCCAGGTGCTGGTGAACCGTGAGATGCCCCAGCCGAGAGTTTCCTTTTGAGCCTCTCCACCCACTCAGAAGCATTTTAAAGGTCCAACTTCACTTCCTCTTTTCTCTCCTGGGGCAGCCTAGACCTCCCTTCCCAGCATATAGACCCGAAACCCCAAACCGAAATTAAGCCAAGGCTGGGCCCCCTGGCAAGACCTGTTTCTATTCCTGAGACCTGCGGGTGACTTCCTGTGCACATACAATTAGGGAAGTGGTGAGGCTCCAAGTCGCCCTCTCTGGCCTGACTCTAGTTTCCTGAGACTGAGTTCAGGTGGTCGGGTATAGTGGGGCCCTGCCCTGCACACATGCCACTTGCATAGAGTCACTGGCCCTGAGCAAAATAAAGAGAAGTCAAATTTAAGAGCATGGTGCAGGCTGGGTGCGGTGGCTGACACCTATAATCCCAGCACTTTGGGAGGCCAAGGCGGGCAGATTACCTGAGGTCAGGAGTTCGAGACCAGCCTGACTAACATGGTGAAACCCCATCTCTACTAAAAGTACAAAAAATTAGCTGGGCCTGGTGGCAGGCATCTGTAATCCTAGCTACTTGGGTGGCTGGGGCAGGAGAATCGCTTGAACTGGAGAGGTGGAGGTTGCAGTGAGCTGAGATCACACCACTGCGCTCCAGCCTGGGCAACAAGAGTGAGACTCCGTCTCAAAAAAAAAAAGAGAGCATTGCAATTTGTCACCCAAACCAGGCAAGTGCCTTTGGGCGGGAGCCGTGTGCCTGGAGATGGACCACGAAGCCGTCCTCCCTCAAGTCTCAGAGCGTGAACCGTCGCCCCCACTTGCCAGTTTCAGGGAGCCCCACAGGTCCCCTCGGCTCCAGGTGCTGTTCACCTCTTAATCTGGCTTGGGGGGTCTGGGGCAGGTTTAACGTGCAGTCCATCCTGCAGACGTTGGTAGTCAGTCAGCCGCCTTGTAAGTTCCGAGCTATGGAAGTTTCTCTACTTCCAGCACGTTGGTGCCACGTCACCCTTGGTTCCCAAGTCCAAAGTGACACTGCACCAGCAAGCAGAAATTTCACTTTCCTCCTGCCTTCCTGTTTCTGCTCTTAGCAATTGTGGTGAGGTCAGTGACTCAGATCTCTTCTAAGACAACTAGGATGGTGGTTGAGGAAAAAATGGCTGTTCTTAACCACTCATGTCTCCTGCTGCTGGTGCCAGAAAGTCAGCTCCAAGCAAGGTGTTTCTGCATGGCCCAGACATACAGAGCCTGCCAGGTCTCTGCAGGGCTGTGGGAGGAACCCTGGGTTTGGAGACAAAAGACATGAGTATTGACCTGGCTCTGCCACCAATCAGTTAGGTCACTTTTAATTTTTTTTTTTTTTTTTTTTAAAAAAAAGTCTCACTCTGTTACCCAGGCTGGAGTGCAGTGGCATGATCTCAGCTCACTGCAACCACCACCTCCCAGGTTCAAGTGATTCTTGTGTCTCAGCCTCCCAAGTGGTTGGGACTACAGACATGTGCCACCATGCCCGCCTAATTTTTGTATTTTTAATAGAGATGAGGTTTCACTGTGTTAGTCAGGCTGGTCTCGAACTCCTGGCCTCGAATGATCCACTTGCCTCTGCCTCTTAAAGTGCTGGGATTACAGGCATAAGCCACTCGCCCTGCCAGGTTAGCTTTTTTTTTTTTTTTGAGACGGAGTCTTGCTCTGTCACCCAGGCTGGAGTGCACTTGAAGTGCAGTGGTGCAGTCTCGGCTCACTGTAGCTTCCACCACCCAGGTTCAAGCAATTCTCCTGCCTCAGCCTCCCAGGTAGCTGGGATTGTAGGCACGCACCACCACGCCCGGCTAATTTTTGTATTTTTAGTAGAGATGGTTTCACCACGTTGGCCAGGCGGGTCTCAAACTCCTGACCTCAGGTGATCTGCCCGCCTTGGCCTTCCAAAGTGCTGGGATTACAAGCGTGAGCCTGAGTCCCAGCTGCACCCAACAACCAAGAGCTACGTTTCTGAGCCACATGACTGGCTCATCTGTGAACCAGAAACTCCAAGGAGAATTTCCTGGAAGCAAAGGTGCAGAAGAGGGAGAGGGCGTGTGGGTCAGGAATCCTGTCCTGGCTCTGCCTCATCAGATGACCTGAACCCTTCCAAGCCACAATGTCCATTCCTGTAATAATAGGTAGATTACAAGGTGCTGCCTCAGCAGAAGAAGAACTCGCAGCAGATGACCCGTGAGAAAGCCAGGCGTCCTGGGTAGATGCTCCTTGTCTCCTACTGGGGGCAGTTATTTGCCTTTGATGTTGCTAATATCCCTTCTCTTCATGTTTAGGGACACAGCCGGTCAGGAACGGTTTCGGACGATCACAACGGCCTACTACAGGGGCGCGATGGTAGGGATTTTCGGTTTGTTTATTTGTATCTCCTTTTTAAGTCAACATGGGAGCCTGACTGTGCGTTGGTTACTGAAGCCTAGATGTTTCTGTGGAGCTTGTGCCCCAACTCCTCAGGGCTCCTTGGTCCTACGTTAGTCTTAGGAAGAGGCTGTGTGCCCCAGGCCCGCCCCCGTGTACATACCTCCCCTTCTGGCTGCAGAGACAATGCAGGGTTTTAAATAAAGTAGAAACGTAATTCTTTGGGAATGAAGGAAGACACAGGAAGCCGGTTCTTCTAGGTGAGCTCAGTGCAACTGGAGCCAGCATGCCCTGACTTTTAAGAGCGGTCACATGACCCACATCAGTCTCGATGGAATTTGCTACCAAAAGGGTGAAGCTTTTCCAGGAGCTGACCTGCCCTGGGCTGTGGGCTGTTATATCTTGTCACCCGGGCCTGAGGCAGGATGACGTGACAGGAAGACTCATTCAGCATCCCTCAAACATTGCCCGAGCACCTTCTCTGGGCCAGGCCTGAACTAGATGCGGAAGGCGGCAGGGGATGGGACGAGGTCCTGTCTTGGGCCCTGTGTGTATACAGCAGGGCATTCAGGGGTGGAAGGAGCAGGGGGTGGAGCCCCTGGACCTGGCCTGAGGCCCTGGCTCACCCTCTGAGCTCCATCTCCTGACTTGGAAAATGGAACAGCGCAGCACTGTGTCCCAGGCTGTGCTGAGGATCAATGGCTGTCTCTCCCCATTCCCAGTTCCCTCTGTTCCCTGCTTTTTGCTTGGCACACCCCATCATTTAATTGCTCAGGCAACTACCTGTTTCCTCTGTGAGGGCAGTGCCACGTCCTGGTCCCTGCCATCTGCCTGGCACCAGGGGACCTGCTGGGTCTGCAGTAGTTGCTCAGGAAAGACTTGTGGACTGTGGAGAGGAATGGAGGCATTATGTATTTAGAGCATCCCACGTGGCGTCCGAAACCCCATGGACACCCACGTGTGTAGGTTGCAGCCTTAGCATGCCTCAGTGAAATTAATGTATTTATTTCCTCTTCCCTGGTAGTACTCTGGTGGAGCGGGGGCAGGGGGCCTGAGGGCACTGGGGTCTTGGGGAACTTCAGCCTCTGGAGAAAGCTGTGTGACTTGGGGTCTGTCCCAGTCTTCTCTGGGCCAAAATAGCCACCTTCCACCCTGCCCTGATCACCAAGCCCTCTCCTGCACGAGGCAAAGGGCCCAGGTCTTAGCTCGGTTTATCTCATTGCGTTTTGTCTGTGTATCCCTGCATGCAGACGCCACTGTCATTCCTGTATTATAACAAAGAACCTGAGGTTTGGCCTGGTGTTCTGCCCTGCCGAAGTTCACTCAGCAGGTAAATGGCTGGGCTGTGCCAGGCTGTTTGTCTCCAGCACCCACATCCTCAGCCAGCACCAAGATGATTGTGGCTCTCCATCCTCCTAGTCCCGAGCTAACCTGAACAGATGCCGCTGGCTGCGTGTGGCTATTTGAATTTACACAATTAACTTTGAAAATCTAGCCAGGTGCAGTGGCTGATGTCCGTAATCCCAGCACTTTGGGAGGTGGGTAGAACTCTTGAGGTAAGGAGCTGGAGAGCAGCCTGGCCACATGATGAAATTCCATCTCTACTAAAAATACAAAAATTAGCCACATATGGTGGCAGGTGCCTGTAATCCCAGCTACTTAGGAGGGTGAGGCAGGAGAATTGCTTAAACCTGGGAGGCAGAGGATGCAGTGAACCAGGTTGTATCCCTGTACTCCAGTCTAGGCAACAGAGTGAGTCTCCGTCTCTTAATTAATTAGTTAATTTTTTTTTTTTTTTTTTTGAGACAGAGTCTTACTCTTGTTGCCCAGGCTGGAGTGCAGTTGGTGTAATGTTGGCTCACCGCAACCTCTGCCTCCCAGGTTCAAGTCATTCTCCTGCCTCAGCCTCCCGAGTAGCTGGGATTACAGGCATGCACCACCATGCCCGGCTAATTTTGTATTTTTAGTAGAGATAGGGTTTCTCCACATTAGTCAGGCTGGTCTCAAACTCCCAACCTCAGGTGATCTGCCCGCCTCAGCCTCCCACAGTGCTGGGATTACAGGCATGAGCCACCCCGCCTGGCCAATGATTTCTAAAAACATTGAAAATCCAGCTTCTTGGGTCACAGCAGCCATGTTTCTGGTGCCCTAGAGCCTTATGTAGCCAGTAACAGTCACATGGGACAGCGCCACCATTGCAGCTGGGTCCTCATCTCTGTCAGCATGTTCCTAGACCCTTGGGACTCAGAGTCCCAGGTGCTGGAAAGCATTGGATGCCTAGAGACCTATTGTGAGGTTTGCCCAGAGGGGGGCCTGAAAAATAGTCACTTGGAGCCCGGAGGGGCGTTTCCAGAAAAACCTGGAATAGGCTGGCTGGCTCAGTGTTTTCCAGGTGCTTCTGTGTGATTCTAAGAGAGAGCTCTACCCACTGTCCTGCTAACGCCCAGGTTCCCTCCCCTCAGCTCCTTGAAATAGGTACAAATCCAGGAATTTGAGCCTTGGGCACATGTCACCAACTTAGTGGTGATGGCAGGAATCCTCGGCCTTCACAGGGTCCAGTCCCTGGATAAAGGGTCCCACACCCCCGACCCTGACCACGCTTGATTCACAAGTTCTGCCCACTGTGGCTGGCGCGTGGCAGACATTATGGGCCACTACAGCCTTGAGGTTCTTCGCCATGGTTGTGGCTGATTATGAGGCCATTATTCATGTCCGTGAATTCCTGGGAGCATTTGGAGTTACAGTGACTTTCTTGCCCCATCTGTGTGGTTTTGTCCCACACCCTTGCACTCACACCCGTCTCACCATTACCACTGCTTATGTCCTTATTCTGCAAACCTGGATGGCGTCAGACAACTTGGCCAGCAGCAGAGATCATCAGTGCCCTCTGAGGTGCCACAGATGCAGGGCTGGGCCCGGGGAGCAGGTAGCAGGGAGGAAGGAAGAAAGCCAGGCCTGGGCGTGAGCAAGCCACGTGCCGTGGAGCCCAGGGTCCCCGGACACAAAGGGGACTTGTGATGGCACTGCAGGCTGGCCTGCTGTGGGCACTCCACAAGGACATCAAGAGCCACACACAGGCCAAGCGCAGTGGCTTACACTTGCAATCCCAGCCCTTTAGGATGCAGAGGCTGGCGGATTACGAGGTCAAACGATCAAGACCATCCTGGCCAACGTGGTGAAACCCTGTCTCTACTAAAAAAATACAAAAATTAGCTGGGCGTGGTGGCGCATACCTGTAATCTCAGCTACTTGGGAGGCTGAGGCAGGAGAATCACTTGAACCCGGGAAGTGAAGATTGCAGTGAGCCAAGATCGTGCCACTGCACTTCAGCCTCGGCAACAGAGTGAGACTCCATCTCAAAAAAAGAACCACAGACCATTAGAGGTGGCCCCCACATGTGGAATGTGGATTCTGGGGTTGAAAAAGGCCCTGGGACATTGCTGAGAGGGTAGGTGTCATCAGTGCTTTTGGAGTTAGCTGCCCTCGCCTCCTCCATCCCCAGGGCTTGAATCTTTTTTTTTTTTTTTTGGAGTCTTGCTTTGTTGCCCAGGTTAGAGTGCAGTGGCACTATCTCAGCTCACTGCAATGTCTGTCACCTTACATTCAAGCTGTTCTCCACCTCAGCCTGCTGAGTAGCTGGGATTACAGGCATGTGCCACCACACCTGGCTAACTTTTTGTATTTTTAGTAGAGACAGGGTTTCACCATATTAGCCAGGCTGGTCTTGAACTCCTGACCTCAAGTGATCCACCCACCTTGGCCTCCCAAAGTGCTGGTATGACAGGCGTGAGCCACCACACCCGGCCGATGAGCTGCTGCACCCGGCCCCAGGCTTGAATCGTAAAGGTCTGTGCCTCAGTTTCCCCTTGCATCACATAGGCATGTTTGCCCTTGTCCACAGCAGTGGTGAGGCTGTGGACCCAGGCTGAGGCAGCACTGCCCTGAAGCTCTTTCAGGACCCATGGGCCGTCTCCTAGTCACTCATATGTTGGTTAGGGAAGGGCCTCGGCGCGCCCAACCCTTCTTCACATAGCTGGTCCCCTCTGTGATGGGGTCACTAGAAGTTGCGTGGATGTCACGTCAGGACTCCCTGGGTTCAGTCGTGCCTGGAAGGTGGCTCTGGCAGAGCGTGGGGTGAGCAAGGGGTGAAGAGGAGGCTGGCTGCAGGGGAGGGTCAGCGTGAGGGGAGCGCCACTGGCAGTGGGCCTGTGGAACAGCTCCCAGCATCAGGCTGCACCATCCTATAGGCCACAAGGGGAGCCAGTGGGGCTTGTCATCGAGGTCGTGTCAGGGGCTGGCCTGTGAGGCAGAAGGGTCACCTCAGCAGCCCAGGGGGCAGGACAAGAGTGGTGCCAGAGCACAGCAGAAGGAAGGGCCGCAGGGATGGAGAGGAGAGGGCTGGCTTCCAGGGTGCCGCAGAGGCAGGAAGAATGGCGACAACAGGCCTGGCTGCGCGGCGTGTGCTGGGCTCTGCACCATTCTCCTGTGCCGCTCGGGCCTTGCCTCCAGAGCCTGCAGCGATGAAACACCCGTGTCTCCTCTCCCCGCCCAGGGCATCATGCTGGTTTATGACATCACCAACGAGAAGTCCTTCGACAACATCCGGAACTGGATTCGAAACATTGAGGAGGTGAGGCCCGCTGGCTCTTCCCACTGTCCCTGCTTCAGTCCTTGTCCCAGCGCTCTCTGGTTTACCTGAGAAGGCCAGGGTGCAGACACACACACAGGTCACTTGCCAATAGCCTCCTAATCAGGGACGCGGTGGGAGCAGGGACTGAGACACAAGCAGCCGGCCCCAGGGACCACACCCTGGCCTGGCCCCGCCCCAGAGCCCCTCGGAGCCCAACCCTCCAGCTGGGCAGTTGGATCTGGCTAGCGTCACAGTCATAAGAGAAGGAACATTCAAGGTTGTGGTCACCATGAGCGTTGGCTGCTTTCTAGAGAAGGAAGGTTCTAGCGCAGGTGTGACTCTTGTAGTCGGAGGGTGTGGTCGCTGGCCAGTCAGCTGTACTTTGAGCTGTATCAGAGCTGGGTGTGACCTGCTACAAACTACCTGTGTTCAGACCTTGACCCATAGAGGGGAGAGGAGGAAGCCAGTCCCTCCTCCCCCTCCCAAAGCCAGCATCTTTATCTTCCTGCTCCCCGAAGAGCTGACCTCACCCCCAAAGCTTTCCTGGCCGGCGGCACCTGCAGCTTTTAACAACTAACCAGGTGGAGCTTCAGGTGTGAGGCACAGCCAGAGAACTTTTCCCATCTATAAAGCCAGCGCAAAATGGCACATCACTGTCCACCCAGGACTCATGGACCCCCTCAGGCCAGGCTGAGAGGCCACCTCATCATTTATGAGTCATTGCACTGGGCTCAGCTCCTCGATGACCCTGAGAGGCCTGAGCTGCCGAGTCAGCCAATGCAAGGCTGCACCCTGGCTGGGGAAGCTGTCTTCATCCATGGAGAGGAGGAGAGCCTGGTCTTTGCGAACAGTCTCTGTTTCTGGCCAGCAGGCAGGAGCACCTTCTGGTTCATGGGCACAGAGGCAGGGAGTGGCACAGTAGGTTCCAGAGACCAGGTCTCAGCTGGTGAAAGAAGACAGCAGTTTCCAGCGTCCCCGTTCTTCAGGAAGCATGGTTGACTCCATGGGGACCCAGGGAGGTCTAATGAAGGAGCTGCCTTTGGGTATGAAGGCAGAGTTTGGGCAGCACCACGTGGTATGGTGAAGTGCCTGGGGCTGGTGACGGCCTCAAGTTGCGACCACCTCAGGCATGGCCCGTTTCTGGAGCCCACAAAGAGAGTTGAAATGTCAGGTCCAGGCATGGTGGCTCACACCTGTAATCCCAGCACTTTGGGAGGCCAAGGCTGGCGGATCACCTGAGGTCAGAAGTTTGAGACCAGCCTGGCCAAAATGTTGAAACCCAGCCTCTATTAAAAATACAAAACAGGGCCGGGCGCGGTGGCTCAAGCCTGTAATCCCAGCACTTTGGGAGGCCGAGGCGGGTGGATCACGAAGTCAAGAGATCGAGACCATCCTGGTCAACATGGTGAAACCCCGTCTCTACTAAAAATACAAAAAATCAGCTGGGCATGGTGGCGCGTGCCTGTAATCCCAGCGACTCAGGAGGCTGAGGCAGGAGAATTGCCTGAACCCAGGAGGCGAAGGTTGCGGTGAGCCGAGATCGCGCCATTGCACTCCAGCCTGGGTAACAAGAGTGAAACTCCGTCTCAAAAAAAAAAAAAAAAAAAAAAAAAAAAAAAAAAAAAAATTAGGCGTGGTGGCTCACTGCTGTCATCTCAGCTATTCAGGAGACTGAGGATCACTTGAACCCAGAGGCGGAGGTTGCAGTGAGCCTAGATCGTGCCACTACACTCCAGCCTGGGAGACAGAACGAGACTCCATCCTAAAAAAAAAAAAAAAAAAAAAAAAAAAGGGGGGCAGAGCAGAAGGTCCCAGGACAACAGCTGGGGCCCCCTGCAGAGGAGCCAGGAGGGAAGGGAGGGAGGAAGGCAAGGGTGGGGGGTAAATGTCTCAGCCTCACTCACCCCTGCAGAGGCCAGACCCCCGCAACAGCCCAGGTGTGGTAGCGTGATTGACATATCCGTAGAAGGTACCAGAAAGCGTTTCAGAAAATGTGCATTTGGTCAGAGTGGCAGCTCGAGCCCTGGCCCTGGCCCTGGCATTGGCTGTGTGACATGGAACTGGCTGCTTGGCCTCTCTGAGCCTCAGCTTGTCCCTTAGACTAGGCTGTACCTGGCAGTCCTGACCCCACCACTCTGATTTCTGGGGACAGGCTCTGTTGGCAAAGGCACCTGGCCAGTGTCACCCAGTCTGATCTCCTGTCTGTCCCCCTCTCTCTCAGCACGCCTCTGCAGATGTTGAAAAGATGATACTCGGGAACAAGTGTGATGTGAATGACAAGAGACAAGTTTCCAAGGAACGGGGAGAAAAGGTGGGCATGGTGGCACAAGGGGCAGAGGGCCTGGGGGTCTTGGGATTCCCATGCAGAGGCCTTCCCCATCCCTCTGCTGCCCCAGGGGCTCCCCTGAGTGCTCTCGGGTAGAAAAGTTGGGCTTTGGTGGTTCCTTTTATAAGCACATGCTGTCCTGGCTTGCCTGGGACGAGTTGGTCGCCCCAGTGTGGCATGTGCCAGGGGACGGCAGAGTGGGAAGCACATGCCCAGCCGGGGCTTCTCGGGTGCGCTCTGCGGGCGTCTCGTTGAAACCCACCATGGCCCCACTCCAGCCCTTCAAGGCCACAGGAGCAGGGGACAGAGCCGTAGTTTGATCCCTGCAGGGCCCCGCCACCCTCCCGTCTCAGCTGCCCTCCCCAGCGCTCCATGGCCTGCGTGGCACTGTGGAGGGGCATTTGCAATAGGCTCCCCACTGGAGAATCGAGGGAGCGACCCAGGAAGCCACAGCCCCGGCACCAGCCCTGCCTTCCACTCCTGTTTTGGGCAAGCTCAGATGTGCCCAGAAGCTGGTGTGCTCACACGTGTGCCTCCCTCTCTCACAGCTGGCCCTCGACTATGGAATCAAGTTCATGGAGACCAGCGCGAAGGCCAACATCAACGTGGAAAATGTGAGTCCCAGGCCCTGCTGGGAGACACGGGGCCTGCAGGATCAGCCCCTTCAGGCTGAAGGGGGAGCTGGTGTCCTCTGGGGAGGTCCTGCCGGAGGGAACAGCCTCAGGCTCCATGTTGCCAGTCAGTCCTCTGAGGGACACTTCCTGGCCAGTGCTACATGCCAGCCACAGGCGGCCTGTGGGAATCTGCCATCAGCAGGGGCAGGCCCACAAAGGGCACCTAGGATGCATCTCACGGGCCCCTGGGCAGCCCGGGGGAATAGGCATGGTTTTACAGGTGAAGAAATTGAGGCTCAGAGAGACCCAACTCTGTTTACACTCTCAGCTACACCAGTCACGCTGGAGGGGCCCCAGTCAAAAGCTCAGACACAGCAGGGAGCCCTGATGGGAGTTGGCCCATGCCACCCTCCCCTCTCCACGGGGTGACCCCAACCTTGCAGCCGACCCCATGATGTTTCTCCCTCCTGGTCATATTTCCAAGGTGGGATCTTCCACATCACTCCCAACCCAAAGTGTCTATGCTGCCTGGAAGACCAAGGCCAGATTCCTCACCTGGCATGGAAAGCCCTCCCTCGCCAGCTACAGCTGGTGTTTGCCATTCGGGACTCAGGCATCGCCCACCCCCCTTTCTCCCTTCTCCAAGACTTCACTGCATTCCCCTCCCGTGTGCCCCCCTTTCCACCTGTCAGGCTCCCTTTTCCAGTCAGGGCCCAGCCCAGGAGGCCCCTCCCTGAGGGTGTCTTCGTCCTCTGCTAGACCTTCCTCCACACCCCAAGTCACTTTCCTCTCCAGAACCTCCCACGTCATGGGTATGTGTGTTGGGATCACGCCTCCCGCTGTCTCTGTATGTCCCACACTCGAGGCCGTAACACAGCTCGGGCCTTGGCTGTGCTGGGGGAGGAACCTGCTCCTGCTCCCGGCCCTGCCGGCCAAGGACTCCAGCTGAAGCTTGTTTGGCCACAGAGCTCTTGCCTTTTCCCCTGAGCAGACAGAACCGAGGAGTCAGAGATGAAGAACTGGGCACTTCTAAATCCTTCTGGATCAGTCCGTTAACTGGCCTTTGGACAAGTCACTTGGCCTCTCTGAGTCTCAGTTTCGTCTCTGGCCAACCGAGTGTAGCCCCATCTCACAGGGCTTAGGGGAGGTCCCGTCAACAGTAGGGTGCTCTGCGGAAGTGAGAGTTGGCATTGGAGAGGAAAGGACGTTGGGAGGTGGAGGGACTGGGGAAGGACAGGAGCTGGGGCTGGACAGGCCCCCTAAGCCCACTGCCATAGGAGGCCCGCGCCTGGGAAGCTGTCCCACCACGCTCACTCCACACAGGCAGCTGAGGACTCGGGGCGCTGTCATTCCAGGTACTAAGTGTGCTTATTCCACAGGCATTTTTCACTCTCGCCAGAGACATCAAAGCAAAAATGGACAAAAAATTGGTGAGTGTGTGTCCTTCCCAGATCCCCAAGTGGATCTCTGTGGAATCCAGCTGTCGTCATTAGCAGCAGTGACATGACGCACCCTAGATCCTGCTTTTTAGGGACCAGCCAGACCCCATGGGACATTGCTGGGAAAGAGAGGAAGAGTTTGCAGGTGTGGCTGGGGCATCAGGCAGTGCCATCCTAGGGATGCTGCCCAAGCAGACGGGGCTGTTGCCAGCGAGTCCCCAGGCTAGCAGGGGGGGACACATGGCCCTTTCCTTTCCACCTCTGAAAAGGGCCAGAAAGACAACATGGTGTGCAAGGACAGAGAGCCACATCTTGGAGAAAAGCTTCCTAGGTCGCTCAGGCAGGGCCGGGGCTGGTGTCTGATAACTGCTGGCTCACCGTCTTGACAAGCATAGCAGATTCATAACCTGCCCCTGGCCCCCCCAGCCCCAGATGCTACAGGTTGTGACAGCTCCACCTTCCTTGCATCCCAGAGCTCTCTGAGGCCTGCAGGGAAGTCTGCATGAGTCCCTTCCCGTCCACCCTCTCATTCGTTTCTTGCTTTTTTTGTTTACCGTGCTGGCAATTTTCTAGTCCACTGTGCTCAGGATCAGTGGTGCTTTCTTGACAGAATCTAAACACTTCCCTGTACTTTGGGGGCATTTAAACACCGTCGTGACCCTTCCTCCCTCACCTTGGTTCCAGCAGCTGCCCTTTCCCAGCTGTCTTAAATTTCTTACCGAGTTGAAGACCACACACTGCTCTATTTGTGGGTTAGGGTTGGCCACTCAAGAATGCCCGTAAAATACAAAATGCCATTCAAGTAGTTGACGTCTGGTGTAAAGCAGATCTGTTTTGTGATTCTAAGATGCTGTGAGTTGAACAGTGAGGCATGTGATTGATTTAATAGCAGCTCTTCGGCCATTAAATTCAAAATGGGAAACAGCTCACAGAAACCAATGTACTGACCAACAACGAGTTGGGATTTTCTTGTATTTTTTTTCTTCACTATAACGGTCAAGGTTTGATTCTTTTTTCTTTTTCTTTTTTTTTTTTTTTTTTTTTTTTTTTTTTTTTTTTTTTTTTTTTTTTTTTTTTTTTTTCAGTTAAAAAGATTTTTTTTTAGTGTCTCTCTCTGCCTCTCCTGGCTGGATTTGATTCTTTTTTCTTTTTCTTTTTTTTTTTTTTTTTTTTTTTTTTTTAAGAGTCTCACTCTGCCACACCAGGCTGGAATGCAATGCATTGGCACCTTCACAGCTCACTGCAGCCTTGAACTCCTGGGCTCAAGAAGTCCTCCCATGTCAGCCGCTCAAGTAGCTGAGGCTCTAAGCACGTGCCACCGTGCCTGGCTAATCCTTTTTCTTTTTTGAGAGGTAGGATCTCACTTGTTACCCAGGTTGGGCTCAAACCCCTGGGTTCAAGCATTTCTTCTGCCTCAGCTTCCCAAAGTGCTGGGATTACAAGCAAGAGCCATGGCACCCAGCCCAGGGCTTGACTGTTCACAACCCTTCTGACTCGTTTTGTGAACATCATGGCAGCACTCTGTCTTCCTAGCCGGCCTACTGATTGCCTGGAGAACATGCTGGATCCTTTCCCGGCATAGGTTATGAGTGGCTGATGCTCGACCCTAATCCTTGCAATTTCTTGTTTTCTTAATTGAATTGCAAAGCACCAACCGGTGAGTTTAGTTCCTCGCTTTTTCCTGCCACTTACTCTGACCACAGCTGAGGCAGCTGCTCCACTTTTAAGGATTCCTATGATCTGATTGGTTCCACCAGGCTCCTCTCCCCACTCACCTTAATCACATCCACAAAGTCCCTTTTGCCAGGTCAGGTAACATATCCACAGGTTCCAGGGCTTAGGGCATGGACATTTTTGGGGAACAATAATCTGCTGACCATACCCCTGGACCATCCCTGGTCTCACTTCCTCCCATCATGAAGCCTCTTCAGAGGTCACTGTCAAAACACATCTCCCCTGTCACCTCCCCTCCTTGCCCCGCCTTCTGTCTCTCTCATTACTGGCCACTGTGGGAAACCATGCTTCTGTCTTTCCCGAATGATTTCTGTCTCCCTTGTCCATGTGAGCTCCCCATCGTAGGCCCTTTTGTCTCGTCTGCCACTGCATGCTTAGGGCCCAGAAACGCACCTGGCTCATCATAGGCTCTCAGTAGCTATTGTTGAATCAATCCAGGATTTACCTAAGAGCTGAAAGATGAGTTCGTCAAAGAAAATGGGGAGGCTGGCCAGGCACGGTGGCTCACACCTGTAATCCTAGCACTGTGGGAGGCCGAGGTGGATGGATCACCTGAGGTCAGGAGGTCAAGACCAGCCTGGCCATCATGGTGACACCCTGTCTTTAAAAAAAAAAAAGAAAAGAAAATGGGGAGGCAGGTGCAAGTCTTTCAAACGGGGTTGGGAGAATAGGATGTGAGCTCCCGGGATTGGCAGAAGCCAGATTCACTTTGAATGGGACAGACCTACGGCATTCCTCTCTGAAAATAATGGGCAGCACTCACGGATTTTCAGTAGGGAATGTGTTGACACAGTTAGCTTAGGTCTCATGTCCCTAGCAGCAGGTGGAAGTCAGATTAGAGGGGAGAGGTGGTGAGGCAGAGCCACAGCACAGGGACATGGAGACCAGTCAGCTGCAAGTGACAGTGGGACTTTGAACCTGGGCTTCCCAAATCCTAAGGGACACAGCCTTTCTGCTGCCCTCCCCCAACCCCCACCACCCCGCTGCCTCAGTAGAAGGTGCTCAGCAGAGATGGGCAGTGACTGGAGAGAAGAAAGGAGCAGGAGCAGATAAATGGAGGGGAAAAAGTATGGAAAGAAGAGAGTGACATGGGTGAATGAAGGGTTGGAAAGATGTTGAGAGGGTGAGTGGGAAGGGTATGACGGGGTGGGCGGATAAGTGAGAGAGCGGTTGGAAGGGGTGGTAGATAGCAGATGGTAAAGATCTGTTTTAGAAAAAAACTGTCAGTTGTAAGAGAACTGAACAGATGGTTAGTCGAAGGGATAAATCAGTGGTTGATTTGGTGGAAGGAGATGGTTGGACAGGTAGATGATTGGTTTGTTGGGTGTTTGGAATGGGATAGATGAATGGTTGGTTGGAAGGAGGTGGTTACTTGGAAGGGGATGGATGGATGGATGATTGATTGGGCAGAAGGGGTAGTTAGAAGGAGATGGTTAGTTGGATGAGGGGAAGGAGACAGATGGGTGGATGGTTGGAAAGGAATGGATGGTTGGTTGGATGAGGTGGTTAGAAGGATGGTTGGAAGGGGATGATATTTGGTTGGTTGGTTGGTTTGTTGGTTGCAAGTGGGTGGATGGATGGAAGGGAATAGGTTGGATGGATGGATGGATGATTGGTTGGTTGATTGGATGGATGGATGGATAGATGATTGGTTGATTGGATGGATGGATGGATGGATGGATGGATGGATGATTGGTTGGTTGATTGGATGGATGGATGGATGGATGGATGGATGATTGGTTGGTTGGTTGGATGGATGGATGGATGGATGGATGGATGATTGGTTGGTTGATTGGATGGATGGATGGATGGATGGATGATTGGCTGATTGGATGGATGGATGATTGGTTGATTGGATGGATGGATGATTGGTTGGTTGATTGGATGGATGGATGG
>NW_016107595.1:128204-129258 GCF_001604975.1 Cebus imitator
GATGGATGGATGGTTGGTTGATTGGATGGATGGATGGATGGATGGATGGTTGGATGATTGGATGGATGGATGGATGGATCGATGGATGATTGGTTGATTGGATGGATAGATGGATGGATGGATGATTGGTTGGTTGGTTGATTGGATGGATGGATGGATGGATGGACAGACAGTTGGATGGATGGTTGGTTGGTTGGATGGATGGATGGATGGGTGGATGATTGCTTGGTTGATTTGATGGACAGGTGGATGGATGGATGGACAGACGGATGGATGGATGGTTGGTTGATTGGATGGATGGATGGATGATTGGTTGGTTGGATAGATGGATGGATGGATGGATGGATGGACAAATGGATGGATGGATGGATGGATGGATGACGGATGGATGGTTGGTTGATGAGATGAATGGATGTATAGATGATTGGTTTGGTTGATTGGATGGATGGATGATTGGTTGGTTGATTGGATGGTTGGATGGATGGATGATTGGTTGATTGGATGGATGGATGGATAATTGGTTGGTTGATTGGATGGATGGATGGATGGATGGATCGACGGACAGATGGTTGGTTGGATGGATGGATGGATGGATGGATGACGGATGGATGGTTGGTTGATGAGATGAATGGATGGATAGATGATTGGTTTGGTTGATTGGATGGATGGATGGATGGATGGATGATTGGTTGATTGGATGGATGGATGGATGGATGATTGGTTGGTTGATTGGATGGATAGATGGATGATTGGTTGATTTGATGGACGGGTGGATGGATGGATGGACGGATGGACGGATGGATGGATGGATGGATGATTGGTTGGTTGATTGGATGGATGGATGGATGATTGGTTGGTTGATTGGATGGATGAATGGATGATTGGTTGGTTAGATGGATGGATGGGTGGATGATTTGGTTGGTTGATTTGATGGACGGGTGGATGGATGATTGGTTGGTTGATTGGATGGATGGATGGATGATTGGTTGGTTGATTGGATGGATGGATGGATGATTGGTTGGTTGATTGGATGGATGGGTGGATGATTGGTTGG